>NC_048435.1:0-317319 GCF_004353265.1 Vitis riparia | reverse complement strand
AAACAAGTAATCATAGCGGAATGACTTGCTCAACAATAAAATATATATCTAAGACCTCTTTTAATTTAGACTCCATTTATATTACATTTACTCTAATTTCCTTTACTATCTAAAACCTTTGGCACTTTTTTTTATATGAAAAATAATGAAAATAATCAAATTACATTTGTTGATTATTGCTTTTATTTTTTCTTTATTAGTTATTTTTATAGTATAATAAAAAAAATTAGTATGTTTATAATTAGCAAAAGAATTAATCAATTGTATTTTTTTTTTTGGTATTGATCATTTTACACGAAAATAATTAAATAAATAAATTATATTTATTCATTATTATTTTTTTTAAATTATTTACTCAATCGGTTATTTTAACATTGCAATGGAAAATGTCAATATATTTATAACTAGTAAAGAAATTGAGAAATTGTGTATATTTTGATCATCAAAATAAATTACTTTCTAATATAACAATGTAATATTATTAATAAAAAAAAAGAAAGAAAATTAGAATAATTGTAATATTATTGGGAAAATTTTATATTCTTTTTATAAGTTGAAAATTAATTTATTCATTTTATAAAACAGTTTCCATGGTTATTAAGAAATATATTCAAAAATTGTTTTGCAAGATGTTGTAAAACATGCCTTTTATATTTTAAACAAAATTTGATGCAAAAAAGGAAAATAATTTTTTGAAAGAGGCTGTATGAAAATCCGGGATGTGTTCATACTTAATAGTGAAAGTAGGAGGGAAGTGATTAGAATATTTGACCTATTATTATTATTATTAATTAACCCTGGAAGTGAGGAAATTGATTTTATCAAAATTTTTTATTAGTTTAAACAGTGGACAACATACACCTTTTCTTCGCAGATTCCATTTTGTTTTCCGAGAAAACAAACAAAAGCCCCATCTGCGTAATACAAAACCAAAAGAAGCGATCACCAGTCCTGTCTCTATTTCGTAGAATCCACAGAAACCTTGCTCTTAAGAGAGGAAAGAAAGCAATGGAGGAGATACAGCATAGAACTGTAGAGGCAAACGGAATAAACATTCACATAGCAGAGAAAGGCCAAGGTCCAATCATTCTATTCCTCCATGGCTTCCCTGAGTTATGGTACTCCTGGCGGCACCAGATCCATGCTCTAGCCTCCCTCGGCTACCGTGCGGTGGCTCCGGATCTTCGCGGTTTCGGCGACACCGACGCGCCGGCGGATGGAACCAGCTATACCAGCCTGCACGTGGTCGGCGACATCATCGGAGTGCTTGACGCCATCGGAGCGGATCGGGTGTTCGTGGTGGGGCACGACTGGGGAGCCGTGATGGCTTGGTATCTGTGCTTGTATCGGCCTGATAGAGTGAAGGCTTTGGTGAATATGAGCGTCCCCTTTTCTCCTAGAAACCCTATGCGGAAGCCTCTCGAGAGCCTTCGTGCTCAATTGGGAGATGACTACTATATTTGCAGATTTCAGGTTCCTTTTCCTTTGTTTCCTGTATCACTCTCGTCCCCCCTTTCGAAGAATTTTTTTTTCATAAACTTCTTAACCTTTTTTTTTTGTCCTTTTTTACTCTTTATTTTCCTTCTCTCGAATCTTCCCACAATCAAACATTTTGAAAAAAGATTGCAGCTTTGCAAGATTTATGGGCTTCGAATATTTTTGGTTGAAGGATGATCATAGTTTTAATGACAAAAACAATAAAACATTTCC
Organism: Vitis riparia; assembly: GCF_004353265.1. NCBI lineage: Eukaryota > Viridiplantae > Streptophyta > Magnoliopsida > Vitales > Vitaceae > Vitis > Vitis riparia. Next base: position 315,609 of record NC_048435.1, on the reverse strand, counting down.
ATTTGTGTCCAGTAAATAGAAACAGTCGGTACTTGATGATTAGGAGGGACGATGGATTTTGACATGAATGTAGAATTATTGTACGGCTTAATCTGATTATACAACAGTGGTGAATTAATTCTTATGAGTCTAACTTACTCATATAGTATTTTAGAGAAATCATGTTGTTAAAAGTAAGCCAAATTTGTAATCTAGAAAAATGTAAAGTTGGTCATGATATAACTCATATTGTATTAGAATTTTGTTTTCAATAATATACACATGTGAACTGATTATAAATGGGGTGACCTGATTATTCTGGCATTATCATGTAAGGATGGAGTGAAGGCGTTGTAAAGTTATTATGACACCGATTTGATATTCTACTTAATAAATACTCTATCTGTCCAACTTTTTCCTATTTAGTAGCGTCATTATACATATGGGAGTACTTTAAATGCTATATAGAGAATCAGAGATAATAATTCGTATGCATTATCAGTAAGAATATATACCAAACAATATTGGCTTTCCAGTTAGCTTTGCTTTTTTCTTTTTTTTCTATTTTCGATGATGCCATGACGTGATCTGCAGCATATGCCATGTGACGTAATCCAAGGTCAGCACTTCACCTGGGGTTTTAAGTTTTTGTTGAAAATCTCTTTCTCATCTTCTGTAATGACCATGGGACAATGATATGAATAGGGAGCGTAGCTAATTGGTGAAGGTTTTTATTGCAGGAGCCTGGGGTTATAGAAACTGAGTTTGCTGAGATTGGTGTTGATAGAGTTCTCAAGCATTTCCTCACATACCGCAACCCTGCTCCACTTTTTTTACCGAAAGGAAACGCCTTCGGAGATGACCCGGCCACTCCAATCGTCTTGCCCTCTTGGTTGTCGGAGGAAGAAGTTCACTACTACACTACCAAATATCAGAAGACTGGCTTCACCGGAGGATTGAACTACTACCGAAGTCTCAATCGGTATGTTCCATATACATATATACAACTTCTTGTATCTTATTCACAAGATTTTTTCATTCCCCTTGCCTATACACATAGAACAATTGAACCAGGGCTTCTTGTTTGGCTGAGAATAGTATTATTCTGTAATTTGTTGCACGAACTCATTGGTGGGTTAAGCATACGTCACTCTTCTTTTATTCCTTATGGCAGAAACTGGGAGCTCACAGCACCTTTTACCGGGTATCAAAGTAAAGTGCCGACAAAGTTTATCGTGGGGGACCACGACATGACTTATCATGCCCCAGGTTCCAAGGACTTCATACACGGTGGGGGATTAAAGAAGTATGTGCCATTGTTGGAGGATGTAATTGTGATGGAAGGAGTAGGCCATTTCATCCACGAAGAAAAGTCAGATGAGATCAACAAACACATTTATGACTTCTTTCAGCAGTTCTGATTTGCTTATCAATCTCTTCACCCAGTGTTGTCTAAATTAAACTGTGTGCGCTCCTTTGAGACACTCCTTGTACTACTTGGAACTTCTATTTGCCAATAAAGCTTCTCATCTTTTCCTCTTATGCATATTTGGGAATAACTAATCAAGAGCTTGTTTTGTTTGGCAGTGATTTGGCCTTTTATTATTGGCATCAATGGACTAAAAGTAATTCTAAAAAATGCAAATATTTCTAATTTTTTTAATACTTGAAAATAATCTTTTTGATAAAATTTTTGAAATCAACGTTTCATAAAATAACTATCAAATGAATTCTAATAAAGAAAATGATTCTATTCAACTATTTTGAATAATTTAATGAATAATGTGCTTCATTCTATTTAATTAATCCAAAAGGTTAATTTATATGCATACATATTAGGCAAATTAATATAGGGCTTTGAATTAAATTACGTAGAAGACTTTGCTATAGCCATTTGGCAAGCACTAGAAGTATTTATTAACATTTCCAAATTTGTCCAATTGGAATACTGGATGATCCTACGTGGAATTATAACTCGAAAAGCGTTCACTTTCTATGCTTAACTCAACTAGCTCAGAAACGAACTTCTCTCGATTGCCTTTGGCTTTCAGAAATTAAAATATAATATGTGGCAGCGTGATTTGCCCAAACTCCGATGGGGTGTGACTTTCCCACTGAGCTGAGAAAGGATCGCAATGCGTGAGCCGACTTGGTATTTGAAGGGGTAACTGGTAGGGATAATTTCTGTTTCTGTTAGAACCGTGAATGCCCATCGGATCAAGCTAGGGCTACGGCTTCTCTTTTTATTTTACATCACAATTTTTTTTCCCCATAAAAAGAAAGCTGTGGGCACCAATAATTTATATTTCAATGCAAGTTTCCCTTTTGTTTTGAGGAAACGAACAGAGTCGTCTCTCTGATCCAGAGCTTGGTGAGGAGAGAGTAAGCCATGGAAGGGGTTGAGCACAGAACAGTTAAGGCCAATGGAATAAACATTCACGTAGCAGAGAAAGGCCAAGGTCCAATCATTCTCTTTCTCCATGGCTTCCCAGAATTATGGTACTCCTGGCGCCACCAGATCCACGCTTTCGCCTCCCTCGGGTACCGAGCCCTGGCTCCTGACCTCCGTGGTTACGGCGACAGCGACGCGCCGGCGGATGTGGGCAGCTACACCTGTTTCCACGTGGTCGGCGACCTCATCGGAGTTCTGGACGCCATGGGCGCCGATAACGTGTTCGTGGTTGGACATGATTGGGGAGCCATTATTGCTTGGTACCTGTGTTTGTTTCGGCCGGACAGAGTGAAGGCTTTGGTGAATATGAGCGTCCCCTTCCTTCCTAGAAACCCCTTGCAGAAGCCAATCCAGATCTTTCGTGCTCTCAATGGAGATGACTTCTACATTTGCAGATTTCAGGTTTGTGGTTTCCCGATATTCCATGTTCAGATGCTATGTGATTATCCCCAGTAGTAAAGAATAAAATGCAGTGGTGATCGTAACAATGATTGAGAGGGTAATTAAATGATGGAAATTTTGTTGCAGGAGCCTGGAATGGAAGCTGCGCTTGCTGAGATTGGTCCTGCCAGAGTTTTGAAATCTGCTCTCACAAGCCGCAAAACTGGTCCACTTCGTTTACCAGAAGGACAGCAAGCCTTTGCAGGCACCCCAGATGTCTTGCCCTCCTGGTTGTCTGAAGAAGAAGTTAATTATTATGTTTCCAAGTATGAGAGGACAGGGTTCACCGGAGGCTTGAACTACTACCGAAATATGGACCTGTATGTTACCTTCATACTTAATTTCACTCGCCATCATGTATATAGTCTGTGTTCATATATTATATGTTCGCTGCTTCCATCCCCTTTAATCTCTTTGGTGAAGCTCCATTTTTCCAGATGGTCATTGCACACACGCAAAAAATTTGATTTCATTCAACCTCTCTCATGACTCTGAACCCAATTGACCGAGAGCCCATTGCTTGATTGGTTAATTATCCTCTTGTCCCTTGAAACAACTGATTTTATGTGGTTGAGAATATATGGTAATTTTAATTTTCCTCTATATTCTTTAATGCAGAAACTGGGAACTCACAGCAGCCTGGGCTGGGAGTCAAATCAAAGTGCCAAGTAAGTTTGTTGTGGGCAACCTGGACCTTACATATAACACCATGGGCTTCAAGGAATTTATGAAGAATGATGAGTTCAGGAAACATGTGCCATTTTTGGGGGAAATAGTTGTGATGGAAGGAGTGGGCCACTTTCTGCATGAAGAAAAGCCAGATGAGGTCAACCAACACATCCATGAATTCTTTCAGAAGTTCTGATTTTCTTTTAGGTATCTACCATCTGCACAACCACAGCTCTTCAGCTCTGTCTTGAACGCAATATTTTGAAACTGTTCTTTATCTACTTGTCTTTTTTAACACCCAAAAAAAAAAAAATTGTGGACACTGACTGCTTACTTGCCAAAAATGACCATGTACGCACATCCAAATAAACAATTGTTTTTGGTGGGACTCTGTGATCAATGAGTAGGAAATTTCAATAAAATTGGATGCCGGCCTCGATTTATCTATATGTATGTATATATCAATAGGGGATCCCATACTACCACTACCGAAGGATTCCTCTCTGGCTGATAGGGCGTTTTACTATATTGAATCAACTAAAAAATAATATTAAAATAAATAAATTATCATTTTTCTTTGGGATATAATCCCCCATGAGAAAAACGAAGAAAGCTGGCGACACCTTTACATCGTCTGTATCTTATGAGTGTTTCGTTTGGTTTTCCATGGAAACAAACAAAACCGTCTCTTTTTGCGCTACAAAACCCAAGCGAGCCTCAACAGGTTCTTCACTGTTTCACATACTTCACATAGAGATAGATTACAGGGAAAGAGCGAGAAAGCGATGGAGGGTGTTGAGCACCGGACGGTGAAGGCCAACGGGATTAATATTCATGTAGCAGAGAAAGGAGAAGGTCCGATCATTCTATTCATTCATGGCTTCCCTGAGTCGTGGTACTCCTGGCGCCACCAGATCCACGCTCTTGCTTTGCTCGGCTACCGGGCCGTGGCTCCTGACCTCCGCGGTTACGGTGACAGCGACGCGCCGTCGGATGTGGGCAGCTACACCTGTCTCCACGTGGTCGGCGACCTCATCGGAGTTCTGGACGCCATGGGCGCTGATAAGGTGTTTGTGGTTGGACATGACTGGGGAGCCATTATTGCTTGGTACCTGTGCTTGTTTCGGCCTGACAGAGTGAAGGCTCTGGTGAACATGAGCGTGGCCTACTTTCCGAGGAACCCAATGCACAAGCCCCTGGAGATTTGCCGTCACCTCTATGGAGATGACTTCTACGTATGCAGATTTCAGGTGTGGGATCTTGCTTCTTGAAAAGTCTTCTTGTATAAGGCTATGAGCAACCCAAATGTTGTTTGATAATCTGCTATTAATACTGCGACAGTCTTGACAAACGGAACAATTATAGGAACAGGCCAAGTAATTGATCATGGAAATTTGGATGCAGGAGCCTGGACAAATTGAAATTGAGATAGCTGAGGTTGGAACTGCTACAGCTTTGAAGTCGATTTTTGCAAATCGTGATCCCAGTCCACCATGTTTGCCGAAAGGAAAAGCCTTTCAAGATGTATCAGGCGCTCCAATTGTGTTGCCGCCTTGGTTGCCGGAGGAAGAAGTTAATTACTACGTTACCAAATTTGAGGAGACAGGCTTCACTGGAGGAATAAACTACTACCGAAATTTTGACCGGTAACAGAGGAGGCAAGATTCGTCTATTCTGATTCTTTAAGCTTGTAAAGTTTTCTCAATTTCCCATATTCCTTTACTGCAGGAACTGGGAACTCACAGCGCCATGGACAGGGAGTCAAATTAAAGTACCAACCAAGTTTATGGTGGGCGACATGGACCTAACGTATCACTTCGCAGGTGCCAAGGAATATATACATAGCGGTGAATTCAACAAGAATGTGCCACTTTTGGAGGAAGTAGTTGTAATGGAAGGAGTAGGCCATTTTCTGCATGAAGAAAAGGCAGATGAGATCAACAAACACATCCATGATTTCTTTCAGAAGTTCTGATTTGCTTTCACTCTCCATCCTCCACGTCCCTTCAGCTGTCTTTTTTTGGGTGCAATAACTGGGAACAAGCTTATGAGTACAGGATCCAAAAGTGCTCAAAGGCCCTACATAAAAGCAGTTGATCTCCTGTTCTCCATTTTCTTGTTTCTCATCCATATCGCTGTTCTCATAAATAAATTTGTCAAATTCTGAAGGGCATTTGAATACTTGGAGAAAAGTGCTAGTATTGCTTGTTCGCCTGTCAGAAAAAATTTTAAGAAATTTCGAGTGAGTAGATAATATTTGCTTGACATGGATGTTTGGATTAAATGTGGGAAACAGTGAAGTTAGAATGCAAATAATATATTTATATATATAAATAAATTTTGTATGAATATATAATTCGAGTAGAAAGGCTTGTACTGCTCAATTCATAGACTTTATCACTATATAAAAAGGTGTCTGCAAGTATATCTAGTTTTCATCATTTTTTATTTATTTCTTCCTAACCATGTCACAATTGTGGACCCCGTACTCTCTATCTGGTAACGTGCAGCATGCCATCTATCACTCTGACTTGGTGCACATTGTGCCTTCAAGGTTTGAAATAATGGATGTATGATAATTGGATTTTAGAGATATATTAAAAATATTATAGAAATATCTAATGGATATTTTGATAAAAATATTGATCAAATAAAAATGATTCAAAATTCATAAAAATGCTTAAAAAAAACTTTTAAAAAATGATAAAATAAGTAAGAATAATACATATATTAAAATTATTTTATAAATGTAATTGACATAAGTATGATTAAAGATAATATTTAGCAAATTTTTATAAAAAAATAGCTTAAATTCCTTTAATGTATTTTATTTATTTATTTTAAAATTTAAAAAAATACTTTTATTAAAAAGTGTTTTATTACGTTTTAAATAAAAAATTGAAATGATTTATATAAAATATTTTATTTGAAATTTAATTTCTAAAATTTTACAACTTTTTCTATTAACATTAATTTATTTAAATAATTAAAAACTATATTAATAGTTTATCTTATCAAATTAATTTTAATTTATAAAATATTAGAACTGTTGTAAAATAATAAAATGAAAGGAGAGGAAAACGAAATTAGAATGTAGCAAGAAGACAAAATGAATTTTCATTAAAGGTCTCCTTTTTTATAAGAAGTCACAAAGAGATATATATCAATATGAATGATCATCTACAAGTTCTCATCATAATTCGATAAAATCTCATATTTTAAAACACTCCTCATGGAATGATCATAAGAATATGCCTTATTAAAACCTTATTACGAAAAACTCTATGGGAAAAACCCTAGTGAAGGAAAAATAGTACAATATTCTTTTGGATAAGTACAACTACCTCGTTAAAAATCTTGACAATAAAACCTAGTGGAACAAAACCTGGACAAAGGAAAAAAAAAAAAAGCACAGCGTCATGATATTCTTATCAATTAGCTCTCCCTCATGTTGACATGACTGTATTTTTTTTCTAGTAGTGCGATATGAAGATTTTTGAGTCGAGGTATTCCAATGAGCTTCTTAAGCATTGCAATTGACAATGCCTTTGTAAATAGATCTATTAAATTGTCATTTGATTTTACTCGTTGAATAACAATTTCATCACTCTTTTGGAGTTTATGAAAGTAAAAGACGTGGACGATATATGCTTGATTTTATCACCCTTAATGCACCATTCTTTAATTTCCGCAATGCATGCAATATTATTTCCATATAACTTAGTAGCATTACCTTTGATGGACGGCAGTCAACATTATTAAATTCATATGTATCCAAAACAAATAATCAAAATTTACAACACATAATTTCATTATTAAATTCTTAATAAGTAAATCTAAAGAAAATATGTTATCCAGAATTTTCAAGATATAACTACATATGTTATCCAAAGAGCTCAACTTTCTATATTAAAATATTATTGTGTATTAAACAACTAGAATAAAAAAATATTGCAAAATATCACCTCTAATACAAGAAAATTAAGTATAAATATCATACTTTCATGCAATGTTTTCAAAATCGGACCGGACGTTGAATTAAAAAAGTTACCAGTTCATGATTCACTAGTTGGACCGAAGGTCGAACTACAGTCGAACCAATGACATCATAAATATATAATTTATATAATAATAATAATAATAATAATAATAATTTATATATTATTTCAAAATTAAAATTTTATTTGAAAAATCATAAAATTAGTTTCAAACTAGAAATTAAAATTAAAATAAGAATTATAATTTTAAATTTTAAATTTTAAATCAAAAACTTATTTTATAATCATAAATTTATTTAAAATTATAATATTTTCATTCATTTAAATTGAAATCACAAGTTTTAAAAATCATGAAGTAAAAAAAGAATAAATATAAAATAAAATAAATAATAATGTTGAATGAGTAAAAAAAAAATTAAAATTGGAAAGGGCAGCAAAAAAGGTAGGAAAATGAAAATCTCATATCTTCCTTAGGAAGGAAGGGTTTTGGGGGCACCGAAAAATGTCAAAAATCTGGGTAGGGACACCGGAAACATAAAGGAAAAAAATATGGGTAAGGAATGAAGAGGTAGAATGAAGGGTTTTGGCACCGAGGAAGAAGGAAGGGTTTTGGGGGCATTGGAAAAGAGAAAAAATCTGGGTGAGACATTGCGATGGGCTAGGAAGAAGGAAGGGTTGGGGGGCATCGGAAATGAAAAGGGAAAAAATCTCGATGGAGAAGGATGAGGAAGAAGGAAGGGTTTTGGCACCAAAAAAAGGAAAAAATCTAGGTCGGGGCATTGCGAGGGACTGAGAAAAATGACAGGTTACAAGGGGGCGGCAGTGCTGAGGCGGGCTAGTGAAGCATTGGATGGGGGAGGAGAACCGTTTGGTTCACCCGAAATCGGCCGAGTCATCTGGTTGACCGATCCGACCGCGATTCCGGTGATCCAACGCCGATTCAAAGGCTCTCTGACTCAAATGGCCGAACTAGACTGGATTGGTGACCGACTGACGGTCAAACCGGTTTGATCCGATTTTTAAAACAATGCTTTCATACAATCTAAAATTCCACATCTATATGTAAATCTAACTTTTTCTTAATAACTTTAGGCTACGAATAATTAAAATTTGAGTAATGTTATAATAACATTAAACAATTGACAATTATGTTATGATATAACTTCTGGTTATACCACAAAATTAAAAATTTTATGTATCTTCTAGCAACATGGTTATTCATTAACAATTTTATTTTATATAACTTTTGATTATACAAGAAAATTAGAAATTGTATGCACAGCTTCTTGCTATGAAACATTTGTTAATAAAAATCGTTTCAATAATTCCTGGTTATGAAAAATACGTGAATAAGAAATAAAAATTAAAAATCAATATTTTTCATAACTTTGGGTTATGATTATTTTGTCAAAACAAGAAAATATACAAATTTGTACATAACTTCAAGTTATGAACTATTTTTCATATAAACATGTGCATAACTTGATACTATAAACTATTCATCTATAACTTCCAATTACTCAATATAATAAAAAGAAATTAAAAGTTAATATTTTTCATAATTTCAGGATATGATTATTTTTTCAGAACAAGTTTATATATGCAAATTTGTACATAACTACAGGGTATGAACTATTCATTGTGTAAATTTGTGCATAACTTTAGGGTATAAACTATTTATTATATAGATTTGTATATAACTTCAAGTTATGAACTATTCATTTTATAGCTTCTGACTATATAATATTATTTTGTATAACTTTCAGTTATACCATATAATTAGAACTAAATAATTAAGAATTATATACATGGCTTTTTGCTATGTATTTGTAGTTTTGGATTTGTACATACCTTTAAGTTATGAATTATTCATTTGTATATATCATATAATGTTATTTTTATATAACTTCCAGTTATATATTATAATTAAAAAGTAATTAGGAATCATATGCATAACTTCTGACTATGTATTTGTAATTTTGTAATTTACCTTGTCTGGTTATAAAAAATTTTCTATATAACTTCTAGTTATTAAATAATTAAAATCTGTAATTATATAAAATATGATTCACATAGCTTTTGGCAATGAGATAAAATAAATAAAAATTATAATAATACAATGCATACTATTCATATTTCATTCAAAGAAAATAAGGCTACATACCTATAAGAAATTTTGCAGATGAATTCTTCTTCTTTTTTATCTCGAACATTCTTTTTTTTTTTTTCTATATACTCAGAGCATCGTGTTGATAATGTGTTGTAAAATAATAAAGTAGAAGGAGAAGAAAATGAAAAAGAGAAATTAGAATGTAAAAAGAGAACGAAATGAATTTTCATTAGAGGTCTTGTCTTTTATAGAAAGTCTCAAAGAGAGATATATAACAATATGGATTATTATCCACAAGTTTCGATCAAATCTCATATTTTATAAAAAGAACTTCATTATTTTTTATTTTAACAAAATTTGAATAAAATTTTATTTTAATATTTTAAAATAAAACATTCAAAATTATATATGATTTTTTATATTGTTTATATTTTTAATATTTAATTATCATATAAATGATGAGTTTTATACTTTTAGTAATCAATTAAATAAATTTTAAAATAAAAGATGTAGAATAAATTTATTTATTAAAGTATTTTTTTTAATAATGGTTTTTAATATAACTTGGGTGTACATATATATGTAACAAGGATGAATCAGCCCAATTGATTGTTGCAATTCATTCTAAGCCTTTTGGCCTGGGTTCAAATCCTGAAACACTTACCGTAAAAGTCACTATTATCAACATAAATTAATGAGGTCATTTTAGCTTCTATTATCAACATAAATTAATGATGTCATTTTAGCTTCTTCAAGGTAGCCAATGAGGAATGCCAATTTCTTTAGGCAAGAAATTCCATTTAATGTGCCACATGATGTGCCTAGCCACCAAATATTTGGTGGCGAAATAGTAGGTTAATGTTTTTGTCATTCCCTATATCTCATAACATTTCACGTATTTAATGAAATAAAAGATCATCAAGGAGTTTGAATACGTAATATTCTTGTTTTTATTGTCTTATATGAAAATTTTATCATTTACACTTTAGGAACCGACATTCAAAATCAACAATCCTATGGAATTATTCAAATATTTGCACATAAAAAATATCCAGAGAAAGCAGCCAAAGATAGAGATACAAGGCTATTAAAACCACAAAAATCAAGAGGCCGGAGAAGAAAGCAATTGACAGATTGAGTATTGATTTGTCGATTGCCATTGGTTGTTCCGTGCTATTCTGGTTCTAGAGACTCGAGAGAAAATGAGAAACAAGAATGAGGCGTGATTCATACGAAATACTTTATCCTTAATGGATTTTCAAAATGCTTTTGATTACTTCTAGACTTCTAGTTAGAAATAATTAGAAGAAGAAATTAAAACCAAAGTGATACTCAGTTTTTTTTTTTTTAACAAATTAGTCAAACACACATGGAAACGCTCACGTTTGTGTCGAAAAGAGAGCTTTTGATTTGTTAAAGGCCAATAAGACCAAACCAAGCAACGCCAAAATTGAAGCCCATCCAAAACGATATTCTTGATAGACTCGATTTGGTTAACCTTTGGAGGAGCCGTAGGAATGGCAACGGGACGGGTTCCGGATGGATCGCCCTCATCCCAATCCCGTCCCGTTTGTTCAAACAATTCTCATCCCTGTCTCATTTAAAAAATTAAACGGGGTTATGTGGGGAGGGGCGGGTATGATAAATTCTCATATCCGTTCTGTCCCGTTTAATTTTTTTTTTTAATTACTCTTAAAATTTTTAATTATATTAAAATAAATATATTTTATAAATAATTAAATTATATTTTTTTATAACTTATTTTATTAAAAATATTTTATTATTATCTATATTAAAAATAGTAAAATAAAAATTAATTTTATATATACGGGTGAGATAATATTCAAATCCACCCCAAATCAGCCCCGAATTTAAAAAAATAAAATCTCAAATTTATCCAAAATTCGTTTATTAAAATTGAATCCCATCCCAGACAGGTATCCAAAAAACCTTCCCTAGGAGGAAATCTTACGTCTTCCTCTAAAGAACGTAAGGAAAGTGCTGTGGATAATCGAGGATAGGAACAAACAACTTGTCGGTCGGCAACTGTAGCGTGACATGATAAATGATGATAAGAGTGAGAGACAGAGGCATAGTTATAGTTCCATTTTAACTCTCAGTCAGCTAAGCCTTCGAAATTGAGATCGGGCCTTTGGAATTTGGAGAAGGAAAGCAATGGAGGGAATAGAGCACACAACTGTAAGGGCAAATGGAATCAACATTCACCTGGCGGAGAAAGGACAAGGTCCCATCATTCTACTCCTCCATGGCTTCCCCGAGTTTTGGTACTCCTGGCGCCACCAGATCCACGCCCTCGCCTCTCTTGGCTACCGAGCGGTGGCTCCTGACCTCCGGGGCTACGGCGACAGCGACGCCCCGGCGGACGTCAATAGCTACACTTACTTTCACGTGGTGGGCGACCTTATCGGAGTGCTGGACGCCATCGGCGCCGACAAGGTGTTCGTGGTGGGCCACGATTGGGGAGCCTTCATTGGTTGGAATTTATGCTTGTTTCGCCCTGATAGAGTGAAGGCTTTGGTGAACCTGAGTGTTTCTTTTTCTCCAAGAAACGCCATGAATAAGCCACTCCAGACCTTCCGGGCTCTCTACGGAGACGACTTCTACATTTGCAGATTTCAGGTACGTTGTTTGGTGACTTTCTCAGAATTTTACTTATAATAGCATTACCAATAATCAGGAAAAGGTTAGAATAACTCATACATACATATATAAAATCATTGATGGGACATCCCAAATCGCAGTTATATGTTATTAGCATGGGCACTTTTTATTGCAGGAGCCTGGGGCCATAGAAACTGAGTTTGCTGAGATCGGTATTGACAAAGTTCTCAAGTATTTTCTCACTTCATTACCCGCCGGTCCATTGTATCTGCCAAAAGGAAAAGCCTTGAGAGATCAACTAGGCATCCCGATTACCTTGCCCTCTTGGTTGTCTGAGGAAGAACTCAACTATTATGTGACCAAATATGAGAATACAGGCTTCACAGGAGGATTAAACTACTACAGAAATTTTGACCTGTATGTTGCCCTTCAAAATTATTTTCATTGGTTATCATAATGTTTTTTTTTTTATATGTCTGAATCATGCTGCCCATAGTCATTATTCCTTTACTCCTTTCTGCAGAAGTTGGGAACTCACAGCACCCTGGACCGGGAGTCAAGTTGAAGTTCCGGCCAAGTTTATTGTGGGTGACCTGGACCTTACTTATAATACCCCTGGCTTTAATGAATCTATGACCTTCGATGAGTTGAAGAAACATGTGCCACTTTTGGAGGAGGTAGTTGTGATGAAAGGAGTTGGCCACTTTCTCCAGGAAGAAAAGGCAGATGAGATCAACCAACACATCCATGACTTCTTTCAGAAGTTCTGATTTCCAGTTTTATCTCCACGTCTCTTTCATCCACATTTTATGTGTAATAAATAAGTGGGTGCAACGTTTGATTATGTGTAACTTATTTGGGCATATACTACACCCCTACTTGATGATCTCCGGGATTTGCTTTTGCTTCTTTTAATCACCTGAAGCACTGAATGCTACGATCATTAAATTATTCCATACCAATGCTACAATCATTTAATTATTCCATCTTTCTAATTATTTTCTGGGAGTGTTTAACTAGATTGACAATTCTGAACAAAATTCTGAAGTGTCCCCTAATTCGGTTCTTTTAATCCTTCTTTAGACTACTTACCTAATAAAAATCAAGTTGTCAAATTTGTCAAGAAACCCAGGTATGTATTTGAGTTTGTAGTTGACCATATTATTTAAATGTTGTTTTTCTTAAAATATTTTTTAAGGAGGTAGGAAGACTCATGAACACCTATTCACCACTCTCGTGTAATCCATGATTGAGATTTACTTTCATTTCTCCTTCTCTTTTTCATTCTCAATGGCATTGGGATCTGATAGGATTAATAAAAGAGAATTTCTCATTTCTTGAAAATTGAATAGAAAAAGCTCCTCCAAGAATTTATCCAAGTACTAATTAATAATTAAATTAGCAAAGATGAAAAGAAATAAAAGGATTTTAAATTTACTGAATTAATGGTGCATTGATTCGTCAGAAGTATGGACGGTAGAGGGGAAAATAAAGGAAGGAGTACGACTTTAGGAATAATTAAATAGAGAAAAGGACGAGATGTGAAATGAGCTACAGAGGTTCCACCATTAGAAAAAGGGAGCATCATACATATGGTGGAAAACAAACATTTTCAAAGTGTAGAAAGTTATCAGATCATGGTTGAACCGGAATCTGCAGCATTATCACATCATTACGAATGAAGTTTGCTAAGATCACGAGAAGGACTATTCTAGACCTATTTGTCCACGTTTACTTCATTTGCCAAATCCATTTTGTTTTCTGACAAGGAAAAAAATTTAACAAACAAAAGCCATTTTCTTTTGTGTGCTAGAAAACTCAAACAAGGCCGGCAAGAAGCCCTCAGTTCACAGGGTTCATATAGACCTTGAGGTTAAGCAGGGAAAGGGCAATGGAGGGGATACAACACAGGACTGTGCAGGCAAATGGAATTAATATTCACTTTGCAGAGAAAGGCCAAGGTCCAATCATTCTCTTCCTCCATGGCTTTCCCGAGTTTTGGTACTCCTGGCGCCACCAGATCCACGCCCTCGCCTCCCTCGGCTACCGTGCGGTGGCTCCGGACCTCCGCGGTTACGGAGACAGCGAGGCGCCAGCGGATGTCAACAGCTACACTTGCTTCCACCTGGTGGGTGACCTCATTGGATTGCTAGACGCCATCGCCGCCGATAAAGTGTTGGTGGTGGGCCACGATTGGGGAGCCATAATTGCTTGGTATCTATGCTTGTTTCGGCCTGATAGAGTGAAGGCTTTGGTGAACCTGAGCGTTGCTTTCCATCCCAGAAACCCCATGAATAAGCCACTCGAGAGCTTCCGGGCTCTTTATGGAGACGACTACTACATTTGCAGATTTCAGGTACGTTGCTTGGTGACTTTTCCTGGATTTTAAATTCTCATTGTTCAACATCGCACATCTAATCTAATAGCATCATCTTCAGTTATATATGTATGCTTGTCCTAGTCTATCTTCAGTTATATGTAGTTGTTGAAAATCATTGATGGAACACCCCAAATCCCAGTTGATGCATATTTTTTGTGCAGGAGCCCGGAGCCATAGAAACTGAGTTTGCTGAGATTGGTGCTGACAAAGTTTTAAAGTATATGCTCACCTCAGTACCCGCTGGTCCATTTTATCTACCCAGAGGAAAAGCCTTGGGAGATCAACTAGGCACCCAAATTACCTTGCCCTCTTGGTTGTCAGAGGAAGAAATGAACTATTACGTTACCAAATATGAGAAGACAGGCTTCACAGGAGGATTGAACTACTACAGAGATATGGACCTGTATGTTACATGCCTTCAATCTTATTTTCATTGGTTATGAACTCATGATAGCGTCTATGTCTGATTCATGTTGCCCATCGTCATTATATGCCTTTTCCCTTTATTGCAGAAGTTGGGAACTCACAGCACCCTGGACTAGGAGTCGAGTTGAAGTTCCGGCCAAGTTTATTGTGGGAGACCTGGACTCCACTTATAATACCCCTGCTTTCAAGGAATTTATGAACATTAATGAATTGAAGAAACATGTGCCACTTTTGGAGGAAGTAGTTGTGATGGAAGGAGTTGGCCACTTTGTCCAGGAAGAAAAGGCAGATGCGATCAACCAACACATCCATGACTTCTTCCAGAGGTTCTGATTTCCAATTTTATCTCCATATCTCTTTCTGCTATATCTCATGTGTGATAATAAGTGGGTCTACTTATAACATGGAATCCAGTTGGGTTCTGCTTACTTGCATTAAGGTTGGAGACACTTCTTTCAGAGGCCAATTCCAAGCCCTCGTGTCTGCATGTGATCTCAAAAATCACATTTAGGCCACCGGGTTTCAATATTAGAAAAAGTGATGTGAAATTCCGTAATAAATATGGTTGAAATTAAGGTTCCAATTGTACGCTTCTACCCACCCAATATTATAGATATGCCAGATCAAGTATAAATGTCATATAGAAGATCACAACAAAAACAATCATAATGAATTTTGAAAGTTTCTCTCTATTTTACTCACCACTCTACCAGTGCCAGAGCCTGGGACTTTTTCTTAGGGGGCAAGAAGGAAAATATTATATTATAGTTAAGGTAATTAATAGTAATTATTATTTTTAATATTAATTATGAAAATATATCAAATTAAACAACCATGGAATTAAGAATATTTTAAAAAAAAAAATTATAGATTTTATATAAAAAAAAAATATCAAGAATATTTAAAGGAAAATTTCAAAAGAAATATAAAAAATAGAAAGAAAAACCATTAGAAATTTTCAATAATTTTAGTCATTTTGTAGCAAAAACCTTTAAAATTATTTTAAAGAATTTAATCATTTTTATTATAAATTTTGATATTTTTCAAATGAAAGAGGTATGCGCCTTAAGACCTTATTATCTTATAATTTGATTTTATTTATTTATACCTTAATCTCATTTTTTGTACCTACATTCAAAGGCCTAAATTTTTCTATATATTTTCAAAAGTGAGGATTAAGATTTTTATAGATATCAAACAAATACCTTTATTTTTTCTTTTTTCAAATAACTAAATATCAATGTTTTAAAAATTGTATTACTCATTAAACCAGAAAAATTACAGGTTCATGGTTTACTGGTTAGATCGGTGGTTGAATCACAGTTAAAATATATAATTTATATTTTATTAAAATTAAAAATAATGTTAAGAAATTTATATATATAATTAAAATCAATAATATTTATTTTTTTCATCTTTTATATAGATGTATTAATATTTTAAATTTTGGTAAATAAAATATATATATATATATATATATATATATTATATATATATATATATATAATATTTAAATATAAAAATTTATATTGAAAATGGAAGAAAAATTGTATTATGTACTTTTATATACATCATTTTGAACCTTCCATTCATTCAATTTCAATTTGAATTTTCTAAATAGGATCCTACTATTAGTTTTGGAGAGACCCGAGTGTGAGCATCGTCTACCTCCCGAGAGACCCGACGCAGAAAATTTTGGATAGATTTCGTCTCTTGTATGGAGATGACTTCTACGTTTGCAGATTTCAGGTATCTACGTTGTTTAATTTTCTACCTTCCTTGTTCATCAAATGAAATGAATCACTCCTTTTATTGCTTTCTTATTTCAGTCTCTACCTTATCTATTAGTTTGATGAAGCTCATTTGGTTATCAAACTCAACCATTTTTTCTCCTTGTATATTCATTTTTAAATTTATTTATCTTCTCTCTCGTCTCATAATGTGGGGATGGTCCCGTACGTACGTAGCTGTAGTTGGATTTTATAAATACGACCAAAATGGCTCACAATTCATAAAATTATTGGAAAAATAATTGATATACGCAAGATAATGGTTATGAGAATAGACCCAAATGATGGTAACAGGCCACCTTAGTGATGGGGATGAGTGATATTTGTTGCAGGAGCCTGGAAAAATGGAAGCTGAGGAACAGAGGGAGTTCTTAAGTTTTTCCTCACTAAATTACCGCCCGGTCCTCTGTATCTTCCAAAGGAAGATCCCTTTGGATATGAACCAGGCACCCCATTTCCTTTGCCCTCTTGGCTGTCTGAGGAAGAACTTAACTACCACGTTTCCAAATTTGACAAGACAGGCTTCCTTGGAGGATTGAACTACTACCGAATTTTTGATAGGTATGTTATGACTTATCACTTATTGTTACCCTCCGGTCCAGTCCAGTCCACGCTTCGATTTTATCTATAGTCACTGGGATTTGGGTGGGGTTCCTGAGCCTGATAACTGTTCTTTTAAAACTTCATTCTTTACTGCAGAAGCTGGGAATTCAACAGCACCATGGTCCGGGAGTCCGATCATGGTGGGGGACCTGGACATCACTTACAATTTCACAGGCATTAAAGAATATATAGAGTGGGGGGTTCAAGGAGAATGTGCCACTTCTGGAGGAAGTAGTTGTGTTGGAAGGGGTGGATCACTTTCTCCAGGAAGAAAAGCCAGATGAGATCAACAAACAACTCCATGACTTCTTTCAGAAGTTCTGATTTCCTTTCATATCTTTTCACTAAATCGTTGTTGTCCTGTGAGGAATTGTGTTATGAACCAGTTGTTAGACTTCTTCCACACATCAATTAATCAGCTCACTATTTTTTTTCTCTTTCTTTTGGCCTAAACTTGTTTGGGATTCTTTAGATTCGACCATTTTAGATTAAACCCTTCTCAAACCACATTTTAAGCACAAAGGTCCAAGTAATCAAAGCATGATGTAAGAGATCACTTACCCATTTTTATTTGTGAAATCAGTCATCTAAATGACAACAAACAACTTCCTAGAAATGATTTCAAACTATGCATAAAGCCTAATCGGGTGTAGCAGATACTATAAGGTGTGCTTAAATGCAATTCCCCATGTAATAATCTTGAAAATTTTTAACTTTTCAGAGTCTGACATCATGTATCCGAAAAGAGAAGTTCATGATGTACTAATTTAGTGGGGAATAATCCAGCCTTACAAGGCTTTTCCTTTATTGTTGCCCAAATCAAGCCCAACAAAATAATCCATTTTAAATAAAGGAT
Organism: Vitis riparia; assembly: GCF_004353265.1. NCBI lineage: Eukaryota > Viridiplantae > Streptophyta > Magnoliopsida > Vitales > Vitaceae > Vitis > Vitis riparia. The sequence goes on along the minus strand of NC_048435.1, from coordinate 297,283 downwards.
ATACCAAGAAATATGAGTCAACCCTTTTCTTGAGTTGAAGGACATGTACCGCAGGAACTATCAATGGCAATCACCACAGCAGGGCTGATTTGGGCAGCTTAACAACTTTCTGGCCTTTGACGCTTTTCAACATTGAAGTGAACGTCCAGGAGGTCAGTTATGCCAGCTGTTATCTTCTGACCTACTTTTACAGGGCCAACACCTGGTGGAGTGCCTGCACAAACATGATCAACAACACAATTAGAAGACATTTTATTTATGCTTCATTTCATGTTTATCTCATAGAGGTCAATATGGCTGAATTGGTATAATCATGGGGGTTTTGAATGATCAAAACTAACCATATCAATGTTCATGTTAGATCATTTTAGTAATCAACATCTGCACCTGGCAGAGCAGTCCCTTTAGAGTAACTAAGGGCTACACTTCCAGAAGCATTGGACTCATATAAGCCATTGCTGATTGCAAATTTCAATTTCAAGTTTCAACAGTATATCTCGAAGAATACAACTAATTTTGAATTCTAGGTAAGGATATATAATGTTCAAATCCTAACTTTGGAAGAATGAATTTTGGTACTTTGAAAATTTAAATGACAGTATTTAATATGTGATCTGTCAATGACCATGCATTTTTCAATTTTTTTTTCCTTTTTCAGATCAGATAATCATAAATTCCCACAAAAGTGAACACCTAGAAAATGAGGACCATAAAACATAACTTTCAGCACACAGAAAGAACATCAAGTTCGCTAAAAGGGGCTAATATGTTGCTAATCTGCTACATGTCAAGTAGGCCAAGATATGTATTTTGCTAATAGTAGACATGTATTTTGCTAATAGTGTTTAAGAATCAAATTTCAACAACAGAAGCAAGAAAAATAACAATGCAATACCTGTAAGTATGACATCTCCTTCAAGAAGTGTCATGATAGAACTTATGTGGCTAATGAGAAATGGGATCTTAAAAATCATATCTTTTGTTGAGCCTTTCTGCCTTATTTCTCCATCCACCTATGGTGAAAAAAATCTTTTCAATCTCAGTAAGTTTGGAATCACCAACAAAAATCATCAATTCATCTATAGAGCACTGAAGGAAAATTGAGAATCAAGTATGAAAACTTTGGGACCTTTAACCAGAGTTCCAAGTTGTCAGGGTCTGACACCATTGATGTGGGCAGCTGCAAAAAAATATTTGGTATATCAAATTATAGAACTAATTCAGGATATAGCTAGAAATGATACATGCTCAGAGAAGAATCAAATCGAAAGTAAGCACCTAAAGCCCTGTTATTATCTCCTCCAATGCAAGCATGGCAAGAAAAAATGGTAAGCCGGTACCTACTGCCTAATCTAGTGGAGTAGAAGTGCCACATGCATACATGCTAATGTGACTGTAGCACTTTTCTTGTTTTTTTTTTTCTTTTCATAACATCATAAAAAAATGTGTATGTATCTGATAGTGGGGAGGTTAAGACTTGAGAGAAAAGTAGAGGGAAAGAGATATTAATGACTTCAATAGGAAGAAGAGTTAGCTCCTAATCAACTTCATCTAATTGCTTAATTAAGCTACTACTTTTCAAATGCATTCAGGAATACAAAAAGCAAAAGGAACAGAAAAGGTCAAAAAAAAAAAAAAAAAGGAGCCTTTTATTGGTGTAAAACTATAAACAGGGGAAGCGTAGCCAATGGAATGGTTTCCCTTTCCCCCCAGAATTGCCCCTTTTTGTGTTTCAACCACCTAAAACAAACAAGTTATAAAAGTGATCTAAAGACTATTTAAGAAGCTCGGTCAACCCACTCCCCAGATGACATTTATTTGGTGTTTGTGATGGCCCTTTACACTCCACTCCAGCAATTATACCCCTACAGTCTGAAATTCCCTTTTCAATCTCTAAACTTAATTTGAACTAACTTCCTTAGCAGAAAGACATAAAAGAAATACTCAAATCATTTCTTACAACAGAACTGATTGGTGTGAAAGTATCCTGTCCCTTAGATACAGTCCATGGCAAACCTGCAGACTGGCAAAAAGCACAAAAATGGAATCAGCATTAAAAAAACAAAATAAAACAATGCAAAACAGAACAAAAAAAAAAAATGAATATAATATCCTACCGATTGAACTTGTATAAAAGCTAAAGAACAAAAGTTATACCTTTGCAGAAGCTTGGATTTCTCTTGCAGTCATATCCAGTGCAACTGCATAACCTGAAGCACCAAAAAAAGGTGATGATTATGAATGCATACATCATATTGCAGAGAAAAGCATCAATATGCAGGCAAAAAATAATACCATTAAAGAAAACATAATATTATCAGCTCTAACAGTGGGTAATTTAATTGTAAGGGTTAATTTCATCCACCTTCCCTTAGGTTTGGACAAAATGCACTTAGTCACCATTAGTTTGAAATTTTATCAAATATCACCTTTACTTTGAGTCAAAGGGAAGGTGTGCAAAATTAACAAATTAGAAGGATAGGAGAGGCATTTGACGAAATTTCAAACTAACGATGGGTAAGTGTATTTAGTCCAAGCCTCGAGGAAGGTGACTGAAATTAACCCTTAATTTTTAATAAGTGAACCATTCATTTTCAACAAAACAAACCTCATCTCTTATTCTCTCCCACCTTAACTGCAGATGAAATTTGAACCAGAAAAAAAAGAAATAAAGAATAAGAATAAGAAGAAAAATGTCATAGAACTGCCTATAAAATATTTCCAAGCAAATACTGAAAGAAAATACTAGTCAAGAAATGTTATATATGCTGTATCATGTCATACCATGCTATATAAAAATCATGAGTTCTCAAGCCCAAAATCATCTTTTCTTCTTTCTTTTTTGTTGTTAGGTCCCAATCCCAAATTCCACCAGTAAAGTAATAGAGAATATCTAACCAACCACAGATCCATGTAATCTACACTAATCCCCAATAACCACTTCATACTATATGTTATAGTAGAAATCTGAATCACAAGATGCAACGGGAATATTCAGAACCCATGTAAAGATGAGCTCCACTTATCAACAATACCCAGAGATTATGCATAATACTGTCAAGCATTGCTATGAAAACCTAACAAAAAGGCATAGGTTGAGTAATCAAGCATCTTATGCTGAGTTTGTTTCAGCAGATTCATGACAAACGGATGATGGTGCATTGCTGCATATCATTGAATCTGTCAAATTACTCTGTTCTCAGTTGCATTGAATTGGAGATGAGGCCCCAGTGAAACAGCCGCAATTTGATTGTTTTTTTTTTTTTTTTTGATAGGTAAGGAAAAATCTCATATAAAAAGAGGTGTCAAAAAAGCGACTCAAGGTATACAATACCCATACACCCACCGCCAAAACGGCCAAAGAAGAAGAAAAACACCCAACTAGCCCAACAAACAACCTTAGTTAGAACCCAACCAATCAATAAAACTAACAATAGTTAGAGGGCAATCAACTATAAACAACTTGGCCTCTGACTAAAGAGAAAGAACAAAAGAGTATTTAAGTTTCTGGATTGACAACATATCATCCTTGAAGGTCAATCTATTTCTCGTCTTCCAAACCATCCAAAAAATGTAGAGAGGAGCTGCTCGCCACACCTTCTTGCGTTTTTTGCCCACAAAAGAACCATGTCAACTAAGGAGAGTCTCTCTAACCGATGAAGGCAACACCCATGACACCCCAAACAAATTAAAGAGTAAATCTCATAAGACCCTTGTTTTTTAACAATGTAGAAGAAGATGGTCTATGGTCTCCTCTTTCTCAAGGCACATAAAACATCTACTTGCCAAGGCCCATCCTCTTTTCTGAACAAGATCCAGGGTTAAGACTTTGCCCCACATAGCCTCCCAAGCAAAAAAGCTAATATTGGGCTGCACCCACACATTCCAAATGCAGCTAGAAGGAAACAAAGAAGGACATCTATTTGCAATTTGATTGTTTCATATATCAATGGATTTAGAATTCAATTAGAATTCCAGATAGCGCACTCCCCAACCCAAAGGAAAAAAGCATAATTTCAAACTAAAACCAGGGCTCTCAATTTCAAATCAAATCCAATTAAAAAATATTCTATCGAAGAATTCACATAGAATAAGCTGAATAAAGCTAACGTTTGGCATCCCAAAAATCGAAAAGGAAGCCCCTTTGCAAAATGTATCGACATAGCGCCAGTAATTGGGGTTTTTTCCGTATCTGAATCAAAGTGAAGATCATGTTATGGCCGTACCTCCAACATAATCCATGGCAGCAGACTCAGGAACATCACGAGCTTTCTGCCCAATCACAACCGCCAATTCCACTTCATGATGAAGTGATTCCAAGGGATGTGGAACCTGGATCGTCCCTCCATTTTCCAAGTAGGACGAGGTCGGCTTCAGGAACAACACCGGCTCCTGAAAGTAACCATAAAACTCAATTCTATAATTGAAAATATATATATATATATATATTGCAACTGTATCCATGAGAAAGTCCTTATGATTTGCTGTTTGTTTGGTGAGAAAATGAAGGAAAAAGAAAAGGAAAAGGACATTTGCGGGAGAGACCTTGGGAACGGCGTTGCCGAGCTCTTTGGCATGAGCAGCATAGTTTCTGCCGACGGCAACGATCTTAGTGCCCATTTGCAGGAGCTTCAGGTAAGCAGAAGATGCCGTCGCCATCACCTCCAAATCACTATTCTCTGTCAAAACGATCACTTTCTGGTTTAGGGCATTAAACTTCTCTTGAAGGAGTTTGGCACTTTTTTCTCAATCAGAGTCTAATTGATGGTCAAATCTTCCCCAGATTTGCCTTCACGATGTAACTTCTTTTTACGTTTTTTCTTTTTTTCTTAAATTTCTGTCTGTAAATCAAATCCAATTTTTGTAGAAGTTATTGAAATTTTCATTTTATAATTTAGTTCATTCTTTCTATTACAATAAAAAAAATATAAAAAAAATCCCCAAAAATATACTAAACACCGATCTCCGCCACCATTTACCAGTTTAATGCTCTTCATAAAAAATAGAAATAAAAAAGCTGAGCACTTTGGGGAAAATAGTTATCAAAATCAAATAATTCTTAAAACAAAATTCAAAATTCAATTTTAAAATTCATATATTAAAAAAAAAAAAATTGTTATTCCCCAATTTATTATATAATCTAAAGGCTTTCAAAATATTTTGTATAGCTTCAATTATTTCTTAAAATACTTCAAAAAACAAATCTGAAAACAATTATGATATCAAATTAATAAGATTAGAAGGATTATATACTTATATAATATCTTAAATTTTTTTCTTTATATTACCATTAGACATACATAATGTCGTCCTTATATTTCATAGGATTGGCGAACCAAAACACCTCTTATGAAAAGGCAATGATTTTAAAAATTATGGGTTAAGGAGACTCTTATGAAAAGGCAATGATTTTAAAAATTATGGGTTAAGGAGACTTGCGAGTTAAGAAGAGTTAAACCCAGAGGCAAATGAAAATACAACGGTGATTTTTGTAATTTACCCCATACATAACAAACAATCAAAATGCCAAGGAAAGACTGGCGAAACCATCCAATGCCTCTCTCACATCATCCAGGTTAAGTTCCTTGGATTTTTGGCCCAGCTCAAACCGTCACACTCTTCCTCTTTTCAATAGGAAGAGGAGTCCGTTGATAGCGATCACTATAAGATTGAGAGGCCCCGAAAGTGTCTTGGGCAGAGTCTCCGGAGTCTCCATTTCTTGAATGGTGGTGTGACCTGAAGGTTTGCACATAGAATTAATAAGCAAGGCTAGAAAAAGTGGAGAGGCTCTTAAACATCTCTATTTCCAAGAGTTGACTTAGGCGAGATTAATAGGGTGTTTAAGTAAAAAAAAACAAACACCACCTAATACTTGACATAATAGTCAATGTATTCCTATAAATATAATGTGTACCTAACACCACCCAAGATCTTTATGCAGCACTCTTTTATCATTTTGCTTTCTAAAATTCTGCTGTCCCCATTTTGTTTAATTGCACAGTAACAGACTCATTTCTGTTATGCTCTCAAGTTAAATGGTTACCTCTGGTGGAAATTGGAAGGCCGGCCAGTAAGTAACAAGCGGCTTGGACAACAACCAGTGAAGTAAGTCGCATCCGTAGATAAATCTGTGTTGGGCTGCAAATGGATAAGAAAAACATGCCATATCAAATTTTAGTTTCATTTTCCAGTCATCTAAATAATATGCCAAATGAAACTATACAAGTTATAATATCACTTGGGCAATGAAGAAGTTTGGGGCACACTTACAGTTGGTTTATGCAAACTTGATACTTTAGATAGCCTAATATTCTTGATATCGCGGCTTCGTCTTTCATTTATGAGAACAATTGCACATCTGCATGTGAAAAATAAAAGTAGCACACCAAGAAAAAACACCACGACGAATTCAACGACAATTGCTGATCCTAGGGCTGTACCACACAAGAAAACACAATTAGGTAGGTCGATATTAAATGCATCTATGAACTGTTCCTGCTGCTGTACAAATGATAAAAACTTCAGAATTTCATGCACTGCTGTCACAGTTGACTGGATAGAGCAACATTCATACTGCAAAATTTTGTAGGGTATTTCAAAACTTATCTCCTATTAACTCAATCTCAAAGAAAGTTTTCCTAGAGGCTTTGAACCTAAAAATTAACCTCCTTTTTAATTGCTCAAACTATTAAGTGATCACCAGGAACTGCGATTTACTGATATTTATAGGAACATGAAACTCAGAATCAGAAGCAATATTCAGATATGATTTTAGACAAGATTGAGATCTTTTAAAAAGCTAGTTCATTGTTTGGAATGGATATTGGTAATTGAACTTCTTGAAACAATCATAGATAGCACGATTAGACCTTTGGAAAGAAAAATTTTATGTGTAACAGTTACTGCAATTAAACAACTCTAGAAGAAAATAGTGACAAGAACTAAGAGGACAAGCTCTTGGAGAGATCATGCAGGACTTAGGATATGTTATTGTACTTACTATGAGCTACCAATGAACTCATTGGGCTTCGTCTTATTAGATTTACACTAGCTTCAGTAAACAGGGGCATTGATATCTTTTCAGCGGAGTCTGGACAACCCCCATAATTTCCCATGTCATTCAATGTCACTGTTAAAACAGCACCATGCTCTCCACCCTGTACAGGAAATAGAGTTGATTATATAAATAATCGAAGGCCTGAATCTAATGGAAATTTAACAGGCTATTTCAACAGTATTGGGTTTTTAGAATTCTAACCAGGTTTCAGTTTGACATTCTATAGCAAAAGCCATAATGAAGTTTAGTGGGAAGAAGTGCAAAACCAGATGTTTGCAACTCGATGGAAATACCCAATAGCTATTAGTGAAACAGACTACAAATTGCACCCTTGTAAATAGAACACCAAAGAATCCATGAGTAACAGAAACTATACCATAAAAGCAAGTCCATTTATCAAGTTGTTGATATAAGTGGAAAGTGTTGAACATAAAAGGTTTTGCCCTGGATTCAGTAATTAACATGCTGAATATACTTCGGCTTATGATTAGAATTAAACACAGTCTATTCTATGTAATACTCTTCTCTGACAACAAGAGTGTTTTCTAATTTTGATAAAAACATTATGAGTGTTTATTATGTTCCAAAATTTTGGTAATAATGTAGATTGAATTGCAAATATTTGCTTGCTTATAATTAGGACATGCCAGGAGTGATTATATTAAAAGCATTTTTAACCTAAGGGCAAGCTAAAAACCTCAGGTAAGGAGATTAATTATTATTTTCATTCTTATATTACACAATTAATATTTCAATATAAGCAAGTGCCTTCGGATTCATTGATATTTCATCAAATATGTCATGCCCTCATTTTTCACTCCACCCTCATTACAATCTCTGGATATACATTTTTAAAGTTGAAATTGCAGACAACTTATCTACATATGCAATAAAACCATCACATTCACAGAAAATCTACATAGAATTCTCAAACTTGGGCTCCACACTTTCAAAGGTGACTTATCCTTATTTCAATGAAAGCATTTCCATAACATAGATCCCGAATGTAAAATTTATTACATAGCAAGTATACTTATTTCTACTTCTGCTCCTACTATACAAAAGAAGAAGCTAATAGCTCTCCCCAGCAGGCGCATAAGTAACTAGAAATAAGAGAGGTAAAGAAAAACTGAGAATGGTTCAATTTTACTTAGTATAATAAACATCATGGGGCATCTGGTAATACCTCACCCACATCATGATACAACTATGAAGATAAAATTGCAGTATGTGATAAATTATCATATACCTAGAAATTGATATAAATTATAATTAACTAGAAATAAGAAAGGTAAAGAAAAACAGAGGATGATTCAATTTTACTAACTTAAATAGACATCATGATGCATTGAGTATCAGCTCACTCACTTGATATATTAGTTGTTGCATGACATAGTTGCAGTCATTAACTGTTCCCCGAAATCTAATTCCCTTTGCTTTGACCATAAAATGTTTTGAGATGGTAACAAAAGTCTGAAGAGTTTGCCATTGATAACTATTCTTTAGCTTCAGTTCAGTTGTATTAATGAGCTCAGCTGGTAGATTGACAACCAGACTTCCAGAATTGACCTCCACAGAAAACATTACCACAAAAAGAGATTCACCACCTGAAATATAGCTCACTGGCAGATTATCAAGCCTCTAGAATTCAGAAATGGCAGATGTGTTTGCAGCTCTAGTACAAATACGAATTAAATCGTCTATCACAGGTTGAGGATGTACTCATGTTTGAAAACGGTGCTATTTATAACTAACTTGTGGTTATTAATCATGAACTCTTTATAACTGCGTAGTTTGTAACAAGATTTTATTTTATTTTTGTTTCCTACCTTTGAGTATGGAGGAAAAAAAATGGCAATTATTTCTTCCTTCTAAGAATCAATCACTCAAAAAGGAAATAGCCTAGGTCCAGTTTTCATAATAGTAAAGTGATATAATTATATAAGCACAAAATGCTACCACCACAAGATCAGTTATCTTCGATCTGAATCATACCATCTAAAAGATTGTATATTTTACCTTCTATCACAGCACATGTTTCTCTTGAAATTTGACAGAATCAACTTATAGAAGCACCTGAATTTGGATTTTTAATTGAACAGACTGACTGCACACGCATGATAAACCCACATATAATCTTGTAACAAACCTCTTGATGATCAAAACATCATTGTTTCCCAGATTGGACACTAGTATGTATTGTTGTAATATTCTATGTTTGCAATATGATGCTTTCATCCGGCTTAAATACTTCAAAGCAGACCCAATAGTAAAGTTAAATATACTAAACATACCAGGGATGTAAAGAAGATCTGGATCCCCAATGAAAAACTCAAACTTGTCTTGTTCTCTGTCAAAGATTAGTGAACCATCTTCTTTCCTATTCTTCAAGATAATAAATTCAGGAATGTGAATAAATGGAGGATCATTGATAGGTTCCACGAAGACTGGAACATTCAAATAATTTATTCCATTTCTATTCATGGTAGATACTTGGATGGCATCATCACCACAAAAGTTCTCATTTCTGATTCAAAGGAAACAAATGCAACATCACTAAATTTATTTATGATTTGAATTAAAAATTCATGAGAGAGAGAGAGAGAGAGAGAGAGAGAGAGATGCCAATACACATATAAGGCCAAATACACCTATAAGCATATTGATTCATGATTTGTAAATGGTACATGAACACAGTGCCAATCACAGAAAGGATATACACTTTTTTAGAATTTGTAACTTTCAGTTAATGGTCATGAAAGACTTCACTAAAATAACCTCCACAGATATTTTCTTCATTTCTTTTCGTCTATGGTTTTTTTTTTTTTCTTTTTTGGCGTCTTAGCGCACTTTTAAGTTATTGTCATGGCTGCCTAAATCCATTCATTTATTTAATACATTTAAGAAAATAGCAAAGGAAGCTTACCGCCTGTCTTCTTTCTGCCTTCCCCGGTCAATATCACTGATAACACATGGATTTCAGTACCAACTAGATGCAAGGCATGCGCCATATACTGACAATGCTCAGACACTTGCAACATATTTGAAACCATGATTTTTCCCTTTTTCTTCAAAATGAATTTATGAATAAAGAGCGATATCACTTTCTCAGTGCATTTTTAAAACCAGATTAGGGTGACCATGAAAATGAGTAAAAAAATATAAAAGATCAGTTCATGGGAAAACATGATGGATGCATTCTAAAAGAAAATCCATTCTAAAATCATCATATAATTTAATCAGATGCAAAAGATAGATGCCATCCAGTTTACAGTACCCAAGATATTTGATTGACTGAAGGGCAATATTAATTACTTCAGCACGACCCTCCAAAATCAAATCCTCAGCTTCTCCATCCCCTCTGTTGACAGAAAGTCCACTCGACAATGGCTGCCAAAATTGCATCAGCATAGGAGAGAGAAAAATCGTCCCATATTCTGCACTTAAATTAACAGATATGTTCTCCATCATATCTGAATATGTTATCTCAAAACCAGGGAAACCACTGCAAAGAGCAACAATTAGAGAGATAAAAAAGAAAAAATCCAGGCAACAAAACCAAAAGAAACCTTACTTTTCATTTCCATTTTAAAATAAGTTCAAGGATGTGTAATACCTTACCCAAATCTGGGACTTATCATATCTTCAATTGCTTGCAACTGACTTGGAAAGGAAACAAACTGAGGTGGGATACTAAGAACAGATATATGTACCGCACCAGTAGCAAGATTTCCATTTACATCAGATATTGTGTAATTGAAAGAATCATTTCCGAAGAATCCCTTGTAGGGAGTATATCTAAAGAGTCCTCCATACTGTAGAAGTGATCCATGATCTGGCTGCCAGTATAACAATAGAAGCAAGTCAATTTTCCAACCAAGAAGACTCTGTCAGCAATACTCCAAACTGTGAAGTAAAGAAATCAATGCTATGAAATCTAAATAATCTATATATATATAACAAGTCAGAGAACACTAATGATAATGTCGCCATTAAGGAAGCATTCTTTTGATTCAAATGAATGATGATAAAAAATCATTTCAAGGGATGAGAAGCAAATTTGTTCCTATTCTCTCCATTGATTCAATCCATATTGATGATAATCAGTGTAATTTTTTCTTTTTCTTTCCCTTTTTGTTGCAAGGATTGGGACGTAGCAGGGAGACATGGTGTTGACTGTTTTGTGGTTAAAACTACTCTCATGGTAAGGCTTGTCTTACTTCTGAAGAGTCAGTAATATTTGCACTGTCACCAGCAAAGTAATCATTTTCTAAAGCATCGAAAGCGATTGACTGATCTTCCCAGACAGATACCACATCATCATAGGCTTTAGGAAAATATTCACCTGAAAGAAATTGGAAATGTCAATCCATGCATGAGAAATATTTCACGTTGATTACGAAACTGGAAACAAAGCTAATTTAAAATATTCATCGTGTTAAACAAGGTTAGCAGGACTTATTACTTCTCTCATCAATAAATGTACCACACCATGTCCACAGGAATGCTTACTGATTTTACCACATCAAACCTAAAACCAAATTAAAAATTGACTCGAGCTATCATATTAGCTAACCTTCAGTAGTTCTCCAACTTCGTGATCAGATAGGACAAAATAAAACCATAGCTTTCAGGTCTAACATTCATCGATTGCATTTCATTTTCTTGTTGGCTCTCAATTTAATTTTTTTTTGCGTGTGTGTGGATCAGAACAGCATAAATCAATAAGCTTTAATCTCATTGGAGCATAAATGTCTCAAATGAAATCCCCCTTCAGTCACTTTTCCTCTCAATGTTTTCCATTTTGCACATTTCAGCTTATTATCCTGAACAAATACAATCACCTTCTTCTCAATTGATTTGTCTAGACATCATCTAGCTCTCATCATATCGCTGATCTTTAGGACAAGGAGAAAATCGTACAAGTTGCAAATTCAATATTGATTAACCATGTGACAAACAATCAATTTGTAGCATATATTAATCTTTGGAAACCACAGGACCCTTTTGTGAAGTGGCAAAAAATCCAAATTCTGTACTTCTACTTGATGCACAGTCCTATAATTTTGAAGAAATGCAATTCAAATTAGTATTATTTAATGTACCTACAGTTCTGATAAGTCCGATATAAAATAAAAAAATCTCTAACGTAGGAACAGGCAACAGTCTACCAAAGAACTCGACAATGCCAATATCGTTAAAAGGAACATAAATGACATGCACCTTCATATACCACAGAACCCATCAAACTAGTACATATTAACATTTTTCACAACAAGGAAAGGCTATAATACGTATGTCGTTGCCATACTTACTACTGTATACATTGACCCCAAAGGGACACGGTAAGAAATGGTTGCCATCAAAAGAAGCACATAATTCATAAGTGCCAACATCCTTAGCCAGATAGTGAGCAACATATGACCCGTCATTGTTATCCACAAACATCCAACTCAAACCAGAACTATTAATTGAACCAATCTCTAGTTTGAGTCTTGATTGTTGCAATGTTATGGGATTAGAAAATGAATCCAATAGCTTCACAACTATTTCATTTTTAATCAACTTTGGTACTTTGGGTGCATACTTGACAACTCCTGAAAGCGTCATATTAACCTCACCTGCAGAAAGCAACAGCAATGAAGTAGGGTCTTATAAGACAAGTATGTGCAATCGCCATTAATAAATTTCAGCCATGCATGCCAATAATATAGTTGATGTTATGTGCCACAGATGACCAGTTAAGCTATTAATACTCAAACTTAGACTTATTTCCTTAAAATATAAAGGTGATAAATCGCATGCAAAAAAATTCAAAAATCACAAAGAACTGTCTAATAAAACCTATTATTAAGAAAGGACTGTACAACATTGAGGTGCACCACTATCATATCATGGATTAATTATTCAAAACCTTGGCTGTTTGCTTCTCCAAAGTTCAGAACACTTTTGTGAGAGAAAGTAGGCGACATAACATACCATTCATTTGACACAAATGTTAATTGAAATGTTTCTCAAAAAATAAAATAAAAAATATTCAATTGTCAAAGCATGCAATTCTATTTAAATAGAGGGTGGAAAGTGTGATGTGTGAGCTTCATTGTTGGTGTAACTTGTGTTCGTTAACGTAGGAGAGGGAGTTTTTTCAAACAACTTTATCCACACACAGACACACCCACCAAGGATGGTGGCTACACTAGAGTTGGATGGGAGTGGCAGAAATTGGCAATAAGTAGTTTCAAGGAAATCTGAAATATCCAAAATTACTATTTCACTTTACACAAGCAAAATCAACATTTATAAAAACAAACAACAAACTAGAAACCAAAATAAATTATATTAGGCTGAGAATACCTGCTCTTACTTCCTTTGTGAATGAGTGACCATCATTCAACTGAATATTTCCACAAAATAAACAAATTTCATAAATCCCACTCTTCTCAGGTGTATAAATGACATCAAAAGCACTTGCCTGAACTATCGAGTTCCCAACAGACTGAATATAGAAGAAACTATTATCAGTAATTGAGTATATATGTTTGAAGGAAACGCATGCATGTGGTTCTTACAGTGTCATTCAGCTCAACAGATGGAGCAGGAGAAATTTCTAAATGACTGGTGTCATCATAGCTCAGTGTTCCATTCGGCTGGCTTCCTGTTTCAAAGATGGATGTATCTTTGTGAAATAATGACTGAAGATATTTCCATCAGAAGGAAATAACTGAATAGTTGCTGGAATGCTTGTACCATTGACAATCTGCATTGGGTATATGCTTGGAAGTAGATGATAGGAATCGATTACCCGCACAATCTGCACTTGAAGCCATTCTAATTCAACTGGGGAGGGATACTGATAAATATCATTCAAATAAATAGTAAAACGTGACATTTCTCCAGCAACAGAATTATCTAAACCAGATCCATTGATGACACTCCTTAACCCATCGCAATAACCTACTCAAATCAAACAAAAAAAATGGCAAATGAATACAATCATATTTGCAGAAGTAACTTATAGAAGCATATTGAGCATTTAATTAGAAAGTTTATTGAAACTTGGGCAAAGACCAACTTGGAGGAAAAAAACACCTAACTACCCAATGAAACTAGTAAATAAAGGTAACAAATTGTGTCCTCCATCTAATTGTCACTATATTTGGGAAGAATCATAAACACAAAAGGGAAAATCAAAATAATAGGAAAGATCCATAATATCTATGATATAAAAAGTGACAAATAATGAGAATAAAAGATTTGAAAAACACACCTACAAAGACAGTATAGTCATAGGACATATTGGAGATGCTCTTATTCTGCTTTGTGTCAAATATTGTCAGAATGAAGTTCCCTGGTTCCAATACACTGAATGAAAATAACTGAATTCCAGGCGACACTTCTTCAAAGTGTAAATCTGCTACAGGTATAGACAAATTTGTCTCCTTTTCAACAACTTGAGCATCAAATGCATACAATCCTGAAACAAGGTTCCCATATTGGTCTTGCTGGTGTATAAAGATTTCCACTTTAGAAAATATTTGTAGTACATTTGTCCCAAAATTCCATGTTGCCACACAGTTGGCGACATCCAGTGGTCCTGTTACAATCCAGTTCAAAATCTCATCAATAGAGAGAAAGATGAGCGACATTAAAACCCAGTTAAAGAAATTTACATTTCCATGAAAATGTGTGTTGATCAGAATCAACAATGTTATATCTTTACTACTCTTCGCAATGCCCTACTGCAAGAAACAGAGTACAACTCATGATTTTTTCCCTATTACAAATAACAATGAGTTTTTTACCGGATGAAAGCATAATATAGGAATAATGGAATATCAGTAAACTTAGGAAATTAAATTTCTTTTAAACAATATGCAGAAAAGAATGGAACCACCAAAAAAAAATGACTCCATTAATCAAGTTATACTGCCAACAAGCATAACAAAGATTACTCCTGGGCTTCAATAATGCAAACACCCTCAGACAATGAGAAGCACTATGAATTGCTATTGAATTAGAAAAATCCAACTAATGTTTGTAAAATCATTGTCCCTAAATGCAGATCATGTTCTCATAATTAAAGCTGCAGTGCATCACCTGGGTTCACCTTAAATGGTAGTGGAGAACCATTCAAAGTCTGATTTTCCCCTTCTACATGTAACAACAGGCTTCCAGCTGTGGCCACATTCAACTCAATGCTGATGTAGCCAAATTTATTCCATCCCATGTTGGTGATATTGAGAAGGTTTGCCACTGAACCAGTTGCATTAGATGCAGAAACTATAAAATTAGAAGAATTTGGATCATCACTTGAAGAAGAGATATTATTCCCAAAGGCATCTCTAGGAAGTATCAGAACTGTGACTCTTGTGCCAGCTACAAATTCGTTTATAGAACTCATCCATGAAGCAACACAAACAGATGGGTATATATGCCCTTCAATCATGCAGTGATAGTTGAGTTAAGGAGTATCTTTTGAAGACAAAATCTGAAAACACTAAAAATAGAACTGCTTAAAATTATGTGAAAAATAAATGAAAGAAAGTCCAATTTTGCAGCCCCATTATATTGGACACTAGCATAAAAGCACTTCCCTGACAGGAGCAAGCTATGATTGTACTCAACTGCAGCAAATTAGTAACTACAAGTTTCTAGTTTATTGTGCCCAGGTTGATCCATGACTTATTATATTACTTCAATTTCTAACTGAGGTACTCAACACCAAACATTAAAAGAATCAGCAAACTCTCACCAACTACATCGTTCTGTTTCTAAATAGAGGCAAGTTGCATTTGAAGGCTCTGGCTTCACCAATTAAAACAATCAGGAAAATGTCAGAAACTAAATTAGTTTTATTACTTGAACACTAAGGCAAGAGCATTCAAGGGGATTGGCTTCACCAATAAATGATATGAAGGTAATTTTAAACAAATGGGACCTCAATTGAAATTATGCTAATCCTTAGTTTAGAAAAATGCAAAATGAACAAAAGTGGTAAGCATTATTTTCATGAGGATTAAAATAAAACACCATGATATCAGAATATAATGTTAATTAAAACCTGCCAGCACTTCAAAATGAAGAGATGAATCTAAGATTCCGAAATGTTTGTCGCTGATAATCACATTAAATACCCCAGCCATGATTGGAGTGAATGAAATTCTCCAATTGCTAGAATCACCCTCGAGATTTGAAGAAACTCCGGAAATATAAGAACTATTTCCCATCTTCCCATTTATAGTGAGTGTTGGATTAAAAGCACGTTCATCAAGGGAGCCATTCCCTCTACTGTCAAAGTCTCCAAGTACTTTGATCTTTATGGTTGCAATCCCACCGGCTTCAAATGTATTAAGATCGTCTAACCAACTGAAAGCAAAACTCGGTTTCGGTACTTCAACTGCAAAACATGAAACGAAAACACTCATACCTTGAAAAAGAAACCAAGATAATGTTCCTAAAAGATGTTAACTGACACGCATGGAACTCAACAACAGAAAATTTAGCGACTTCAAACTGATTGCCATTTCATTTCCTGAGTTTTCTCAGCGATCAATCAGATGGTGAAAAATACCTGATTGTGCGAGGCCAGAAGTGGAGGCTGTGAAGAAAGAGGAGGAAGCCAAGAGTGCCACGGCTGCGCATAGGTGCATTTGAATCGCCATGAGTGAGAGTGAAGTAAGAGGTTAGGGTTTTGCAGAAGAGCAGTTTGAGGAAGGAACTGTCCTTTTGATGGTAGTCTACCATTTTCTAAAAAGCAGTCCATCAAGGGCACTACGACAGGGCACGTGTTCTCAAGAGTGATTCTGGCCCTTTCGATTTTTCGGCGGTTATTAGCGGTTGGAACCGCTGGTTGACTGGGTGTGGCGCCCCGCTCTCCCCTGTTCCCTTGCCAAAAAGGTGGTGTTTAGTAAGTTCTCAAATCCATAAATTTGTTTTGAAAACAATTCTTAAATTTATCCTTTTTAAAAAAAAAAGATAAATCGAAGGCGTTTTCGATTATTTGACAAATTTAAAGTGTTTTCAATTATTTTTGTATAGTATTTTGAAAAGGAAAAAAAATGTTTTGAAATTTTTTTTCATGTGTAAGTTTATGGAAGATACCATGCGCCATGCGATATGCCCAGGATAATTGAAATTGCGCTTTTAAGTTACCCGGGCTTATTGGGAGGGAGGGAGCTGAAGGTAAAAATCTAGCCATTGCCAACTAATCAATCCACCAACACGTTCGATCAGTCGACAATATTGTTTCCAAATGCAGTAGGATGCCAGCATAAGATTATGATTCATGTTTGATAAAATGAAACAATTTAATCATTCAAAACCATATTCATTTTTGAATGACCCTCTTGGATGCGCTACTATTCCACACAAGGAAATAAAGATATAATTTTTTCAACTTCAAAATTTTTAAGTGTTTTTCGGAAAATGTTCGAAAATCACCTATACATACTTTATCATAAAACACTACAAATAATTTTTCAAATTTTTAAAAACATTTCCTAAATTTTACCGAATACTTTTTTTCTTTTTCTTTTTCTTTTTCTTTCTTTTTTTTTTTTTTTTTTCAAAAACACCTTTTTTAAAACACTACAACCGATCACTAAGATCCTGCTTGGTTCCTATTTTCAAGAATTGTTTTTGTTCTTAAAAACAAAAAACACAAAAATAACTTGTTCGAGAAAGGGGATGTATTTTTGTTTTTTGTGTTTTCCATGTTTTCAAAAACCACTGTTTTAAGAACAATAAAAATATGTTTTCATTATTTTTTTACTATTCAAAAATAAATTGTTTTTCGTGTTCTCTTCCTTCTTTTTGTGTTTTCATAAAAGTGAACTCTACTCAACTACCCCCAAACTCTTTCTTCTTCTTTTGAAATTAATATACTTACACATGATTATAAAGTTATCATTTATTTAAAAAAATTATAACTCATGTAAAAATTTCAAAATAGAATATTTTTTTTAATTTAAATAAATTATGTGAAAATTATTTATATGTTTATAATATCAAATTAATGGAAGAAAACACTTTATTAATTAAAAAAAGCTATTCAAATATGCTTTTTATTTTATTTATTCTAAAAAAAAATTATTAAGTCAACCAAATATGTTTTTTCTATTTTTGAGAACAAAAACTGTTTTTCAAAATTCAGTTCCCAAATACAATTTTTTTTTTTCTAAAAACACAAAATTGTTCTTAAAAATTGTTGTCCAAAACTGTTTTTCAGAAGGGTTTTAAAAAACAGCAACCAAATAGTCCCTAATATTCAAACCATGAAGCAATGGTAAAATCCTGCACAAGAGGCTTGTCTGGTATGGTTAACTAACCAAATCATGATCCACATAATCCCCCAATTCCACGACCAACCAACAATGTGCACTTGGGAAATTTCAAGAACACAACCAAGCATATTGCTTGTTTGGGACAATAAACCAAATCAAAGACTAGCTTTCAGCCGGAAAAACCTAGATTTTCATTGTTAACAAGCTCACAAGTCCACAAAAAGCATAGGGAAATAATAAAAGAGAACATGCTTTTGATCCAAAACAAAAACTGAAATGCAACAGGATGCATAATGTGTCACATAACATTTTTTGTCTATAATGATAAAACAACCAACAAACAACTTAAACTCTAAAACCCCTGCTGTTTCTTCTTCCTCTGGCTCTCTCAAACTTCCTTCCCTTTGATCGAACATATGGTTTAGTGTGGCTGTGTGGCACACCAGGAGCTTTACCAAAATGTTTTACTGCTTCACGAGCATTCTTTGGACCTCTCAGCAGAACCTGGCATCAAATAAATATTTAATTTGTTAAACCTCTTTTACAGAATTCATTTACTGCCTGAATTTTCAGCAAAAAATAATTGGAATGATGATCAAAATAATTCTACCACTAAGCATGTAAATTAATTACAATTATGAATACAATCACAACTACATCTTGCAATTATGAAGATGATGGCCAGCACATTAATAAATACGGTCCTAATGAAAAAAGGGACTAGGCGAGTTGCAGAATTTATCCAGACGGTGCTGGACATAAGTTATATAAACTTCCAAAAAAAACCTGCTTCAGGAACTTCATAAACAAAGAATCTTCTATTGTCTAAACAGAAATAAAAATAAAAAATAAAACAATAAAAAAACCGGAACTTCCATTGTATCCATATGAGTTAAAAGGAACATTAAGTTGGATCTCAAAAACTGTGAGGAAAAAACCACAGGTAGAAGAAAAAGTAAGAAAAACTACATGCTTTACTACCCCAATAAATGTTTTGGGGTTTCCTCCCTTATTTTCCAAGATCAGACAACAAGGATATTTAAATTGCATAAATTATCCTCTAATTTCCATCATGTTATCTTTTTTTCTTCATTATTTCCATTAAGACCAGATCCGAGATATTATTTTCCTTCATATTTCATACCATTCCCTCATAGTTTTCAAGATCCAAATAAAGCCTTATAGTATTCTTATTTAACCTCAACTTCTTTTTAAAGACAAAAAGACAAAAGGTATTCTCTTAAAGGTGGTAACAAACCAAATATGTGTGCAACCACAATACCACACAACCCCATAAATGCAGGATTTAAGGAGTTTCAAAGACTATAAACTTTCTTGTGAAACCTGAGAGCTGCAGAGGTAGTTCATCTAAATGTGTATTAGGAAGTTATCTTGCATTTAAAATTAGGGCTATTTGATTAAAAATGATGAAATAATTCTGATATTGTAAAAGTAACCCCTCACATGTTTGAGTCCAACAATGCACCTCTTTTGGACATAAATACTCTTCATGTTTTTTTTTTTGATAGGTATAAATACCCTTCATTTTTTCTTGTAAAAGTGACCCCTTCCAAAAAATAATCCAAATGTTGAAGGACATTTATGACAAAATGGGTTACTTTTCAAGTTGAAACATGGGAGGGACTACTTTTGCAACATAAAGATTATTTAAACCCTTTTAATCAAATAATTCTTCATATTAAGGGCTTTTAGGCAATGTTCAACAATACCAGAACCTTTATTCTCACTTCAAAAAAATTTCACAGTTTTAAATTCCAATCAAAGTGCATGCCTTTAATCCAAAATAAAGGATATAATATTCAAAAAACAACAAATCCACAAACCCAAAAGTCCTCTCCACTTGAAAACTCTATTTCTTTGGTTTACTTCCAAATATTGATTTTGGTACAATTTCAGATTGCATGTGACATGTACTTTATGGGAGCTAAATAAACAAGATCAATTGGAAGATGCAATTGTTGGTTCAAATAGTCCACAAATTGAATCTTAAACAAAACTAAGCCCAAAACCAAACAAATAGGAAAGAAAACAAAACTGGAATAGGGAAAGAAAACAAAACTGGAATAGGGTACTTATTGGATTATTCGGCTGAGGTGTGACAGAGCACCATCCTTAAAGTAGATCTACCTTTCTCGGGTTATCAACCTCGGTGCAATAGAGAACCGACACCCTACCTTCAAGATCCAACAGCAAAGAACCTTGCACTAGGTGCACTCCATTGGTGAGGTACAATACAACTCCAAAATTTATGAGATTTTGAAAGTTCCTCCAAAAGTAGGGAAAACCATAACAAACTTAGGAAAAGCAATGCTATTACAGCAGCAGAACTTAGCAAATGCAGATGGCTAGAGTAGTAAAACTTGGATGCAAGGTGTATGGTTGTAGTAGGCTGTGGCAAAGCGTTGGTTGTAGCACTATAACAAACTGAATGGATCGCTGCTATTACTGGAACGAAAGGGCTATTGAGTTTGGTAGTAGGAAAGTTATGATTGTCAAGAAGGTATGTTCAGGAAAGCAGCAGTGAAAGATAGAGATCAAGAAAACAATGAATGGATGACAAAGAGTAGAATAATGAGTATTCACAAAGGAGTAGAGTTGTGAATGGAAACTTTGAGAACGGGGATTATTTGTAGGCAAAGTCCAACGATTAATTAACAAATAATTCAAATAATTAATTAACATGTTTCGGTTTACTTGTTCAAAGCCTACTAACTCGTTCTCAAATCCACAAACATCTTTAACCAAAAAGACTCGGTCCAAGACTCCAACTAAGAATGACTAAGTCAAAGAAATAAAAAAATTGATTTTCACTTCGTAAAAGGTGATTGGAATTGTGCCTGTAAGAGAGGGAGGGAAGGGGAGTGGGGTTCGCATACAATGCACGTACATTAAGATTTATTGGATCAAGTCACCAGAAATCCCACTGGAATGGGCTTGGCCCCCATAGGCGAGCAAGACTCTCACTTCCTTCTCCACAAGCCCAATGGACTAAGGAAGCAAGAAACTATATAAAGACAAAAAGGTTTCAATCCCTTTACAAAATGGAATTAACACTTTTTAGCTTTTGCACTCATAACTCAACCTTCCTACAATCCCCCATATGAACCTACTTGATAGGATTCCATTCTAGTAAGTTGGGTTACCATTACTCTTTTAACTCTAATGATTTGATCCTAGGAAAGAGTGTGTATGTGTGAGTTTTGAGTGCAGAAGCTAAAAGGCGTCAATGCTTTATATAGTTACTCATTTCATTAGCCTTTTAGGCTTGTGGAAAGGGAAGTAGGAGCTCATGTGTCTATAGGGTCAAGCCCATTCCAGTGGGATTTCAAGTGGCCCGATCAAGAAACCTTTAATGCACATCGTCCGTGCACAAAAAGGAACCCGCTGAATACATGCACAATTCCAACAACTACTTTACAAAGTGAAAATATTTTTTTTTTTAATTTTAATTCCTTAACTTGGTCATTCTTAGTTAGAGTCTTGGGTCAACTCTTCTTGTTTAAATACATCTGTGGATTTGAGAACGAGAGAATGAAGTTTGAATGCGTAAGCCGGAACATATAAGAGTTGACTCATTTAAAGACATTTGTGAATTTGAAAACAAGATAGTGGAGTTTAAACATACAAGTTAGAACGCGTTAATTAATTTTCTTTTTTTATTTGGTTCATGAAGCCTTTGTAAGAAAGTCCCTATAAATAGCCCCTTCCCCCCAAGAGTCTCCATTTATGACTCTACTCACCGGAAAACTCTCATTGCTCTAGCTCTCTACCCTCCATTCATTGTTTTCCCACTACTACCATCCTTCGTTACTTCCTTGAACACATCTTCCCTGCTACCAAACTCAATAGTCCTTTTGTTCTAATAATAGCAATAGTATTATGCTACAATGTTGCAGCCAACTCTATCTCATAGCCTATTATAGTCATACACCCAACATCAGAATTCTACTGTTGTAATCATTTGCCTTTATTGAGTTCTGATGCCACATCCAATTATACCATAGTAGCATAGTAGCATTGCTACTCCCTAGCCTACTAAAGTCTTCACTTCTTTTGAAAGAACTTCAAAATCTTATAAGTTTTCAAGTTGTACTATGCCTCCTCATCAATTAAGTGCATCTAAGGCACGATTCTTGGCTATTGGATCTTAGAGGTGAGAAATTGGTTCCCTACTACACTGCGGTTGATAACCCATGGAGGGCAGATCTACTTTAAGGACAATGCCTTCTCACACCTCAATAGGATGATTTGATAAGTGTCCTATTTCAATTTTGTATTGTTTCCTTTTTGTTCTGCTTTAGGTTAGTTTTGTTTAAGATTCAATTCTTAGACTATATGAACCAACAATCTTAAAGTAGACTCATTTAATAGAGACTTACCTAGTTCACACCCATCTTTTTTTCTTTTTCTATTTTTTTGATAAGTACCTAGTTTGCACCCATCTTGGAACCTCTAAGATCGATCCCTTTAACGGGACCTTCTTTGATGTCAAGAAAAGGTCTTTTCTGCAATTAATGTTATGAACTTGGGACATATTTTGACTGATCTAAAACTAGAAGACAATTATGGAAGTTTGCCAACATGGGAAATTGGAAATAAACAAGTTAGGCATATCTTCCTTAGCACGCACTCAAATGATTTGTTTGAGCCAACAAGATGCAAGATCAATTCAATGCTTGAGAATAATAGAGGTTTGGGCCTTGAGCTTTCTTGATTTGTTAGCTGAAAAGTATCTTAATCATCAGCAAGCAAAATGACATTGACGACTAATATCGTCGCCACCCTTCACCCAATCTAATCTAACAAAACTATTTGTATTTCTCTACTTCGCCTTTTGGATTCTTCAAGGCCCAGAAATAGCCTGCACTGTTTTTTCTTGATAAATAAATGGTAAGCCTTCTTAAACTAGGTATATCAGTCAATTGACATGCATAAGAGAAATCAAATGCATACTGTATTAGTTGTAAACATCTTATGACATGCACAAGAGAAAACTGAGCTCATGCAATGTTTATCAGATCCTAAACATTTTAATGAGACCTGTGAATCCA
This sequence comes from Vitis riparia, assembly GCF_004353265.1. Lineage (NCBI taxonomy): Eukaryota > Viridiplantae > Streptophyta > Magnoliopsida > Vitales > Vitaceae > Vitis > Vitis riparia. The sequence continues at coordinate 273,872 of NC_048435.1, read as the reverse complement.
TTCAAATTCTCATAAAGCAGATTTTGTTTTCCATTAATTTAAAACCAGAAATCTAATCTTAATTCCCACCTGTATACCATGAGATAGAGCAAATAAATCTGAAAGCCAATAACATAGAATAAACAAATTCATCTAACTCCATACCGTGTTCTGACCGAGAGGAGCCCTGAGAGCCAGCTGGTCGAACGTCAAGCACTCTCCACCGGCCTTCTCGATCCTTGCTCTCGCCCTCTCCGTGAACCTCAGAGCAGTTACCTTCAATGCCGGCACCTCATAGACTCGAAGATCATCCGTTACCGTTCCCACGAGCACTGCAATCTTGTCCTCCTGAGAATCCACGAGCAGAACACAAGACATTAAAAAACAAAATCACCAATTAACACCAGAAAATAACGAAAAATAAAAAATAAAAGCAAGAACAATTGAAGAAGAGCCCCTAACCTTTCCTTGCATATAACGAATCAACCTGGAGAGAGACATCGGAGGTTTGTTGATCTTGCTCATGAACAGACGCTTCAGTATCACGGCATTGAACTTGCTTCCGGTTCTCCGTACCAGAAAACGATACAGCTGGTAGCAAACCACACAATCACTCAACAAAATGCCAGATCCAGATGCATATATACCAACATAATCACATTCATAGAAGAAGAAACAAAACGAGAGAGGACTGTGGTGACCTTGACTAGGAGCTTGAGGTAGATATCATCAGATTTGGGAGCGGTGCGCTTCGTCTTTTTGCTTTTGCCGCCGGCGACTAAATCGATACCCTGCCAAAACAAGAGAAATGTGAATTGAGAGTTCTGGACGGTCAGAGATTACGGGAAGAGGATCGACCGCCTTAGGGCTTTGGATCAAGGTATACCCATGGCTGCTGCTGCTGCTCCTCCTACTGCTAAAGGTGATCCTCTTACCAGCCGCGGCTCGAGAGGTGGGAATAATGGATGGGCTTTATACCATCCTCTTATGCTCTCATTTGCAGTTCAACCCTAGGGTTTTTTGAAAGGGAATCTTAAGATGACCAGGTGGTCTCAGACACATTCTAAACGCCCATTTGTTCTCTTCCACGTGGAATCTTAATATGTTCCTCTGTTGTCGTGGGTTATTCCGGACCAATCCAGAACTGACAGGCCTAGACCTGCACTGGCCGGACCATTATCGGGCCACTCTCTTCGGCCCATTATCAGCCTCACCCAAGCTTCAGGGCGCCCAACCTGGGCCGGCCCACTTTACATTCCCATAATCTCGGGTGAACCTCTTAATAAGATTTGATTTGACTAAGATGAAGTTCTAATCATCAGTCGAAAGAGAAAAAACATCAAATGAATCTTGTATGATTTTTAAAAAGCTCTTCAATAATAATCAAATGAATCTCTTATGATTTTTGAAACATTCTTCAATGTCTTCCAAAAGTGGATGAATAATCAATTCCGATCGAAAATGTAATTTTGAGAGTGGGCCTAATTCTATTTTTTTTATCACCTAAAATTGGGAAAAAAAAAAGTTTAATTACCAAAAATTGTTTAAAAAACTCCTTTTAGATACATATTTACGACCTTATAAATTTTATAAAACAACAAAGTTACTAATTTACTTATTCTAAAAGATTTTCAATAAATAAATATAATAAAATTTTATTTTTTCGTCTAAAGTTTAAGTAAAAGTACTTGAATTCGAAATATAAATGAAGTTACTATGTTTCAATTTTTATATTAAAATAAAATCTAATTAAAAAGATTTGAAAAACATAACTTTTATAATACATACATATAACTCATTTGAGTATTTATTTTGAACTTTTTACCCAATAAGTGTCTGGGTAGAGATTAAAAAATTATTGAAGGAGATTTTTCTCCAAAAAAAAATATATATTATATGTTTAATGGAGAATGTTTATAGTGAAAATATGTTTTTTGGATAAAATATTTCAAGTTCTAAAATAACTAGAAGTGTTTCTTAATGAATTCTAAAAAATTTATTAAAGGAATAAGAATCGGTTTTGTAAACTTTTTATCCAAAAAGTGTTTGCTTAGAGATTAAAAAATTATTGAAGGAGATTTTTCTCAAAAAAAAAAAAATAATAATAATATTATATGTTTATTAAGGAATGTTTATAGTCTTTGTAGCACTTGAAAATAATTTTTTTGATAAAAATTTTCAAATTCTAAATTACAAGGTTTCTTAATGCCATGAGATATGCAGATTTTAGTATTGCTAGAATTGATGAGTCAACCTCAAATGAGGTTAAGACAAAAGTTTGAATTTTGGGTTATTTTTAAAAATTTATACGTGACATCTTTTCAGTCGCATACCACATCATCTTCCCACAAAAATCACAAAAATAAAATTTTAATTATATTTATAACTTAAATTAAAAAAAATTATATTTTTTTTTAATGATATGGTTCTACTTGACAGTAAAAAGGTTATTTTAAATATAAGTTTGACAAAATAATTAAATTTAATTATTTTCTATAAAAAAGGGTATTTAAGTGGTTAAATTTATTTATTTTCATAAAAGGCTTGTTTTGACCCAAAACTTCAAAAATTCAACCCAGCTACCCTGTTTGCAATGTTTTTCAAAACAATTCTTAAAAGAATAGTTTTTTAAAATAATTATAAACCATTTTTAAAAAATACAATTCCATTTAAATTTTAAAAATAAAAATAATTTTTTCAACTTATTCTTCATAACATAATTATGTATATAAATTATATTCATGTACAACATTTCTTAAAATATTATTACAAAATATTTTAAATTTGTTATAAAAATAACTTATTTTCAAAACAAAAATTTTAAAAATAATTACCAAACATGTCATTAAAAAAAAATAAAAATGTTTGCAAAGCCAATTTCTAAAGAAAATTTTAAGACCTATTTAACAATTTTTTTTGAAAACAATTATCAATAAATAGTTTTTAAAAATAATTCTTAATTAATTTGAAAAACAAAATTATATTTGAGAACTTAATTCTGGTTTATTCTCCATGAAATTGTTATATATTTATGCACATGCGAAAGTTTTTCAAATAATATTTATCTTTTAAAAAACAATTAAAAACATTTTGAATTTGTTCTAAAAGGGTTGCTGCCATCACATGCAAGTTACTTGAAGAGGCCCAGAAGATAGGGCAAGAAGTCTTCAGAAATGTCTCTTTGGGACAAAAATTATCGGCATTTTAAGGGTAATTTCTTTGACATAAAATAACATCTCTTTTAAGGCTTATTTGACATAAATAAAATAACATCCTGCTGCTTACAGGAAGGCAGGATTGAATCACTTCATATGCAGCATGAGCTGCTCAGGTTTCTCAATGTATAGTTTCCACTCATTACAAAATCTAGCAACTGTTGCTCCATCCAGGACTCTATGATCAGCGCCTATATTAACCTGAGAAGGGGAAAGACACGGCCAAATTATTTCATCTATAAATCCAAAATACTAGTGTTCAAACACATTTATTTACCCCGCAGCAAAAAATCTAACCAATTTAAACTACCAGATTATCATAACTTCATACACACCATATGATGACCAACTCCTTAAAATCCAAAAAAAGCACTCACTGAAAATATAGGCAAATACCAAACCCAGTATTTCATAGAGTTTCAAAACTCGCTTATCTTAAAATGAGTAGTGGCAACAAAAGGATTGTTTGGCAATCCAACTCCAACTCCTTAAACTCCGAAAAAGCATTCACTGAAAATATAGGCCAAATACCAAACCCAGTATCTCATAGAGTTTCAAAACTCGCTTATCTTAAAATGAGTAGTGGCAACAAAAGGATTGTTGGGCAATCCAACTCCAACTCCAACTCCTTAAACTCCAAAAAGGCACTCTCTGAAAATATAGGCAAATACCAAACCCAGTATCTCATAGGGTTTCAAAACTCGCTAATCTTAAAATGAGTAGTGGCAACAAAAGGATTGTCTGACAATCCAACAAAGCCAATAAGGGGTGCTGTGGCAATTGAAACTCACAGCCTACCACATCAAAGACCAGACATTTGGTGGAATCATGTTAACCACACAGGGGAAAGGTTTTTTGGTGGAACGGGCACAAAGTACCTTGATCAGGCACTTTGTCATGCTTTATGAAACATCATATATTTCACAAAATCAATTTATAGGTCCACAACATGGCATAACAAGGTATCAGACTTTCCTAGGCACCATAAAACCCCATGTATCTTTCAGTAGGTTGAACTTTCATGTTTAGCTGACAGTTATTAAATAATTAGCCAGAAGCATTTTGAATAATGCATACCCTAGCATTACTGGCTGATAGCATTGCCAGTAAAGATAACCTATAATGACATTAATCCCTTAAACTTTACTGTACATACAAATGCTTTTACAAATTTGGCATAGACATATGTAGCAAGTGGCGGACATATCAAACTATGAGGGTGAATGAGTTTATTTCATGCCCAGCCATAGACATAGCTAGAAGTAAAAATGGAGACTAAATATCATATGCTACAGCCTGCTAGTAAGGGGTGAAGATTGCCATCTGTGCACCTCCCTGAAAATCATCCAATCACACCACTTAACAGCACTTATCCTAAGGATTGATTAGAACCTTACTCACTCGATTGGAAAGGTAAATTAACTCTATCGTGCCTTATTTTTGGTAAGATGATCAAAGCATCCTACTGTTGATCATGCCATCATTTGTAGTTGGGTAATTTTGGGGGAACGTCTATGTCCTTACATTAAAGAACTTGTTTTGGCTTCTTACTAACGCTTTTTATGTAGTTTGTGTGCATTCTCTTCAGTTCAAGCCGGTTCCTTGAGTTCTAATGTTTTCTAAATATTATTAGTTGAAGGTGACTCAAGAATAAATCAATACTTACAGTCATAATTGATGCAGGATACATGTTTTCATCATCAACAAACTGTGGAACTTTCTGGAGTCGGCCAATTGCAATGATGGAAACTTCAGGCGGGTTGAGGAGGGGGGAGCCAAACTTCCCTCCAATTGCACCAATATTGCTTAAAGTTATTGTTCCACCAGATATATCCTCAGGACAAAGGTTGTTAGCTAATGCTAATTGTTGTAGCTGTGCCAGCTCCTTTGTTATCTAAAATCATAGAAGAAAATGTTTTAGTTAAATGAATGCATCATTTGAGAAGTGAGCCAATTAAAAAAAATTTATGAGCTTGAGAATTTGAAATACTGGGAACAGAATGCAGACAGTGTCATTTCTATGGCACTATAATACAAGATTGGAAAATGCATGAAATTGAACTTCTAAACCTTTTCCATGGAATGATTTACAACAAATCATATATCTGATTATAAGAGAAGCAGTGTGTACAGCTGCTCATTCCCAACCCTAATAGTCAGGAGAGTCAGTGCTTATCAATTTATTCATAGTAAACAATTGGTAACCAACTGATTGAGAGAATGCTGAACTGACAACTCAATATTCATACTTTTTCATGCAGGCATTGTTTCTCTTGCTTTCCTCTTTTTTTCTGTTTTGATATTCAAATGAGTACATTTATTAGAAAAAGTCTAACAAAAACAGTGGATCATACCCCAGTACACAGGAAGCACACAAGGAGCACAGAAGTGCAAAGCAAAAAAGAAAGCAATAGAACCCTAGTTTACATCTCCCAAACAACATACAAATTCTAGAAAAGAGAATTTATTTCTGCCACCACCCCTTTAGACCACAAATAAAGCATTTAAAAACTACCCTTTCACAACACACTCCATCTGAAATGCTAGCATTAGTTCAATCCACCAATTCCTAGAACTGCATAACATCAGGGAGTAGAGCACACAACTAGATTTGGAACAAAAGCGAGAAGCAGCAAGAACTCCATATACCATCAGGCTTCATCAATTGATCCCTAGTCTGAGTTTTAATCAAGAATTCAAACAGAGGACCATTAACCAAATTTAGTAGGAGCATTCCAAACAAAACTTTCTTCTACTCACCATTTTTTCTTCTTGGTCAAACATACAAGGATCAAGGAACTACTTTCATACCTCAATTGTAAATATGGAAACAAGATCAAACCATTCTATAATATAGACGAGAAGTTATACAGAACTAACCTCCAAGATGGAAAGCGATTGAACCCTCTTTATGTTAGGAACAACTAGACCATGTGGGGTAGCCATCGCAATTCCAATATTATGGGAGCCTATAAAGAATAAAAGAAAATTTATGTTGTATTCAAGGAAAACAAAAAGCATATTAGTATTGCAAGCAAAAACAAACAACTAGAGAATCCAGCAACCTGACATCGATGAACACAGATATCTGTGGTAAGCAATTTTGATGCCTACGATCATAAAACTTGTACATGAAACACAACAATCCATAGCAAATAGCTTTTAGCATGTAACTCAAACAGATAACCTAGCATGTGCTTGGACATGCGATTAAAATTGAATCCTCCTATTGTCTTCTAGAAAGCATGGGTCCATTATGTTATTAAGAATGGTATTTATGTCTCTATCGATTGCCGCTGAGACACTTTGTTGACAGCACATCCATGTCCAGACATACATTTTTCTTTCTTCAAAAGAATGCTTCGGAGCATAACATCAATAGAAGCAATAAAAAAACAATAATTGCCCTCAAAATGAAGACTGTAGCATGTTGTCACTGCTGCAAGGATAAAGCCATTGCACTAATATGCAACATGTGATATATGGATTCAGTTGATTATTACCTTTAACAGTGATTTCTTGCAGCTCCTCATTGAAGCAGCTATTTAATAAGGGATATTTGCTCAATGCCATCGAAAGTGTCTTTATCATAAAAGGGAGGAAAGTGTGCTTGACTTCTGGATCACGATTCTCCTCTTGGAAGGATGCTTTAAGTTTCACAAGTGCATCACAATTTATCTCTTCTACATAATGAAAGTGTGGAATCTTAGCAGCCAAGGTCATTGATTTAATCATTGCACGTTGGAATCCTCTGAAAGAAAAACACATCATGAACATGCTGTTAACTTTAATGCCAAAGATTGGCGCTACTGACACCATATATCAAAAATGATAAAGGAAAACTAGCAGTCCAAATCAGAACCAGAAGCAGCAAGCCTTGTCCCAACCATTTGAATCAAATTTATGGATCAAAATATGATCCATTAAGGCTGGAGACTTTTTTACAGCAAGTTTTCAATCATGTAATGAACCCTCTACAAAATGATGCCACGCCTGAAATTCCAGTTGGTGGCAGCAGATGGGCCTGGCCTGAACCTTGATCTAGGCCACTTGGTAGCTGAGGAGATCTAACCACATCTGTAACTATCATTTTGTGTACTAAGTAAAAAGTAGCTAAAGAAGTTATATTCCCCGGCAAGAAATAAATGCCCTCAAGTACCCATAGATATCACAAGAGTAATTGCATGACTAAACCATAATAAAATCCCAATCAGAAAAGATTCCAAAATGGACTCCAAATTTCACTAACATGACAAGATAAATATTAGTAACACCCATATCATTGCCTATAAATGTAATTTATTCACCAGTGCCCAAGCACCACCACTGAATAATTTTACCTTCATGTTTAAGGTACTCAACAAAGCACTCTTATCTTTGTGCACACGCTAATACTGCTAAAATGCCAATTTCATGCACCCTGATCAGCATTTTATATGCAAAAGATGCCAGTCCAATGAAAATAGTGGAATCATTTTAATTCTAGGGGTGCTTCTATCACTTTTAATGATGCTGAGCTTCAACAATATCAGTCATTTTTTAGTTTTGTTTAAGGTACTTTGGAAATGCAATTAAGTTTAGTTAGCATCCATGGTGCCATACTTTTGGAACTTGTGTAACTAGTATGGTCAACAAGTCTTACTAAACTTTTGAATACACATCTTATAACTAATCAACAACTATTATACTACTCATTTAGTCTAATATAAATGAACTAAGTGAAGGGTAAAAATCCAAAATTTTATAAGAGTGAAAACAATTCTAGTAGCACACTCTGCATTGCTAAATACTGTGTAGTTTTATGGAGCTGTCTGGAGTTGAAAAGCATTCAGCTATTAGAAATGGAATAGTCCTCCTTGGGGCAACTTATGCTCCCAGTTAAAGGTACGTGCAGGTTTGGCCTGCATCAAAAGGGTTGTAATAACATAGACTCTCCTATACTTCTCTCATTCCAAAAGGTATTTATTGGGACTAAAGAAAATAAAACTCAGATGGCATGTAATTCAAAGCGTGGGCAAAAAAAGCAGTGCATTGTCTAGGCTTTCTACTGCTGATGGCTTGGATTCTTGTTCCTTAGTTGCCATATCAGGCTTGGATTTTGTTCCTTAGTTGCCATCATATGATTATAGTAAAAGTTAACAACTTTTTTTAAAGCATAAAAATGTTCAATTCATCATTGTCAAGGTATTTTTATCCACATGGAAATGAACCAGCTCAAATGACACACAATTACAAGCTAAATCATGGTTTTGAACTTTTAAGGTTGAGCTTAGTATCAAGTATTACCGAATTGGAACTGTCTTATCTTCATATTGCCATCCATCTGCAGCTAAGGTATGAGAGTATTTCTCTTCTCCTTGAAAGTGCTCCACTGAATTAACACTCAAGGAAGAAGGTTCTTTACAGAGTCCTTTCTGGACTGCATGTGTGAGGACATCTTCTTTTAATACCCTCCCATCTTGACCAGTTCCAAGGATGTGATTTATATCTACACCATACTGCTTTGCAAGGTTCCTAACAGCAGGTGTGGCTAGAACTCCACCTGTGTTACTGTTCCTCAAGTCTGAACTTTGAATACTTGAGTCACATACCTCAGCACCCATTGATTTCATGTCATCTGGAGCGTTGCTGGTCAGGTTTGAACCTTGAGATTCTTCAACAACCATTTTCAGAAGGGTTTCTCCAACCTGCAATTTTATTGAACAAAAAGCATCAAAATACCATTTCAGAATGTCAAACCACTGTCCAGAAAAGCCAATAAGTGCAGACCTGTTATCTTTTCAAAATCTTGATATTGGTGTTATTCCTTACTACAGTATAATGGATTGCATACTGAAAACATTTTTTGTTATAAGGAAAAAATAATGTTGATTTATCCAGCTAGAGAGATATTTGACTTCTTTGGAGTATATCTAGAACTTTAGTAAACTATAGTTTCTGGCCATAATGGAAACTGAAATAAAGTTGCAGAAAGCCAAAAACACCCTAATTTGGCAAGTTCCTCTAATCAAGAATCCACTTTTCCTTTTACCACTTTTTTGGGGCTATAAGAAACAAGACTTTGGTAACACCTAACAGAAAAAAGGAATAATATACAACAGGAAGAATAGGAATCCTTCTATGGAACCAAAAGAGCTCGCTCAAAAACCCCAACCTAATTCTCAGGGAGGGTAATTATGACTCAAAAACCACCAAAGTGAAGGCTCTCCCTTCTACACCAGGAACTCAGCCTCCTCATTGGAAGATGTACTGTCCCACCTAAAGTCCACTAGCATATCTAGCACAATCCAAGAAAGAATTACCTTCCATATGGAAATCCTTCAAATGCAGTGCCTTGCCTTCCTTTTCTTTGTTTCCTGTGCCAACCTCACTAGCCAAACAATTGGCAAAATTTCAACCAAACTTTTCTGCAACGATACTGATTCAACTTAAAGAATAATGGAAGCCTTATGGAGAATGGTGACCAAATGGTTATAGAGCTTCAACTTGGAAAGGAAGGACCACAGAGAAGGCAGGATTCTAGAGATGGAAAAGGAGTAACCAATTCCTATAACTTCTGCATAAAGCTTTAATTCCATATCTAGATGTTCCAACATTTACAAGGTGTCAAGTTCAATTCTAATCCATGCAACTTCAATCAACCCCATTTCATCCTAGTCCTTTTTCCGATCTCAAGTCTCACCCTTTCTTTCCTTTCCTCATAATCTTTGGCGCAGAACTTTTAAATATCAGCGATCTCTTCCTCTCAACCTCCTTCCTTCCTTTTAGCTCTATATGGGTCCTCTGCCCTTTCTTTGGGGTTCATACTGGCCTTGACCATTGGCGACAGGGTTCTGGCTTTGCACTGCTTCTGGTTTTTCCAGGTCTTGACCTTCAGCGTCAGTGTTCTGGCTTTGTTCTGGCCCTCTGCCTCCCTTCCTCCTTTTGGTCCTATGCTGGTCCCCTTCCCTTTCCTTTTGGCTTTAGACAGTATTCAGCCTGAGGATTGCTGTCCCAGCTGCTTTACCTATACAGGGCATTCATGTTATCTATTCTGTAAGCCACACTATATTAATGTTGTGGGCAGCAAAATGGTATAATTCAGCAATCCAACTACCGTTTCCACAATCAGGTCAGAAATGCTTATCTAATGTTAAGAAGCAAAACTCGAATAGATATATAGGACTCCCATATCCGGTTCTGAGCTGGTTGTTATTTACATATCAATCATCAGATAAATCATAACTGACATAATAAAACAGTAAATGGAAACAGAATGCCCATTACAGAGAGTGATGTTCTAGGTTTTACCTTTACAATGTCACCAGGGACATAGATAATTTGAGAAACAGTTCCTTTGTAGCGACTAGTTATTTCTATTGTTGCTTTATCACTCTGAACTTCACAAAGTGGTTGGAATTCTTCAACTTGATCCCCCTGTCAGGATAAGTTTACCAATATTTAGTTTGGTCAAAATATCAAAACAATAAATAGGCATGCATGGACAAAACCTCAAAAGAGATGCTTTCCAGTTATCAGCATAGTTTAGCTTCCTAATTAGATACACAAAGTTAAGCTACAGAAGAAGAGCATGGTGCCAAGCTGAATGACTCATTGAAAAAGAATAATAAAACCATTGAACAAACTAAAAACAAATAATACAGGTCACCACACTGGTAACGAGTTAAAGAAGTTGACAATTGTTACAGTACAATTCATATACTACTTGTTCCACAATGAAATAGGTATTCCTATTTCCAGATCTGTAATATCTTTTCCATTTTAACAATCCAGAAGATAAGAAATTACTTTCACTCACAAGAGAAGCCTCATTCCCCAATAAAAAATAGTAAAAATTCCAAATCTTAGAAAAAAAACGTCAACATTGCAATCTAAGTCAAAAGGCCCAAAAGCAGTATATCAGTATTTAATGAAAATTGAGATCTTCCTATGATACATGTTTCAATGACAAATATTGCATCCTTTCCTGTAGCAAACATATATGTATCGAGTCGATCATGAGAATAACAACAAAACAGCATAGAGATTGACATCTAACATCATTTTAAACTGAACTCAAAAGCAAACGGAAAAATGAATTTGAAAGGGTAAATACAAAATGCAAGAAAAAACAAAATTTCAGGCATTTTTGCAATGGGGGATATAGAGAGCATTAACAGTTTGGATAAGGACCAGAAGGTATCTTATGGGTTCAACCAGACCTTGAACAACAATCTACAGATCAACAAATAAATTCAAATAATCAAAATGCAAAACCAGCAGCATTCACTCACCTCTTTCACGAACCATTTAAGAAGTTCACATTCAGCAATACCTTCACCTGTTTGTGCCAATGGTATACTAACTATCCCACTTGCAGGAAGATCAAGAAGAGCATGACTCGAAAAGCAAGATCTCTTTATGCTATATGGAATGTTCAACTGCAATTAGAAGGAAAAAAAACCAACATACATGACACATTAATAGATGTCACCAGTCTATAGGGAAACCTCCTAAAGTATGAAGTGTCTTTATCTGTGCTCTACCTTATTTTGTTTGAAGATATCCGATCATACTAAGGTTCTCAATGTAAAACCCACAAAGTACAAAAGACAGATTAACCATTTGTAACGGAAAAAAAATAAAAAATAAAAAAAATAAAAAAATAAAAAAAATTAGTGAGAGTCCATTTTGGTAGCTATTGATCAAGCAAAGGATCCTAAAATGACAATTGAAATTTATGATATTAACAGTTAAAAGAATATGTTTCCTCATCTTGCATTTTTAAGATGTAAATCATCAAAAATATGTTATACCAATTAAACATTCAAAACCAGAAAACTATGCAGGGAAGGAAAGCCAGATGAAGAATCAGTCTATCACCTTACTTTTCCACTCCATAACACAAGCCACAAGACTTTTATGTTGTAAGAATATGTGGAAAGGAAAGAAATTATCACTCTCATGGCTCATCCTAATAACAATGAATGCATCATTTGACTTCCCTTTGTATGATATGACTCCAGTAAATCATAGCAAGTAACTTCCAAGAAAGAACAAGGAAGTGGGGAATTGATTGCCTGAAAAAGATCAAATTTTCCCTCTTTCTTGTGTTCTATTACCACCCATAAAAAGTCTATTGATATGGTAAAGGACATATGGCATCATCAAACAGCAGCAGAAGCAAACAATTAGCTTTACTGATTAAGTTGAACTACATGCATGAGGCTTCAGAAAAAATGAATGCTCTACTGGCATGGTGAAAAGGGAGCAGCAACTCTTCCAGAGAGTGACCCAACTTGGAGAAGTAGTCCAAGCAAGATGTGAACTTCAGAAGAATTTTCTAGTGCCTAATTTTATAGCCCATTTCACCCCAAACAAGACAGGACCTGATAAGTGGGTTCTATATAAGTACAGATGTCTTCTGGATGAGTTGAAGCTCAGTTTAGTTGCTGAAGCAAGTGGAAAAGAAAAAGAACAAAGGCTATATTTGGTTGTAGAAATTTTGAAGGCAAGAAAATAGAGAGAAGAAGTAAAAGAAAAGAAAAAGGGAAAGAAAATAAATGATATATTTAAAGTTAATAAATTATTTTATATGCTACTACTAACTCATTCCATTTATTTAAGCTCTTCTATATAAAGATTAAATAATTGAAAATGTATAAGTTTTTTACTAATTTTAATTATATTATTTTTTTATGGTAAAACAAAACATGAGAAAATCATTTTCCTTACTATTTTTTTCTTTCCTTAATAATTTCCTGTTTAATTATATTTGATTTTCTTTCATATTTTTTATGGTAAAACCAAACATGAGAAAATCATTTTTCTTACCATTTTTTTCTTTCCTTAATAATTTTTTGGAACCAAATGTTAGCCCAATAGTTCTCTTAATCAAGTTTGATAATTACAAAACAAGGTTAAGTTAACTACTAATTTAAATCAAGTGAAGTTTTTAGGTTTAAATGAGAAAATATAAAAGAAAGCTCAAAGCTGGTTTTCTTGAAGACTTGAAGTGTCTAGAAAAATTTGTAAGATGGAAATTATAGGTGCACTTAGATCTAAAACTATTCTCATGCACTTAAAAGCTAGTTTTTATCCTCACTTAAGCTTAAAAAAGATGTTTTTATCATAAATTTGGATGAATCTTTGTTTTAATTTAAAACCTTAAGCTAAATTCTTTTTAAACCAACTTAAAAGGTTTTAAGAAAGGTTACACATGTTATTGGAAGGTTCAAACCTCATACTAGGACATTTTTGGCACTTTTAGGTAGGGTGACCAATTGAATAGGTTAGGGAACTAGCTCAACCAGTTGTGCTCGACTGGTCGAGGACCAGTTGAGGTGCCCAAGTTTTTTCTCTCTTCTAGTAGCTAGGGTGTAGCTGGTTCAAGCTTTGCCTCAACCTGGCAAGGATTGGTCGAGGGCTGGTCAAACCTCCGATTTAGCTCAAAAACCCCAACAATTACTTGCAAAGCATTTAATATCCAATGGCTAGTCAACCAATCAAACCATAACTCAACTAATCAAGGTGCTTGTATGGCTCTTTTGGGTTCCCAAGCTGAAAACCTATAAATTGAAGAGCTCCACTGCTTTTATTGATAAGAGAACAATAACATTCAATTGCAAAAACCTCTCTTTTCTCACATTCAAAGCTCTTTTTATAAGTGCATTGATTTCTCACTAGCAAATTCTTGAGTACACTTATTAAATCCATCCTAACTTTTCTTTTGTATTGTGAGGTTAATTTGTTCTAGGATTAGAAGTATTAAACTCATTTTTTATTTACTCCTTTTGAGGAAATAGACTTCATGGGGGTTGTATACTTGAATACATTGTAAAGGTCCATTGGGACCTAGTAATTTAAGCGTAAGAAGGTTAAAGACTTTGGCCTTAAAGTCTTGGTGATAGTAGAACCCTCACTTGATTAGGAACTTGAGGAGAGTAGACGTAGGTGGGGTACCAAACCACTGTAAATGAGTTTACACATCCCTCTTCCTTAATCTCTTTAATTTACTATTGCATTACTCGTTATTTTTTGTTTTATTTAATGGTTTTTAAAAAGTCTTTAACACCCAATTCAAACCCTTCCCCCGTCCCCCCCTTTTCTTGAGTGATTTATCTAAACTAATTAGCTATTTTTCACACCAAACATAGCATAAGGGTATGTTTGGTTACACTTTTCTATTTCAATGTTTATTTTTCTAATTAGAGTTTTGATAATAATTTTTTAAACCATGTTTAGTAACATGTCTTCACTTCTGTTTTTTAAAATTTGATAAAAATAAAAAATAAAAAATAAAATAAAGGAAACAAGTTTTAAAATGAGAAGTCACAACCACATCTTATTATTTTTTTATCAAACATTAGTGCCTTACATATGAGCAATGAAAATTTCCCAAAGGTTGTCAAAAAAATTGAGAAATCATTTTTAAAAAAAGAAGTTTTTTTCTACTTATTGTCATATATTATCAAACATATTTTTGGTTTTTATTTAAAAAAAAAAAAAGAATTTAGAATAACCAAATATGCTTAAAAATTTTTAAAAACCAAAAACATAGTTGAAATATCATTGATATTTTGGGGTTCCATTTGTACATTCCTTCCATCCTTCTATACATCTTATGCTTTCTTAATTTTTTTTTTCAATATAAAATCGCATGTGAAATTGTCCACAACATAATTGAAATACCATTTATTTTCTCCCACAAATTACAATCAGCCTAGAAATGGTAACTCCCGCCCAACCGACCCTAATCCAACTATTTAGCTAACTCAGGGTGAATCTGTGTGTGTGTTTTAACAAAAATAAAACCAAAACAACAAAAAAACATGCGATACAAAATTTTCTATTCCTTTCCTTGATTTTCTCGCACCATACGAAGGCAAAAGGAGAAAAAATCTAAGGTTTTATCAGCGTAATAGAGATAATGAAAATCCAAAATGACGATCAACATTAGTTCACCATATCAGAATTTCATCAGTTGTATAACATTTGCATAATCAACTAATCACATAATTAAAGCCAAGAGCAGCGTACACTCACATCCATAAGCTTATCATTGACCATGGAAAACGACGCCATAGCGTATCGGGAGACGATCGGTTGAGAAGAAAACCCTATATACGATGAATTCCCCAGCGATACGACCGGAGACGGAGAGAGCGGCGAGGTTTGGGCAGCGCAGGAACGCAGCCATCGTCGGATGGCGTTACGACACTTCTGCTGCCAAATCCCCCGACTCATCATCGCTCTCCGGAAACTGTGCTAGAAAAACGTGAAGATAGAGCCAACTGAGAGAAGTGAGGTGGCGGGCAAACCGGTCGAACTTGGCTACTCTACAGTGTCAGTATATCCCTTTCAAGTCCACGTGCTCGTTCAGATCGGACACGTCAGTATCCATTAGAGGATATCATATCATCAATCAGTGTTATCCATCTAAATATTAATTAGAATATCAGGCCCTCTTTAATCAAGAAAGCCCGGATTCAAGCCCATATCAGAAGCCCAGCAGTGGAACATCATAGGCCCATAGGCTAAGGCCAGCAGTTTTTGGGTCCACATCAGGTTTACGGGCCTCTAACCTATCTTCAGAGCTTGTGTGGCCCAACCTGCCGACGTCCGTTTCTGTTTATACTTTTCCCGACCAAGAAGAGGATGGGAGCTATTTGGAAGTGAAAGCAGAAGTGGCGCTAAAGGAAAAGGCGTAGAAGGCGGCTTAAAAGATAGATGTCCTGAACCACTAGACAATGGGGCAGGCTTCACCGACACCAATCATGGCAGTACTAGTACTATGGTACATAGTTGATTTTTTGAATTGAAGTTTGAATGAGCTAGGGCATCAATCTCTTAAGAAATGAACTAGAGGATCTTCTCAATGATAAATTAGAAGCTGTTAGATACAACAAGAATGCCAATCAAACAAATTCTTTGACTAAAAGAATTAAAAATAACTTGAACAATGAATTGCATTTAAATTATAAAAACTAATTAAGCTTTTTGGGGAATTAATCATAAATGCAAAGATGAAATAGCAATATATAGATGTATTGAGGCTATATGCATATATGCATATATGCATATATGATGGTGCAATAGTCTAGATGAGTTTAATCTGGGGTGTAGGGTTTACTGGTAATGGAGCAGACATCAAAAGGCAAGTCATGATGACGAGAAGGGAGAAAGTATGAATGTTGATTGAGAGGAATCCAGGCAGCCCCATGGCATGTGAGATAGGAGAATAGGGAGAATAGGGAGAGTAGGGAGAATAGGAGCAATAGGAGGAATAGGAGAAAGGGCTTCTTGATCTGGTCTTCTTCACATGCTGGTGGACTCTCATTTACATCACCTCCATCACCTCTCAATGTATGAAATAAGGTTCTCTGAATGTCCAGTGTTTCTCCATTTATGCAAACTCCACAGTAGAGAGAAAAAGTAGTGAAGTTATGGGCTCTAATCAACTCATGTTCCCTAATGAAAAAAAATGTGCGTTTTGGCTTTTAGCTTTGAGCCCCATGTAGTTTGGAGCAGTTTGGTTTTATCTTAAAAAGAAGTGGTGAAAGTTTGGTTAGTGTCAAGTCACTAACATGATTACTTGTCCTGAAAGATCCTCATTCACATGATAATACGCCACTTTTTCATCCCCTACCCATGCTTATCCACAACCTTTCCAAGTTTTGCATACATGTTTAGCTAAATTTGGCAATTTGCTTTAATCATCAACGATACATAGGCATTTCCAAGGATCCATTATCACATGGAGGCCCTCCATCTTTCATCTACCTTCACATGCAATGTTGGTGCCTTCAATGAGAAAATGCCACCCCTAATTAATCTACCATCTACATCTAAGAGATCCTTCAAATCCCACTTTCGCTGTTTCAATCCCACTCTGGACAAAATTAGCTTTTCTTTCATTTCAGGATCAAAAAAGAAAATTATCAGTGTCGGCTCAAATTTCATGAATGATGAAGCACTAATATATCTATATCTATATATATATTGCTAGTAATTATTTAATGGCCTCTTCAGTCACTTTTAGTAGTTGATTCACCTCCTCTGATATCACCCAAACCATATTAAAAGGCCTTGCAACTAGGAGCTGTTACAAGTTCATGTCGAATCAGGCATGAAAAGACTAAGAATATAAAGTCGGTGTTGATCATGCCTTAAAAGACTTAAGAATATAATAAAGTCGGTGTTCATCTTGTCATCATTAGAATAATGATCAAAGAGATCCTTGATTGCGTATCTTGTTGCGGCCAAATTTTGTGCCATCAATGTCGGATCTATGGGGCTTGATGGTAACACCCTGATTGATGTATGATAATTACACCTTAAAGCTGGTTGCCTAAAGTTCCATTAGACAAATATCCACAAAGTAGCATCCAAACTTTAGATCAAATTCCGTCTTCACTTAAAGACTTGTTTAATGAAGTTTTTCTTCACCCAATTTTACCTGCATCCGTCTTAATTAATATCAAAATTAAGTAGAAGTTGATCTTAAAATTATTACCTTTTCATTCAATGAGTTCCTTTCATCTTCTTGAAACTGATCCTCTTCAACTTAATTAATCCCTCTACATATAAATGAAAAAGAAAAAGAAAAAGAAGGGGTTCAAATCCTAATATCAGTGATAAACACAATTCTATAATGCACTTGAGATTACATACCACATCAGTTGTATTTGATACTAGGCTGCCAAAGGGATTCTGGAGAGGAAAACATTAATATTGATCAACAACCCAGTACTATCCCATCTATCTATAGTTAATCATAAAAATAATAAGAAAATCAATTTCTTTTATATTTGTGAATGACATAGCAAATCTAGGGTTTTAAGTGTAGTTAAGGGGTCTCTTAGCTACTATATATGAAGCCTTAGCAGTTCATTTGTTTGCCGAGATAGATGGAATTCCAAATTTTCTTTCCTTGTCTTCCATCTCCCAGCAATGATTGCCAAAGAAGGAGAAAGGAAAAGAAACTGAACAGCATCTTTCTTGCTCATATAGGAAAAGGTAAATGGGAAACATTAAGTGGGTTTCCTTTCGGTTTTTGGATGCTATTTTTTTTTCCCGGAAAAATGGTTAGGTCATGTAACAATCAGCTTATAAATTCATTAACATATATGTGTCAAGTCAAAGAAATGAAATTAATTGGATAACTAAGATGGCTTAATTAGGGAGGGAGGAATGCATTTCCACCCCCAGAGTGTGTTTTCAAGAAGTAGCAACATGCTGCAGAAACAACATAAACTATGATCGATCTTTGTTTGAATCATTAGCATGGGTATGTTGGTGAGAATGAAAGAGTATAGTCAAAAGGGATAGCTGTTCTGTGTTTGACTCGTGGACCTGCCTCACTGGTTTTAACATTGAAGCACTTGAGGAGGTGAGGGGACCAGGGACCAAGCCGTGTGGACAATCTAGTAGAAGCAGATCCTCTCCATTAAGAGTTGCCATCTGAGAGATACCACAATGATAGTCAGGGTTTAAAAAAAATGAAAGTATGTTGACTAAGAAGAATAAAGAGGACTTAGTGCTATATCTAGTAAGAAATGTCAAGGTCATGATGGAGCCCCACCAAAGATTATTACTCTAAGGTCGACAAGATCGCTTTTTGGAGCTTCAGTTATTGACTATTGCTAGTGTTGGTAGATTGAAAACCTAAGATGGGAGAGGTGTCTTGAATCTTGATGAGGTTATACCGCGCGAGAATTTTGCTTGTCAAGAAAGGAGAATTAATGCAATTTGCAACCAACACATGTGGGCCATGGCGGAAAGGCATCTCATGTCAACTTTGAAGCAAGTTGTGAGATTAGTTGCTTAAGCTTTTCAGACTGAGATAATGAGATCTGGGGTGTGATTGGTTGTTGGTGATTTCCTTCCCCATCAAACCACACGGAGGGGGGTATTTTCAACTTTCAACTTTTAACTTTCAACTACTGGGTGGTGAATTGATAAAGGAAAAAAAGGAAACACCAATGCTGTTTGTCACTCATTGTGGGGAGGGGGGAGCAGGAGAGAGGTCTTGATTGTTTGAGTTCTTCCATACATTGCCTGAGACTTTGGGACCGATGTGGAGGACTCGACATCCTACGCCCAAATATCTTCGACACCATGAGCGATGTGACCAGTGGATATGGCATCCTTTCCTCCTAACAACCAATATTCCTCTGATATCTGTTGGAATGGCATTGGCTAGGAAGGTATGAAATCCCATCTCTGACATGATGGCAGTGACCGAGGTGCAATTTGTCTAAAAGATTATTGCAAGTAAAGTGGGGATCATTATTAATATTGCTGATAACGATTGATTCGTTTAGTCATGCATTTGGTGTAACTAAATGCACATGCATGGTTCTACATTAGCGTGACAGCAGGATTATTGCCTTTATTAGTGTTTATTCTTTTAATCATTTAATTTGGTATTACACATGCACTGAGGAGAGAGAGAGCATATCAATTATATATCAAGCTAACTATAGCTGTTGTAAAAGTGGGCTTAGGTTCATGATGTTAATTTAATTACAAAAACAACATATTCTCAAACTTACAACAGCTTGCTTTCCAAAGGAATATGTTTGACAAAAATCAAATGGGTAGCCTCTAATTTTGAATATCTAGGTTGTTTTTTACTTAGACTAGGATTAGGTCTCAAGAATATGCAATCAAAAAGGGTACGTACACGGAGGGAATATATAAATACGCAGTAGCGCTTGCTATCAATAATTAATTAATTCTGGCATGACTGAAAATTGAAAGCAGTTTGGAGTGATGCCAAAATGTTTACATGGACTAGAAAAAGGATTTGAAGATTCAAACATTAATGAATAATTAAAGAAAGAGAGATGTTTGGTTGGGTTACTGCAACATCATTTGCACCATGTGGGGATGGCTGTGGTGTTAGGTAAGGGGAGAACATGAACATCAAATATTTTTAGGCATATTTGAAGCGACTGTCGTGTGTCCATATACATGTAGGGTAATTGTATGTGCAAGCAAAGAATCGACGTTCATGTGCCTTCAGGATGTAGCACTTGAACATATATGGATGTACAACCAGCTTCCATCATCCCATCCATTATGAAACTACCACTAATTCAAGAAACCATGTGCTATCATGCACCCCAACTTGCATTTTGTAATCCAAACATCACAACCAGATGAAATGACCTTCTCATGCTGCACCACTTTAGACCTAAAGCTCTAGCCAAAGGAGCGGGGCACAACAGTTTCCCTATACTTTTTAACTCCACATACATATATATATATATATATACACAAAAATTAACCCAAAATAAATAATAAATAAAAAAGTAAAGGAAGAAAAATAAGGTATGATTTCGAAAGGTGGCTGGATGTATTAACTTTTTTGGACAAGGAGCGTGCTCCTATTGAAAACGTGGGGGAGTGTTTGGTCCTGAGGTTGTGGATCCATGGGAGGAATCTACGAAACACATGTGAGAAAAAGCTTCCTTTGCTTCAAATGCAAACCTAACAAAAATAAAAAATAAAAAAAATCTACTTTGTGTATATGCGATGTGGACGCAGGGGCCATAGCAAACCTCCCTCCTGATCTCCATCTCTTTTGAGGCCCCTGGAAGTTTATCCTAATGGAAAAGGTGATCATGACCTAATGGTAACATTTGAATCGAGATTCTTGGAGGAATATCTCAGAATCCTTTTTAGTACTCTTAATTATTTTCACCAAGTACACAGTTCGTACACAGGCGTTTTGCATTATTTTTATGTCTAATATGAATGAAATTTGAATGAACCAAGGCGCACACAAAAAATAAAAAATAAAAAAACAAAAAACATTATTTTCAAAGTAGATTTTCCCCTTTTCTAATAAAGAATTGAATGCGACCTCTTTTCCTTTTTCTATTTATACATTTGGTCACGCCAAATTTATGGTTCCTAAGCTGTTTTAATAATTAAAGTTAGGTAATGGTCTGTGCAAAATCCCCATCCATTACATCGGGGTCTCTTCACAAAAATTGACATGTATATGAAGAGAATGACATGGTCTATACCCAAGTGTACGCTAATTAAAAGAAAATTTCAAAAAGAAAGAAAAAGAGCCTTTGGGCTAGCTGCGAACTTTGAGATTGAATTGGTGAAAAAAAAAGGGGTTGGGGGGGGGGGGGGGGGGGGGAGGGGGGGAAGGAAGAGGGTCATTGCAGAGAATAATATTATACGTGCAAATGAAGAAATTAATGTCAACATTGCATTCAAATCATGCTGACAACCACACATAGAAGAGGCCAAAAGCAAGCATAAACCTAACCAACCACTAATAATGTATAGTGATCGATCCATACACTTGTAACCATAATGATCCATAGGTACAGCAACACTAATAATAATATCTGTACTTCAAGTAATTAAATGCCATGTGTGTGTGATGTTTTCCCCAATTTTCTCTCTCTTTCTGGTATTTTTGTGCAAAGAAGAAGAGAAAAATAATGACATTAATGCATTGAAAAGTTTGGTGGGGGTATATATGAGGAACAAGGGTTCGATTTGAGAGTGCTAAATCAGGGTTTATATGGCTTTTTCCAGAGCTCGCCTCAACACCACTCGTGGCACGAGTACTGGCTACAAGGTATTATCCAAATGGGGAAAAGAAAAAGGAAAAGAAGAAAGCAACCCTTGCATTTGTTTTGTGAGAACGAAAACTGAATCCCACAACTGAGATGTGGATAAACCCCACCACCACCACCACCACCTCCCAAGTCCCAACCTTATAAAAATCTACTCGATGTTGTTCCCAGGCACACTGTGCACGACTCTCTCTCCCTCTCTCTCTCTCTCTCTCTCTTCTCTTCCTGTGACACAAACACACACATATAGAAAAAGGAGATCCCACCATTAAACCTGCTCCAGGGTGTTTCTCTAACTCACAAAACACAAAGGAAACAGGAAAAAGGGAAAAAAAAAATATAAGCAAAAAGAAAGAAAGATGGTTGCCGCAGAGCAAACCCAAAAGTACCCGACAATGCCAGAGGTACGAATATATTAAGAATTCCCGCATATTCTTCTCCTCAGGTTTCATTTTTTTTTTTTCCTCTTTCTCTTCTTTTGTTTTTGATCCATGGCTTTCATTTTTGTTAGGTGATGGAGGAGTTGAAGAGAACGGCAGACATGGGTTTCCCTATTGTGGCCATGAGCTTGGTGGGCTATCTCAAAAACATGATCTTAGTTGTGTGCATGGGAAGGCTTGGCAGCCTTGAGCTCGCCGGAGGCGCCCTAGCCATTGGCTTCACCAACATCACCGGCTACTCCGTCTTGTCTGGCCTGGCCATGGGGATGGAGCCCCTCTGCAGCCAGGCCTTTGGTTCCAGAAATTTATCAGTAGTGTCTCTCACTTTACAAAGAACGATTCTTATGCTCCTAATCACCTCGGTCCCGATTGGATTGTTGTGGATTAACCTTGAGGCCCTCATGCTTAGGCTCCATCAGAACCCGGACATAACACGGGTTGCTAGTCTCTACTGCCGATTTGCTATTCCTGATCTCTTCGCTAATAGTCTTCTTCATCCTCTACGTATTTACTTACGTAGTAAAGGGACAACATGGCCACTAATGTGGTGCACTTTACTGGCGATTCTTCTCCACCTCCCCATCACCATCTTCCTGGCGTTTTCTCTTTGCCTAGGTGTCCCCGGAATCGCAATCTCAACATTTGTCACCAATTTCAACACTGTCTTCTTTCTTCTAGGTTACATTTTCTACACTCGTGCCCCAGAGGAACCTCTGTGTATCCCATTGTCATCACAACAACATTCTTCAACTGCTTCTTCACTAGGGGAGGAATGGGGAATGCTTCTCCGCCTCGCGATCCCAAGTTGTCTAGCTGTTTGTTTGGAGTGGTGGTGGTACGAGTTCATGACAATTCTTGCGGGTTATCTCTCAAAGCCTCGCATTGCTCTCGCAACATCTGCGATAGTGATACAAACCACGGCTCTCATGTACACATTGCCAACGGCCCTCAGCGCATCGGTGTCGACCCGAGTAGGCAACGAGCTGGGAGCAGGGAGACCGGGAAGAGCCCGCTTGGCAACAGTGGTATCGATAGGGCTGGCTCTAGTGACCTCAATACTTGGGTTGTTATTAACCACCCTGTGGAAAGAAACATGGGGGAGAGTGTTCACACAGGATAGTGATGTTCTACAGTTAACAATGGCAGTATTGCCCATAATAGGAGTATGCGAGCTAGCGAATTGCCCTCAAACCACCAGCTGTGGGGTTCTGAGGGGAAGTGCTAGGCCAGGGGTTGGGGCAGGCATCAACTTCTACTCATTCTACTTGGTGGGCACACCAGTGGCAATAGTTCTAGCCTTCGTTTGGAAACTAGGGTTCGTCGGTTTCTGCTATGGGCTTCTAGCGGCTCAGATTGCATGCCTAGTCTCAATCTTAATAGTGATATACAGGACAGATTGGGAGAGAGAGTCATTAAAGGCCAAAGACCTGGTGGGAAGGAGCACTGTATATGCACATGCAGACAGAGCTGAAGCTCTGAAATTTGACGAAGGAGTAGGGTTTCTCAAAGAAAAAGATATCGAAAAGTAGATGCAGATTTTGTGGAAGGAACTACACATGCAGCATACGGTTCCAAGCGGACAGTGGACACACCAATCTCGGAAAGTAACTCATTATTTTCACTACTTGATCAACATATGTATGTTTGTGTAATTATGTATCCTTTGCATGCTAGCTTTTCTCTCTTTCTACCTTTTTTTTTTTTTTTTCCTTCATCTACATCAACCATTTCCACTGTATAATCATACATATTGCTAGTTAGGAAGGGTTGCTTTTTCATGTTTTTCCTCTTTCTTTCTCTTCAGCTTTTTCAGGGTTGTGGCCCATCGAGAGCCCTGCAGAAAATAAAATAAAAGAAAGAGGTGCATGACCCACTTCACGATTTAAATCTCTGGAAAATATGTGGGCATATGGTTAACATCAATGATATTATATATGTCATACAACATATATATAGAAAAAACACACGCACACACACATACATGTGGTACTTCCTCATCATCATCCAAACTTTTATACATATATGATTGTCCGATATCAAGTATGACATGGAATTAACGTTTGTTGCCTAGGATATATATGTACATGGACACAAGCCTCCAGATTTTAGGTTGTACCGAGTTAGATAAGCTTCCAGCCTCACCAGCCTCACCTGCCTCACCTGCAGGACAATACTTCATCCAAGATCCAGCTACATAATATTCCATGATTTCCTTGAAACTGAGCGGAATCATTCATTTAATAAAAATATGCGTTTCAACCCCCATTTGGATAATCTCTGAATCGGCAGCCCCACTTCTGGGTCTTTTAACATTGAGACGAGTTATCTGCGGTTGTTACATCTTTTTCTTAGTTTGACCCACATTAAAGTATTATTATTATACAACAACATCAAAGGTCGGTCCCGGCCCCCAGGTTCTTTCCACCGGCCCAGGCCCCCAGGGCCCAACAGGAAAATTTAAAACCGGTCAACTTGACCGTTAACTTCATGCTCCTTGTTCCATTCGAATTTCAAATAAATTCACTTATAATAGAGTTTTGGATTATACGAAAAAGATCAACATTCATATCTATAGTATAATATCTCTAAACAACCCCATCAATTCCATAACATAATTGCTTTCGGGTAAGTTAGGATTGAGACCACATGGAGTACTACAGAATTAAAGTCGCAATCGCTAGAGCATCATCACATTGACTTGGTCGGCTAGGATAATATGATGGAGCCTAGCCAAAGATTTAGGAATATAAACACATATCTGATAAGTATACCATCAAACCATAGTGGATAACATGGTGGTGTTTCCCCTCCATTAGAACCAACGGACCACCCATAAAGCTGCTTTGCCCATCAGTTTTACTTTGCATCATCATGCCCTATTTGCGCCACCTGACTTGCACTTAATCCTAATTTATTTTAAGGTTAAATACATGTGAATTCTCTAAATTATGCCCACTGTCCCACTTGGGTCTTTGCACTTATTTTCATGTCACTTACCCATTCACATGCACGCGTGTAGCTTCTATGCCTATCTGCCCTTTATTTGAGTCGTAATTCTCGTCTATTTCGATCATTTCAGTAAATTTGGAATTATATACAGCAAGAATTTCCAAATGGAGCGAACAAATTTGGAAAGCTTTTGAAATTAATTAGAGGATCTTATATATGCATCAACTTAATGAGTTCTTGCTGAAATGCCTTGGTCTTTCATTAGTGAAATAGAGGAGCTATAAGTGAGTGATATAATCAAAGGACAGAAAATCAATTAATGTTTTGTTTCTTTTTGTTTTAAAGAAAAAAAAAAATAAAGTGTGTGTGGGAGAAAGAGAGAGGGCATGGCGTACTTCGAGACATGCACTTTATTTTGATTTGGAAAATGAGACCAATAAAGAAAAAAATATAATGAAAAAATTGTCTATTTTTGCTAATATATATAATATGAGAGACGCAGATGGGAGCAATAATATTTGGGCATGTATACCACCTGGATATTGGAGGTGCAATAATTGGGTTCTTAGGATGAAGTGGACGGACCATCCTTATCAGCCCTCTTTATCCAATGATGTGAAAACAGTTGTGCTAAATTTGGACTGAAACGCTTGATTTTCGGGCCGCAATAATTGGATAGTAAATACTTCTAATTTTTCTAGCTCAACCCTACCCCACTATCCTTATCAATAGATGTTGCTATTTATATCCATGGTGAAATTAAGACATTGGCTCTTATATTGCAAATTCTATTTGATATTATGGCATAATATGGGTTCCATGCACATTGTTTTTTTTTAAAAAAAGTATCCCTTGATTTGTTTATAATTAGAATACAAAAATTCTAATGCTCAATAGTTTGAACTTGTTTTATGCACATGATATAAATGATTTTTTCTTGAAGTTTATCAAGGTTTAATTATAATGATAAAATGAAATGGGAAAGACAGGGATGGGAAGGGGCAAATTCGAGAAGGATCACCCACTCCTATCTCAACTCTATCCCAATTATTTAGAATTATTCCTATTCCCATCCCAAAAACGGAAATTTTTTAATGGTGGGAGTGTTGGGTGTTAAGTTTACAGAAAGAATAGGAAAATAAGAGCCCCTTTATTCCTCTATGATTCGTTATATTATATACAGGTTACAATAGGTATGTGTGAGCTGTAAATTACCACCAAGATTGGTAGTAGAAGATTGATAGAAAATATGGATATTACAACAAGATTGGTAGGAGATTGGTGGAGAATATGGGTAGTGTTTGCTACCAAAAATATATAGGTCAACGGGTTTTCATTTCATGCCCCCGCAAGATTAAGCTTCCATCTTGGATGCCAATCTTGGAACGATGATTTAAAAACTGAAGGCAAGGTAAGGGCTTTGTGAGAGAGTCAGCAAGTTGGTCAGAAGTATGAATACATGTAGCAACTTCTTGGACACCTGATCACGAACAAAGTGGAAATCAATGACAAAGTGTTTCATGCGAGAATGAAAGACAGGATTGGCATACACATATGTAGTGCCCACATTGTCACAGTAAATTGTTGGAGTAGAGGGAGATTGGGCCTGAAGTTCATAAAGTAGGTTCTGCACCCGATTGATTTCAGTTGCGGTGGTAGCAACAACTCGATATTCCGCTTCAGTGGAGGATCGAGCCATTGTTTTTTGTTTCTTAGAGCTCCAACTAATTGGGTTACACCCAAGAAACACAATATAGACTAATGTGAAAGTGCGATCATTAGAGTTTCCCGCCCAATCAGTGTCTGCAAAGGCATGGAGAATGAGTGGCAAGTGCTTTCGAAGAAATAGGCCAAGATGAATAGTGCCTTTGAGATACCGAAGAACCCTATTAAATGTAGACCAATGAGTAGTGGATGGGCAGTGCATGAACTGAGAGAGCTTGTTCACTGCAAAAGAGGTATCAAGTCGAGTGAAAGAGAGATACTGCATAGAACCAATGACTTGACGATATTTAGTGGGATCAACTGGAAGGGCCTCATCATGCAACTTAAGGGAGATAGTGGAGGAGATCGGGGTGGAAATTGCATTAGCACCAAGCATATTATGTTTCTTTAGTAGGTCACTAATGTACTTGTATCGAGAAAAGAAGAGGTCAGAGGAAGTATGTATGGCTTCAACTCCAAGGAAGTATGCTAAAGGATCAAGATCTTTGAGGGAAAAACAATGAGCCGGGGTGATAATAAACCGTTGGACTTGTTGAGAGGAGGTGTTGGTGATGATGATGTCATCCACATAAACAAGAAGGAACACAATGAACTCTTTTTGGTGATGGATGAAGAGTGAATTGTCAGACTTGGAGATGAACAAGATGAAAATGTATGGGTATGTGGAATTGTAAAGTGGGTAAGTTGGTCAAGGAGAGACCAATGGGAGAGGCTTGTGTTTGTGACCCTATCTGCCTTTAATGAGAGTATGAAAAGGGATTCTAATCCCACAAATGCAACATGACGGGAGACAAAGAGTTTATGGGACACAAGATCAAAACAACAATAAGCATTATGTTCTAAGGAGTAACCAATGAACACACAAGGACGAGAACGAGGATCAAGTTTGTGAAACGCATAGGGACGAAGCCAGGGGTAACACAAGTATCCAAATACTTGCAATTTTGTGTAGTTGGGACGTTTCTTGAAAAGTTTTTCAAAAGGAGATTGGTGACCCAAAATTGGAGTTGGCAGCCTATTAATAAGATAGGTTGCTGTTTGGAATGCAAAAGTCCAAAAGTAAAGTGGCATTGACGCATGATGGAGAAGAGCAAGTCCAGTTTCAACCACATGACGATGTTTACGTTCTGCTGTACCAACGACTTGAGGTGTATGAGGTGGTGACTTAAGATGTTGAATACCAAAATGAGAAAGGACAGGACTGAGACTTTGATACTCTCCACCACCATCATAATAAACTGTTTGTATGGTGGTTGCAAAGTAATTTTCTACAATAGTTTTGAAATGTTCAAAGATAGAAGTGACATTAGATTTATGTTTAAGTGGATAGAGCCATGTATATTTTGTAAAATAGTCCACAAAAATCACATAATAACGATAATGAACATATGAAATTATTGGTGCAGGACCCTAAACATCTGTGTAAATAATTTCTAATGGCCTAGTACACGAGATTAATGAGGCACCAAAAGGCAATTTGTGACTTTTATTACTAAGGAAAGAGTCACAATGAGAAGAGAAGGTACGAGGTGTAGACACAGGTAGAGATTGAGTAAATACTAGCTTGGTGAGGACTTGAGATGAAGGGTGACCAAGACGACAATGCCAAGACTTCATGGTGGATTTGTTGGTGAGAAAGGCATGCGGTTTGGTTATGGAGGTTGTGGATGATGTTGGCTACTCGTAAACATTTCCTTTATTCCAGCCTCGCACCAAGGATGCCCCCATGCTCAAATCTTTCACAGTAAAAAAATTAGGAAAAAATTCAATAGATGTGTTATTTTGATGGCAAAATTGAGAAATAGAAAGAAGGTTTTTTTAATCAAGGGTGCACACAAAACATTGTCAAGCGAAAAAGTGGTTGTGGGTGCTTCGATTGTGGTGGAACCGACATGAGTTATAGGAATGCCATTACCATTGCCAATCATAATGTCCTCATTACCACCATAATCAGAGTGTAGTGAAAGATTTTGAAGATCCGAAGTGATGTGATGAGAGGCACCCGAGTCAATTATCCTAGTGTCACTATCGTTGGCTTGATCCCTGGCCATGTAGTTGGCTTGAGGTGAGAAGCGTGGTGGTGGTCGGGAACGAAATACCTTGGCATTGTGGCTAGCTTTGTCACATAGTTGACAAATAATTCGGCGTTGATTGGTACCATTGTTGGGACACCAAAAATACTGTGAAGAATTGAAATGTTGTTGGGGATGGTGATTTCCTTGATTGGAGAATATTTTATTACCTTGAACAATATTTTTTCCCTGACTGTCAAAGATATTTCGATTGCCAAAGTTATTGGTTGATCTTTTATTGTTGAAATTTTGTCATGAAGTTATTCGAATGTCACTGGTGAGTCTTTAGCTCGAATGGCAGCACTAATTTCTTTAAAATCATTGCCCAACCCATTAAGAACATGAAGGATAATTTCATCTTCACTGAGAGGATAGCCCATGAAAGCAAGATCATCGGTAATGATTTTGATGGTCTGCATGTATTCAGCAATGGATTGAGAACCCTTTGTTGTCTTCATCAAAATATTACGTAAACTAAGCATTCTGGTTCGTGATCGGTTTGCAAAGGCGATCTTTAGTTTTTGCCATGCTTCATGAGAAGTTGTTGCAAAGGAAATAAGTGGGGCAACAACCCACGTGACTGGTGCAAGAATGGCATGGAGAATGAGACGATCTTGTCGTTTCCATAACTTGCACTCGGGATTGGAGTTAGGTGTTGTAGAACCAGATTGCAGGATGGTTTTGGGAGGACAAGGAGTTGTGCCATCGAGGAAGCCCAATAGATCATATCCAAATAGAAGATTAGTGAATTGGGCTCTCCAAGAAGATGCATAGTTTATTTTGCTGAGTTTGAATGGCATTTGTGTGGCAGCATTGATAGAGATGAGGGTGTTTGGTTGAGATGAAGATTGTTTCCTATTGTGAGAACTATAGGATTTGTAGAGGATGAAGAAAATTCATCAGCCATGATTCACAATTATGAATAGAGAGAGAAAAAAAATAAATTGGAGTGATGATGAAGGTTGTTGGACGTGTTGTGCAAAGCTTGCTTATAGCAAGTATGGCTCTGATACCATGTTAGGTTTACAGAAAGAATAGGAAAATAAGAGCCCCTTTATTCCTTTGTGATTCATTGTATTATATACAGGTTACAAGAGGTACGTGTGAGTTATAAATTACCACCGAGATTGGTAGTAGAAGATTGATAGAAAATATGGATATTAGAACAAGATCGGTAGGAGATTGGTGGAGAATATGGGTAGTGTTTGCTACAAAAAATACATAGGTGAACGGGTTTTCCTTTCATTGGGGTGGCTTGGTGGATAGGAGAATTTCTGGTATGTTTTGATTTTTTTTCAAATAAAAATATTTTGCAAGTTTTAATTATGTTAAAAATAAATATACTTAGTAAATAATATAAATTTTGTGAAAAATGATTCTTTTATTATTTTATATGCATTGAAAAAGAAAAAATGAAAATTTTAATTATTTTTACTTAAATAGATACATAATGATTAGATAGAAAAAAGGCAATTCCCCAATCCAACTGGGTTTTTAAAACCAATTTGCCATTCTCTAAAACCCGTCGTATTAGGGTGCAAGATGATCGCACCCCATTTGCAATCCCAAGGGGAAGAGACTTTTTGTTAACGTTCTTGGGCCAGGCTTCAAAACATGAGAACGGGCGGGCTGTCGTTAGGCCCATGAGCAGACCCATATGGGAAACCATGATATCTTGAAAGGTATGTAGAGTAGTGAGTCAATTTATAAAGATTAACAAAATCCCTAGCTGCAAGTAATTGGAGGGTTGGGTTAAGGTCCCTTTCCTGAGCTGGGCCGCTGGGGTTTTGGATAGGGGAGAGGGCATTTAGCACCATATAGAAACAAAGGCCCACAGCAATTGTGAGTTGTGAGTGAAGAGTGGCAGCTAGCTGGGGACCATGACCACAACTGTTGAGTAGGCATCAATTCCATAAAGTAGTGTGGAGTGAGGAGATAGATGTTGCATGTGGCTGACTTAATTGTAGCATTTGCACCACGTTTTTTAAATTTTTATTCTTATTTTCCTCGTGCCTCTTTGCATGTTGTTCACGTGAAGGATTGAAGAGGTTAGGTAGGTGTTTCATTAAAGCAGTTTGTCGATGGAAGCCCCAGTAATGATATTGTGGATGGGCTGTGAAGACGAGCAGGCTTGTTTGTCATTTTTCAGATCCTGATATGGAGTATGGAGTGTGTGGACTTCAGAACCAAAGCTATTGGGTTGAAACCAAATCACATGTCCACTCGATAAAATGGTCTCCATATTCCCATAAGCTCCATGGGGGGTATACGGTATGCCACACTCTACTCTACTCCATCTTCATCATCAGGTAAGATTTTGTGTTTTTTTTTTATTTTTTTTATTTGACTCACCATCCATGTAATGTGAATCTGTGATTGTATCAAGAGTCAAGAGTCAAAGACATTGAATCCCAAATCCGGAATCCGGGGGCTTAGTTTTACTGTTAGCCATAGCTTAAGATGATGGAAGAATTATGTTATTTAAAAACTAGTTAATCCCTACCCTGGTTTTGTCCCCTAATGAGTAGGTGAGAAGGGGCAGTGGATTTGAATTAGTTTAATGCAATGCTTTTTGTAAACAAATAAAAAGATGAAGATGAAGATGAGGATCAACCTTTTAGCATAGTTTAACAATAATAATAAAATGCCTTACCTTGAGCTAAGCTATAATTAAAATGAAACTATCATCCTCAGGGGGGGGTGATACCCATTTTCTACCATCCTCATTCCTCTGCTATTCCTCCTAAATTATGGAGATTCCATCTTATCTTATCAATGCCATATTTATATTAATTTCTTTCATTTTAATATAAAACTCTCTGATGTTACTTAAAACTTAAAAGTCAGTCCCCAATCCCCAATCCCCAATCCCCTAGTGGGTCGGGGATGGATTGATGGATTGATGGATTGAATCCCCCATAATTGTGGCATTTATTCTCCCAGTTGCCCAAAATCATTACAAATATAGGAAAAAGAGGAAATAAATATTCCGATTTAGTGGGTTCTTCTCATATTTTTGTACTATAAAATGGTCTTTTGTGCCCACTTCGAAAATAAAACACGCTCAAAATTCTTCAAACATCACCATCATTAGTTTGTTCCCAAATCCCCATCTCCCCATCTCCAACTCCCTTTTTAGTTCCAACGCAAGTATCTTCACAAATTATTCTCCAGCTCTCAACTCACCATCACCACAAGGACTTTCCTCACCCCCTCACTTTAATTCATCCAATCATCCGTGGAGACCCCCAATCTTTTCTTAAACACAAAAGATCTTCCACCAAACAGTGCCTTAGGGTTGTGAAATGTCTTTTCAAACCCCACCCCTTTTCTTTCTCATCCTACACGTGTCCCAACACCCAGCAAACTGTCAATCAATTGTCATAGCCCCCATGATGCAACTTGTTATTCTCTGATTGAATCATACTTTGATCCACACATTGGATTACCTGTGAGTGCGCACACCGTAGCGAGGATAGCCGAGAGTTGTGACGTGGCGGTAGACCAGCCCTTTTTTCCAGACAGTAGAATACTTGAGTTAAAATTTTTCAATTTTACAGTGTCAGATTATTTATCGGAGAAAATTAAAAATTTTTAAAGTCAATTATTTATTTTTCTGACTTATATAGAATTTTAGCATTTTCAAAAACAAATACGGTTGCCTTTAATTTTTATTTCTATTTTTAAGTAAAATTTATTTCTAAAAACAAAAAAATAAAGAAAGAAAAATGTTAAAAAAAAATTAAGATTCAAACTTTTTAATTGTCATCCTATAGTGCATTTTTAAGCAAAGTTATAATTGATTTTTTTGAATAATTAAAGAATGATATTTATATAAAAATTTATTAATTATGAAAAAATATATATATAAGCCAAAATAAAGTTTTCTTTGACTTTCATATTATTATTTTTAAATCATAAATCTTTTTAATAAAATTAGTCAAATGGATATAAAAATTGTTATTAAACTTTAAAAAAAAAAAAAAAAATCTCATAAGATGCCAATAGAGCTTAAATGTTTTTCAATTTTGTTTTAAGATTTGTTTTTATTTTATTTTATGGTAAACTTAAATTTTCAAACAATGGGATAGAATTAGCGTATTTCCAAAATTGATTTTTATTTTCTTTGAAAATTAAGAGAAAAAAAAGAACGAAAACTCTAACATATTTTGAAAAACTGATTATATTGTCGATTTACAGTATTTATAAAATAAATAGTTATATATATATATATATATATATATATATATATATATATATATTAATAAATGATAAATTACTATTATTTATTTAAATTTACTAAGACCTGCCATTTTCAACTTTAGTGGATGAGCAGTGGGCTTACAGGTCATGTGGGAAATATCTTGAGTGGACCTCCACAAATGGGTCTTTCCCGACAATGGTTAATCAATCTTAAGTTTAATAGAAAGAAATATGCTTTTCTTTGAATTGGAGGGAAATTTTTTTATTAAATTGTTGTGGGATTTGTGGATAATAAATGTATTTCATGATTTGCAACTTTTTATAAATGTTTTAAGTAGTAATAATAATAATAATAATTTATCTTTCTATTTCAATGAATTTAGGGTGAGTTGGAATAATAATTTTAACATTTTATTATAATAAAAAGTGTATTCATTTCAACTGAATATTTAAAATGTAAGATAAAAATATCTAAAGTTATAAGTAATAAAATGAAAATTCAAGATCGTACCTTCAGTCATGACAATCAGATTTACACAAAATAAGGATTATTTGACTAGTCTTTACAAGACTTTATGTTCATGCACTAATGGAACATAAGACTTATTCTTGTAGACAAGTGAACTTTTATCCCATTTTTGGAATATTGTATGTCCATATTTTCTTGTCTCTTCTTCCCATAAAAAAAAAAGATTTAGGATAGTTTTCAAACGAGTAATATGTCTCATGTTTGTAGACATGGGTGGTTACCCCACAAGAGATGTGACCCCATGTTTATTTTAAGGAAAATAATATTTAAATAGACCACAAACTTTAAAAGTTTTATTCTATTTTTTTTTATTTTATAAAAAACGGTTTCCAACATTTCTCCCACTTGGCCCATAAAAATTACTTAATATGTATTAATTAAATTAATACATGACATATTTTCCTCTAAATCCTTATACTTAATCAAAAGAGTTTAAAGCATATGAATTATGGTGGTAAGTCCTCTAAGAACAAGTATTATCCTTCATGTATTACGATGTAACTTTATCTTTTGAATAAGAACAATATGTGAGTCATTCCTTTATGAATGAGCTACCAAGATTCTCATTTAGGGTCTACTTAACATTTATAATATGCATATTATCATTCTCTAAACTTTATGTATACAACCAAATAAGAAGACGATTGAAATAATTGGAGTTTTCATATCAACAAAAAATGTGATAAAACACAAAGGGTGTTTCAATTACATGAAATTTACAAAATAGAATTGAGTCTCATATGCTCAACATGCTCCTTATAAGCCTTAGGTGGCAATCATTTCGTCAAAGGATCCGCAATCATGAATCAAATACTAATATGCTCAATAGCCACCTTGTTTGACTTAACATGTTCTCTAATAACTAAGTACTTTATGTCGATGTGTTTACTACGACTTCCACTCTTATTATTCTTGGCCAAAAACACTGCAGCAGAGTTATCGCAATAAATCCTCAATGACTTAGAAATTGAGTCAACAACCTGAAGCCTTGAAATAAAACTCCTCAACCAAACAGCCTATGACGTTGCTTCAAAACATGAAACAAATTATGTTTCTATGGTCAAAGTAGCAGCCACTATTTGCTTTGCATTTCTCCATGAAATGACCCCTCCAATTAATAAGAAGACATATCCAGATGTCGACTTTCTAGAATCAAGGCAGCCAGTAAAGTTAGAATCTGAATATTCAACCGCATCCAAATGATCAGATCGCTTGTATGTAAGTTTGTAGTCTTTAGTCCCTTTAAGGTATCACATGACTTTCTTTGCAACTTTCTAGTGTTCCATACCTGGATTTCTTTGATATCTACCCAACATTCCTATTGCATAATAAATGACAAGTCTTGTACAAACCTAAGCATACATTAAGCTCCTAACTACAAAAGCATAAAGAATGTCTTTCATCTCTTTCTTCTCTAAATCATTACTTAGGCATTGGTACAAACTAAATCTATCACCTTTGACAATTGGTGCAATACTAGATGAACAATCCTTCATGCGAAATCTCTCAAGCACTTTATTGATATAGGTTTCTTGAGACAATCCTAATATTCGTTGAGATCTGTCTCTCTTAATATTTATGCCAATGACATAAAAAACTTCACCCATATTTTTCATGTCAAATTATTGTGAGAGAAATTGTTTCACCCCGTGAAGCAAGACTAAATCATTTGAAGCAAGCAAAATATTATCCATATATAAGACTAAGAAAATTATTTTGCTTTCACTAACCTTATGGTATATACATTGATCCATAATATTCTCCATAAAACTGAATGAAAAAATAACATCATGGAACTTTAAATACCATTGATGGGATGCTTGTTTTAGTCCATATATAGATTTCTTAAGCTTGCAAACAATGTGATAATTTCCATTTGTGATGAACCCTTCTAGTTGTTTCATGTAAACCTCTTCCTCTAAATCTCCATTAAGGAAAATTGTTTTCACATCGATTTGATGTAGATCCATATCAAAATGAGCTACTAATGTTATGATTATCCGAAATGAATCATTCTTTGAAACAAGAGATAAGGTATCATGATAATCAATTCCTTCTTGTTAAGTGAATCCTTTAGCTACAAGTCTTGCCTTGTATATTTCAATATTGCCTGAGGAGTCTCTTTTAGTCTTAAAAACTCATTTACAACCTATGACCTTTGCACCTTTGGGCAACTCAACAAGATCCCAAACTTGATTATTAGCCATTGAATTCATCTCATCTTTCATGGCATTGTACCATAATGTGGATTCACTTCCACCCATGGTTTGTGAAAACGTAATGGGGTCATCTTCAGTACCAATATCAATGTCATATTCTTGTAGGTACACAACATAATCAGAAGAAATTGCAGGTATTTTTTCTCTAGTAGATCTTCTTAATGTTATATCAACATTCTCTTATTGAGGATGTTGAATAACTAGATCTACCAGATTATCTTCATGATGTGGTTCATTAACAACTTGTGTCTCTTGGATTGTCGAATCTTGATGACTATCCGGGAAAATAATCAATCTACTTGAAGATTCAAGAGTAGGTTCAATATTATGGCGTTTCTCAAACATTAAGTGTTGTGCTTCACTACTCCCACTAATCACATCATTCTCTAGAAACCTAGCATTCTAAGATTCTAAGATTTTCATAGTAGGAGAAGGACAAAAAAATCTATATCCCTTAGACTTTTCTGCATAGTCAATCAAATATCCTTTGACTATTTTTTAGTCTAATTTCTTCTCTTGTAGATTATAAACTCTAACCTCAACAGGACAACTCTATACATGTACATGCCTTAGACTGGGTTTCCAACCTTTCCATAACTCAAAAGGCGTTTTAGGAACTACCTTGGTTGGAACTCGGTTTAGTACATATTTCGCGTTGTCTTTTTGGCCTCACTCCACAAGAATAATGAGAGGTTGGAGTTATTAACCATACTCCTAACCATGTCCTTTAGGGTTCGGTTTTATATTTCAGTCACACCATTTTGGGATGGTGAGTCAAGCATTGTGTATTGGGCAACAATGTCATGTTCTTGTAGAAACCTTGTAAATAGACCAGATAATTGTCCTTTTTCAGTATACCTACCATAATATTTATCACTTATATCTGACTTCACAATCTTAATTTGTTTACCCAATTGTTTATTTACCTCAGCTTTATAGATTTTGAAAGTATCCAGTGCTTCATACTTATCATAAAGCAAAAAGAGATACATATATTATGAGTAGTCATCAATAAAGATGATAAAATATCTTTGACCATTTAAGGACATATCATAGGGACCACTAATGTTAGTGTGTATGATTTCTAAATATTAGAAGTCCTCCAGGAACTTTGCTTCTTAGTCATGTTGGTATGTTTTCCCTTAATGCAGTCCACACAAATATCAAAATTAGTAAAATCAAGAGTCTCAAGGACTTCATCATTTTCCAATCTTTTAATTCTTTCAATAGAGATATGACTTAATCTTTTGTGCCACAATATGAAAGATTTCTCATTTATAACACCACATTTAATGCCAACATTTCCATCCATAGTTGTAAGGCTATGATTAAAACTTGGATTTAAATAGAGTTTGAATAAACCATTATCCAAAATTTCATTACCAACAACAATATTGTCTTTTATCAAATGAAATGAAATACCAACAAATTTAAAACCAAAACCAGATGGTAAGAGTCTTGAAACTAAAATAAGATTCTTAGAAAATAATGGAACAAAAAAAGATCTTTCAAGGTCTAAAACAAAGCCAAATCTAAGAACAAGTCTGTAGATCCCAACCGCTTCTACATGTAAACTTATCTGATTCCCTAAATAGATAAAATATTCATTTTTCGTTGGTTTCCTTTAGTTTAAGAAGCCTTGCATGGTATTGGCAACATAGATTGTAGTATCAGAATCAATCCACAAGTGTTGTTAGAAATATGAACCATATTAGATTCGTAACACACTAAAGAGATGAGATTACTTTTCTTTTCAATTTAAGCCTTAAATTTGGGACAACTCTTCTTGATGTGTCTTTTCTTTTTGCAAAATAAGCATTTGATATCTCCTTTATTAACATGATTAAGAGGCGTCTTTTGTTTTCCTTTACCTTTTTTACTTGGTTTCTTTTCTTGAATCGCCAAATGAGCACTTTCAATCCTTTCTTGATTTAGTCTCACTTCCTCTTGCACACACATGGTCAAAAGTTCATTGACAGACCATTTTTCCTTATATGTGTTGTATGAAATCTTAAAAGGTCTATACTCAAATGGAAGAGAATTAAGAATGAAGTGAACTAGAAATGACTTAGACATCTCAATCTCCAATGACTTAAGTTGAGAAGCAATATCCCTCATTTCCATTATGTGCTCACGTACTCCTTTGGTGTCATTGAACTTCATAGAACACATCTTTGTCATTAGGGTGCTAGCCAAAGCCTTGTTAGAAGTCTCAAACTATTGCTCAATAGCTTGGAGATATTTTTTCACCTTAGCACATTCAGAAATTGAATCACATATACTTTTCTCAATACTAGACTCGATAAACATCAAATTTAAGTGATTACATCACTCCCAACGTTCATATGATGCTTTCTCAATTTGGGTACTTGATTCTATAGGAACCAATGGCTCATCCTCATGAAATGCTAAATCAAGGTCCATGCACCCTAATGTAAGGAGAATTTTCTCATTCCAATCAGCATAATTATCACCATTCAAGGAAAGTATACAAGATGAATCAAAATTTGGAATAGATATAGATTGGACTACAAAATAAATGACAAAACTTGCTAATATACAATGAAGAAACAAAAATTAAAATTTACTCATGTAAATTAATTCAATGAACAAAAATCAACACGTGATCATAAATTTTCCTGTGGGAATAGAATACAACATGCAAACAATTATTATTATTATTATTATTATTTTGTAATTACTTTATAATGGGACTGGTAATTTTAGGCCCGTGGGTAACAATTTTTTTTTTTTTTTTTTAACCTTCCCATCCTAAATAAACACAAAACATAATAATTACCCTATGGACTAAAATTATTATTTTTATGATTATTTACAAATATTGATGTCATTAATTTAATGTGACAGAAATTAAACTTTCTTTTGTCACTTAACATTATCATAATCAAGAATGTTGTGACCATTACTTAATTAATCAAATGTTACTTTAGTATGACAAAAAAATTACCAAAATCAATGGTAAACAAATATAAATAGTGTTTCTAAATACTACTTTACAAAAATTAATTTATATAAGTTGTTCATAGTGATGGAGTCAACATTTAAGTTTAGAGGAGCCAACTTCTAATAAGTCATGGGTATTAGTCCAATGGTTCAAGGAATATTCTAGTTCAAGGGGACAATCCATGGTCACGGGTTTATGTCTAGGAATTTTTTTTTTCAACCATGTAATAGATACATCTCTCTAATAGATAAATCTTATAATATCATAATATATAACCAGATAAAGATAATATAACTAGATAATATGAGATAAGCCACTCTGAGATAAATCTAAAATAAATCTCATAACAACTCCAGAAAAACATAACATCCTGTAAATCTCATAACAACTTTAGAAAAACATAACCAGATAATATGAGATAAGCCACTCTCAGATAAATCTCATAACAATTCTAGAAAAACATAACATCTTGTAACCGAATTGTAACACCCCAAAATAAACTTTAGGGGCAAAATAATAATTAATTAAACTCATTAAAGGCAAAAGAGTCCTTTTACAATTAAAAATATTAAGTATAAATTAGATTTTCCTCTTTATCTTCTTATTCAGAAAACTCTATTAACCAAAAATGAGATAATTGGAGAATGTAGGGTTAAAGGATTGGAGGTCTAGAGTTTGAAGTTCAGATCTTTTAAGGTAAGATTCTAACCCTAGTTAGTTAGTTTTGAATACATTAGATATTATTCAGAAAATTTTAACTTAGATTAGGGTTAGTTTAGTTAATTTATTTTAAGATAAAAAAAATTAAAATTATGAATATAGGTTGTTTCATTGATGAAAATAGGGAAATTCGAATTTTTTTTAGATGAATAGATCTAAACAATGAAATTTTAAAAATTAAATGAGTAAATGAATATATGATTATATGTGGCTTAAGGGATTAGAAAATAATAAGAAGAAGAATTGCATGTTCCTAGATTTTGGATTTGAGACACTACGTTGGGGTGACAAAAAAACAAAAAAAAAAATATGTAACCATAAGATGAAAAGGGTGATAGTGAAATAAATTAAATTAATAATAATGAGTAGAGTTGTTGGGGTTGTTGGAGTTGTTAAAAGTTCATGAGGTATTTTGTTAAATAAGAAGGGACATTGGGATTAATAAGAATAATGATAATAATAATAATAATAATAATAATAATAATAATAATAGTAAGAACCGTGTTTTGGAGATACCCAGATAAATTTCTCTCATCATATACGAAAATAGAACTTAATTAATTTAAAACAATAAATATTAAATCTAAAACTTAACTAGAAAACCTTGGCTTATCAAATGTAAGATAAAAATCTCTAAAGTTATAAGTAATGAAATGAAAATCCAAAATCATATCTCCAGTCATAGTAGTTAAATTCATACAAAATAAGGATTAGTTGACTAGTTATTACAAGACCTTATATCCATGTACTGATGAAACTCATAGACTTATTCTTATAGACCAAAACCCTTTATCTTACTTTTAGAATTAATACTATATATATATATATATATATATATATATATATATATATATATATATATATATATTTGCATTTTATTTTTTCTTTTTCTCATCAAAAGAGACTTAGGTTGTAACGCCCAAGTATTTTTTAAGGGTAATTTAGGAAATTACTAATAATAATTAAATTAGTTAATTAATTAATTTAATAAAGTGGAAGAGGGGTAAAAGTGTAATTTTACGAATAAATACCCTAGGTATAAATTAAAAATTCTATTTCTTCCTGTTCTTTTCTGAATAAAGTTCCTATTCGCAGAATTTCAGAGAACGTAGGTTGGAGTCAGATTTCAGGGTTGAAGAACAGATCTCTATAGGTAAGATTCTAACCCCTAGTTTAATATTTTAGATTCATTGATTAATTTCAAACACATTAGATATCTTTTGGAAAACCCAAATCTAGATTAGGGTTTGTCTATTTAGTTTTTAAATCAAAACATTGAAAATTCATGAACATGAATTATTTCATTGGGAAAAAAAAATTAAATTATGAACATGGGGCAGTTTATTGTTGGGAATTGAGAAACTTTGAAATTTAGAAGAATAAATCTGAGTAAAAAAAAAATGAAGGAAATTTCTGGGCGTGTTGTGGTGGCAGGTGATAGCCAGAGAATAAATAAATAAATAAATAAATAAAGACTTGTTGGTTATGCCGTGTGCAGTGGGAATAAGAGAGTGAGAAAATAATATTTTACTAATAAAAAATAAATTCTCGTGTGCTGGAGTGGCAGAGAGTGTAAAAAGAATGTTTTATATATATATATATATATTATATTAAAGAAAAGAAAAAAAAAAAAGTAAGGTACAGGTGTTAGGAATGGGTAGTAATGCTGAGTAT
Organism: Vitis riparia; assembly: GCF_004353265.1. Taxonomy (NCBI): domain Eukaryota; kingdom Viridiplantae; phylum Streptophyta; class Magnoliopsida; order Vitales; family Vitaceae; genus Vitis; species Vitis riparia. Next base: position 232,595 of record NC_048435.1, on the reverse strand, counting down.
GAAGACTAGTATAATATGAAACTAGGTGTTGGAACTTTTGATGAGGTATAGGTTCTTGCTAGTAATTGTTAAGTAATAATAAACCAGATTTTTTTTTTAAGAAATGAGGTAGCAATTCAGAGAATTAGGAAGTGCAATAATAATAATATTTATATATATAGGTTTATGTAAATAAAGTGAAGTACAAGATTAGTTGGTAAAATTAAGCTAATAAATAGAATAAAATTTAATTAGTAAAATAAATAGTAAATAGTTAAGTTATGAGGTGTTCTTTAACTTAAATTAGAAAAAAAAAAATTATAATTAAATAAGGAATAGGGTAATTAAATTATTACTTTGTTAATCTGAAATATTAATCTTAACATTTAGAAATTTTAGGATTATCAGATTTATATTTTGAGGTAAATAGTAATAGTTGTCTTTTTATTGTGTTAGGTGAGGAGTAGACTTTTCAGGGTTATTTTTTCCTTCAAGGTCTTTGCATATTTTGAGGTAAGGGAAGTTAATGCAATATTTATAAAATTAAATTATTTTATATGTTATTTTGAATTGTGGAAAAGAAAATAATATTTTGTTACCATGCATGGATCAAACTGTTTTGCACTAAATATTATGTTGGAATATTTTGTTTTATTTATGACACAAAATATGGAGATATTATGTTGTGTAAATTTGAATACTTGAACAAAAACATCACTCTGGTTTATTTGACCTTTGTCAATGGGATATAATAGTTGACTATTCGGCCCTGTCAACGGGATATAATAGTTGACCTTTACATTTCATGGTGGGAATGTAATTGATTTGGACCCCAGCCTCTAGGGGTTTGGTTAGAGGTTACTAGTACTAGTAATGTTTGGTTCCTTCCACCATGAACAATTTGAGGCTACCCACCCATTTGAAAAGTCCCACCTAACTGGGCATTTGATATTTGATAATCAGAGTAATGAAAAAAAAAATTGAATGGATTTGATTGAATCTTATGTGAAAGTGTTTGAATTTGACATGAAAATGGTTGGTTGAAATTTAAATATATTGGTATTTTTGAAACTCTAATATTTGATGAGAAAAAAAAAAACGATATCTCCTATTTGAAATGGAAATATTTGATCCATGAACTGCATTAATATTCCTTATTGGGCTGTGAGCTCATTCCTAATTGTTGAAAATTTTTCAGGTACTCTTAGTTCGGGCAAGGAGTGATGGCTAGGCTGAGGAATGGTCATTATTAGGATTTGACTTAGGATTTTATGTTGAATTTTGTTTAACTGTTAGTTATGTTCATTTGGATCCTTTAGTATTTGGAAGTTATTTGGATATTGATCCTTCAAATTTTATGTTAGATCAAAGCTGAGTTTTGGAGATTTTGAAATTTGTTCTAGTACTTGAATTGTTTAAGTTTGCAAATATTTGGACAATGGATATTGGATAGTGGATGTTTTAGTTTTGAAATTGAATTTTGAGGATTTTAGATTTTGTTTCGCTACTCTGAACAGGTATTTGGTAATTGGTAACTTCCAATTACAAGATAATTGTTTGGGTCAAGTTACACTATAAGCCTTCGCGTTTAAAGTGTGAATTGACCGTCATGCCCTTGGAGTGGGTCTTGGGGCGTGACAAAGACCCTTAGACCCTTAGACCCTTGACTTAACCATGGAGGAATAGGCCTCATGGGTAGGCCTTGTACCCATGAAAGCCTAGGATGAAAGCAGGGAAATCCTGGAGGTTTAGTGGTTCAAACTCCAGGAGCCATGTGAGGAGGCTGTAGGTGAGCCAGACGCGTACCGCGAGCAGGCCAGACGCGCACCGCGGGCGAGCCAGACATGCACCGCGTGCGCACCAAATGGGCATCGGGCGCGCACCTGGCTTAGGTGGTGCAGATGAAGGTTGACGTGGAATTTTAATTTATAATTAAAATTATATTCCATTATACATCCTCAGACATATTGATGTCTCCTCAAGAAACTATGAAAACGACCCGTATTGCTCTTTAAGAGGGGGGGGGGGGGGGGGGGAGAAGGGGGGGGGGTGACTCAAAGGAGGGAGCCACCAAAAGAAGCCTTGACCGCACCAAGGGGGCACCATGGCACGACCTTGGCATGCCAAAGACACACGACGCGACTCGAGCAAGCACACATGGGCTCCATGACATGTGTATTGTGCACCCCGTGGCCGCACAGGCACGAGGGCGCCTAAGCCTTGTGCGATGAGCCAGTTGATGAAATCATGGGCGCAATGCCATGGTCTGATGGCTCCAGTAGCTGACTCGCACCAAAATGCCTACGCATAGCACAGGGGCGCAATGCCTTGTGCACCAAACCATGGGCGCAATGCCATGGCTCGTTGCTGGGAAGCTAGGAAGTAAGCCCAAGCCATGGGCACCTAGACATGGCATGGGCTCAGACATCAGTGTGAGGAAGGTGCACTGATGCACCAGACGCTTGGTCAAATGGGTGGTGCACGCTGCCTGACTCAGAGGGCTTGATCAAAGACATGCTGATGGGCACCCGGTCACAAGAGGCACCTTGAGGGGGAGGGGTCGGCTTGTTAGGAAGACTCACCAGCAGCTTGGCGAGCAAGACCTGAAGGAGAAGGCAGTGCAGCTAGCAAGTGGCAGCTAGCTCAGACAACCAGTGACCAAGTCAAGCCGTCTTTGACCTGCAGTTGGCTAAAGGAGATGGCTGATGCAAGTGGGTGGCAAGTGCAGCCCACTATCTTGGGGGGTGGGTGGTTATGCAGGGCAGTTGATGGCAGTTTTGACCAGTTGCATGACCACCTAGTTGGCTCCAAGATTTGAATTGAGGGAATTCAAATTTGTAACTGCAGATGAGTCATTTAAATAGGGCTCCTGCAGCCTTGAAACAGGGAGTGAGAGTTGGGGAAAGGGTTCCTTCTCGTATGCCTTGGGTGAGTGCATTGTACTCTGGTTCAAGAAGCAATTTTGTCTTGTAAGAGTGATTAATACAAGTTGGGAAAGGATTTTTCTGTAACCTCGTGTGTCCCTATTGCTTGTTATTTCTGTATTCTACTCTGTTCTTCTAAACGTTGGGAAAGGAAGGTTGGCTAAAGACGGGTCCTTAGCACCGTACACTCGTGAAAAATTAAGTGAGATAATCAGGGGTGTGACACCAATTGTTAGCCCCTTAGACCCACATCGGATAGGGGAGGAAGTTCCTGGCGCTATATATGTAGAGGCTCATCTTAACCAAGTAGACGCGTTTTAAAACCGTGAGGGCCTCCGTGGGCCCAAAGCGGACAATATCTACACGGTTGGGAGCGGGTCGTTACATAGGTGGTTTTCGATTGAGTAATATGTCTCATATAAACATGAATGGTTACTCCATAAAAGATTTAATCTCGTGTTTCATTTATTTTAAGAAAAATAATATTTAAATGGGCCACAAACTTAAAAGCTTTTATTTTTTTTTTTAATTTTATAAAAAACGGTTCCAAACATAAAATCCTTGAAGAAGATATTTTAAAATCGAATGGGAGGGGGATTCCAAGACTGATTGATGATGTGAGAAAAGGAAGTTGGAATCCCACTAACCATTGTTCTTCACGCTTAAGTATGTTAATTCAAAAATATATTTCACTTAATAAAATAAATTGGCTTATTCCTTATTGAAAAGGTTTTATTATAATATATATTATTTTAATAGTTGCTTTGGGAGTGACTTGGAGGATGCCTAATCCTCGTTAATCTTCCTCATGCGTGGATGAACTTTTCAAAATCCTTTTATTTATTTATTTTTTTAAAAAAAAGAGAATCATTTACGCTTCTTCATCGTTAATCAACTTTTAAATTTTAAATGATTAATATGCAATTACTTAATGATTATTTTTAAAAAAATAATTATTTTATTATATGATACATAGTACAAAATACCATAATATATATATGTATATATATATATATATGTTTGTTTATTTTCGAATATTAAATAATTTTCCTTAAAAACATTTCTAATGATTATTAATAAAATCACGTTAAAGGTATTTTAACGAGAATCATTTCAATGGATATATTTTATTTTCTTGTTTAAAATTGTTAAAAGAAAACTTTTCAAATTAAAAAGAAAAAGAAAACTCTGACGGTGAACTGGTACAGCGATAAAAGGCAATTAAAAATAGGAATACGGCGGGGACAGGTGGCGGTGGTGAGTGGACCGATGAAGGCGCCGGCTTTTAGTGTTAGAATCTTTTGTACGGAAACTGTAGAGAGTATGGAGAGTAGTGCCACAAAAGGCACCTGCCCTCCATCTCTCTTCTACCATTTACATTCTTCCTTTTTCTTTGCCCTTTCATCCCTTACTCTCTTGCCTGTGTATACTCTTTCTACTCGCTCTTCTCACTTGACAAATATCCCCTGCTTAGCTGCTCCTCGTCTACAGAAATTAATGCTACTCGCTACATCCACCCAACACCGGTTTTCATTTTTTGTTTTTGGTTTCAGACTTTTATAACACATTAAAAGCAATTTTATTAAAATATTTTTGAAAAGAAAATTGGTGATTGGAGGGCTGGTGGGGCCGGTTATTGATGATCTGGACCGAGAATATAAAAAAGAAGTAATATATATTATTTACCAAAAGGGAAAATTAAGATATTTATAGTATATGATTAAAATTGGACAATTAGAAAAATTATAAGAATATATGAGATTAATGAATAAATAAAAATTAATACTAGATACAAAATAATAAAATAATATAATCAAAATTATATGCATATCGGACTCTAAATTGAGAAAAATAAGAACGCATGTGTTTGGTGGTGAAATAAATAGACATATTATTATTAAACTTTAAACGATAAGGACAAGATGTGGGTTGAGGAAATTCATGATTTTGGAACCCGTGACTAAATTTTAAGTGTTGGTGCGTGTGTGGTCAAAAACCTTGTTCTAAAATTCTAAAATTCAATACCAAACATGCCATTAATCGCACGGTTGAGGCATTAAGGTGGTATTTGTTTTTTTAATTTTTTATTAAAAATAATTTGTTTTCAAAATTTAGATTTTTTTTATTTATGATTCATTATAAATTTTTTATTAAATAAAAAATTAAAATATATCATTTTTTTAAATAAAAAAAACATATTAGATTTTTTTATTTTTTAATACTTAATAAATATAATATACTATAAAAATAAATAATCTAATATTTAACATTATTAAATATTAAAATTCTATAAAAAAAAAAAAAAACAAACACCGCCTCAATCAACCTGCTTTTTGAATTTTGCCATGCAAATTAATTACAGTTACATACAAATATAAGAAAGCTGTTTTATCATCTTAAATAAAGTCAAGCATCATACTAATATTATTATATATAAAACCTATAAAAAAATAAAAATAAAAAGGGTACGTGGCAGCTGAGAAGCACTAGAAGTTAGAAAAGGATGTAACTCCAATCGTCGGTATTACTGCTCTTTTCTCTGCTACATAGGTGTGAAGGACCCACCACCATCCTCCCCATCGTACTGTCTCCACCCTTCTATTTATCTTCCTCGTTTTTCATCAACCAAAACTCGCCGTCGCCACCACCCACCACCCACCACCAGGCCACCACCGCCCTCCGTAGGGACCAAAGAAGGACGATGAGATATGGTGGGACTCAGTATTGTATTGGAAGCCCAGAAGGGTATTAACAAGAAAACCCCACAAGTCATTAACAAAATCACCATGATGACCAAACCCACTCCTTTTCCTTCACCTCCTGCACGTTGGAATTCTCACTCACCTCTCCTCCCGGCGGCCACCACTTTTCTCGACGAGTGCTTTCTCTGCAAGCAAAAACTCTTGCCTGGAAAAGACATCTACATGTACAAGTAAGCATCCATATTTACAATATTTAATACAAATTATCTTCAGTTTCTTTTTCTTGTTATTCTACCAGATCTCTTCTTCCTTGCTTCATATCTACCCAAAACCCAGATTTCTGTCAGCTGAAGCTTTAGCTTGATAGGGGTGCTGATGTTTTGGTTCATTGATTCATGCAGAGGAGACAGAGCTTTTTGTAGCGTGGAGTGCAGGTGCAGGCAGATATTCATGGACGAGGAAGAGACTGTTAGAAGAGACAACTGTTCATTGGCGGCCATGAAACCCACTTCGGCTTCTTCTTCTCCATCTTCTTCTTCTTCTCCGTCTTCCTCTACTTCTTCCCGTCTTCGCAAAGGGACCCGCACCAGAGCGGGCGGGTTTGCCTATTGACCCGGAAACCCGGGAGGTGTGATTCCAGTTTTACCCCGTCTCGTCCATTTTGTAATGGCTGTGATAGCCTCTGTCGTTTTGCTTCCTAGTATGAAGGCAAAGAATGTTTTGACCCTTTTACCCTTTTCTCTCAGCCCACGGTTTCTATCAGGAATCCGCTGTTTTTGCTTCTTGGCGTGTCAGGAGGGTATTTTTGGTGTTTTGTGGTATATTTGAAAATGTGATTAACTAAGAGACTCATTGTGGTCAAAATCTTTAATCAGATAAGATAAAAGAGTTATTGGCTCATCTCATGAGAGTTATCGTTTTATCGGGATAATGGGTTTTTTGTCTGCTTGTGAGGCGACATTGCGTAAATAAATTAAATTTGTATTTTTGATTTTTTCATTTTCTCTGACGCGTATTTTAGTGATCGAAGGTGCAGTGCGCTTAATAAGAGCCTCTGTTTTTTGGGGAGAGTGGAACGAAAGAGGGGCCCAAGAAGAAAGCTTTATCTCGAAGGACTGTGACTTGAGAAAATTTCCCCAAGGTCCACCATTGATGAGAGTTGTTTCAAACAACTCCCGCATCTATTAATCGTGGGAGTTGTTTCAAACGCTCTCAACCGTTCTTTAAAAAAATATTTCTTTGTTGTAATATAACATAAGAGAGTGGAAAAATCTAAAGCGAAGAGGCAATGAAGAAAAGACCAATCATGTAGATATTGTCCACTTTGGGCCCAAGAGGGCCCTCACGGTTTGGTTAAGAGGAGTCAACTTGCTCCCTTATCCGGTGTAGGACATCACAAATACCTCTCATGCAGACACAACGTCCTCGTTGTGTCCTATGGGATTGCGAGGCCAAACAGACAAACACCCCTTACGGAGCCAAACAAACCCTCACACCGGGGTCGGGAATCGGCTCTGATACCATTTGTAATGGTCTGCACCCAACCATGTAGATATTGTCCGCTTTGAGCCCAAGAGGGCCCTCACAGTTTTAAAACGCGTCTACTTGGTTAAGAGGAGTCTCTACATATATAGCGCCAGGAACTTGCTCCCCTATCCGATGTGGGACATCACGTGCACAAAGTGGGAACGGGTAGAAATATCCTAGACAAGAAGCCAATGAAGGTAAGCAAAGTGAAAGAAAAGGGTAGGGTGGGGTGGGGTGGGGGTATAGAACATTGAAATTTAGAAATAGAAAGAATATAATAGGACCATGGGAATGAGGGAATCCATACTTTTCAATTGTGCCCATGCGGAAAGAGCATTATTATTACAAGCGAGGGGGGTTGAGGGTTGGGGGGTGTACTCAATTGGAATAAATGGGATTTCCCACTTTCATGTCTTTATGCAGTGCAAATGTCCACAAGAATCCTCCCATTTGCTACTGTTACATGATTTTGGAATCCAGAATAAATGTCCTATGCAACCTCCCTCCCTCCCTCCCTCCCGAATTCATCATCCACTCCCCACTTCATAGTTTTAAAAGCCACAAGTCAAGTAAGTCTATTAAGGCTTAGGCGCAATACAGGATGCACACCTGGGTGGAGTGGAAGGCAAGCTTAAAGTGCATATCCATTTTATAAAACATGACCTTTTTTAAAAAACATTCAATAAAATTATACAAGTGTCGAAAGAATTAAGAGCTAAAAAAATAAAATAGACAAGAACAAGTTGGCATTATAACTAAGGAAGAATGATTGGGTCTTGGGTTGCTCGCCTAACAACGCTTTTAACAACTACGTTCCAGTGGGCATTTTAACAAACAAGTTGGTATAGCATGGTCTGCATGCCACTGATGATCAAAGAGATGCTAGGAAACAAGATTTAAGACACAAACTTGATATCAATACCATCCAAAACCCTAATTTGTGGATTCAAACTATAGACAAAGTTGTTCAAGTTCCATATCACCTATTGTAAAAGTTCTGTAGTGTCCACTAACAATATCAAGAACTAGTAAAACTAACAAGCAAAGCTCCAAAAGAAACAATCAAGTGAGGCACTGAGAATAAGGTTTAGTTCAAAGTTGAAATCCAATTCAAGTACAAGCAAATATACAAGTTAAGCACATGGATGTCCTGCTAGACATTCTGCTGGCTAGGGTTTTCAACTAGTACATAAATGTGCTACCTATAGCATCATAATCATAAATCCACCAACATCATTGTCATCGTCTTCATCAACAGTATTATCACCAAGGTCAATCAGATTTGAGCAGCAAGCCTGCTTTTTGATCCAAATAGAAGCAAACAAAGTAGTTTATCTGAGTCATGTATGAACCTGTCAATGAAACCAGAAAATGAAGTAGTCAGTGTGTCTTCTCTACAATCAAATAATACTTTCTTCCAGTAACATGAATGCGTAAGAACACACTCTGGTATGATTTTGAATGGACATTCTAAGCTGGATAACATCTATGTTATGGTTCACAAATTACAAAGGTAATTCTGCAATAAAAGTGCCCTTGAACTATGTTTGATACCAGGCCCAAGTCAGCTTATTCAGTCAGATTTTCAGACATAAGAAAACACTTGGGATTTGCTGATCTGTGGACCAGTTGGTACTGGTTATAGATGACTTCTGCATCAATTTGTTATAAGCTACTATTAGCAAAGCATGTTTTGCATTTGTATAAGCAAAATATGTAAGCAAATTTCACAAATTGCTTCTACAAGCTGATGTTCCTTTGCCCTTGATTTTAAAAGGTAAGTCAGCTTCACTGCTTACCTTAATTTTAAGGTATGTCAGAACTTAACCCCCTTGACATCTCGACCAGTAATGCAAGTCTGTAAATCTAGCAGGTTGCAAGAACAATTTCTTCTTGCATATAAGGATGCTTGTCCTCTACTGTTTTGCCACATTCAATGCATGAAATTTTAATAAAAGCATTGACGCTGTGCATAGACCATTGTTGTTTTAGCAGTGAAGATTACATGTCATAAGATGACATAAGAAAAAATGCACTGAAGCAGTGCATTGTAGATTCTGATTGTTAACAGTGAAAGATCACATGTCATAAGATTAACATTTGTTTGTCTTGATCCCTCCAGCTTATAGTTAAGACACTTGAAGAAAAGAGCAACCTCATGGTTGGATCTGACCACTACTATATATTGTGTGAATGCCATGTTTTTGTAAGTGGTATAGCTGAAGAAGTTTCTTGAGTAGAAAACAAGTCGTTGATGAGCCACCAAACTCATTCTCCATAAATTTCGAAAGCAGTAATTTAAACTAAACATATTCAAGAGCCAATACAACCACTCTGCATGATGATCTATATCCCACTTGTGTTTTGACAACAAAAAGGTTGGTATTGTAGTGTGAACATGCATCAGGATCACCAAATAGATATAGAGACAGGGTCATTATTTATTGAAATCTTAATGCATCCTCATTCTGAACGATGCTAGAAAAACACTCTAAACAAAAATACCACTAGAAGACCCCCCACATGCTCATTCCAAATTGTATGCAAAACGTAGATTTTCAAATTTTGCATTTAGGGGCTCTCGATTATGATTTATAACTGATCCATCACCAGATCAAAGCACACCAATTTTGCATTTAGCAGCATTTTCCGTCATATAAGATCTAGCAAAAAACTAGCTGCGACATTGCAACTGGTTTCTTTCAAATCCAGCTGGCAATAACAGGTTTTCCACCAGTTCAAGGCTGCTGGTGCAAAAGGTTTGATTGCACCAGCTATGTATCAAACAACAAACTCTTTCAAGTAATACGCATAGGTGCCACCAATAACATCATAAACATAAACTGGCCATAATCTTAGTTTCTCCCTTTTTTTTCTTTTTCTTTTGTGGATAGGCAAACTCACCATCATCTTTGTTGTCTTAGTCAACATCATCACCACTCTCAACCAGATTTGAACAGCAAGACTGCCTTTTGGTCCAAATAGAAGTAAACAAAATGGTTTGTTTCATGAGTCACATATGAACCTGTAGAAAAAACCAGGAAAATAAAATGGTTAAGGCATCTTTATTTAAAAGTTTTAAAACAATTGCAATCCCATATTTTTCACCAAATGACTAGAAGAATATATCAAGGAAGTGAGAGAAAGTCAAAGAGATTAAAATCAAAAAGGGTTTTTTTATCTCAATTTTCTTTAAGACAAAAAAATTGCCTTTCTTAAACATCAAGAATTAAATGGACACCACAACTTTATAAGTCAGAGCTGGGATGCATCAAATTAAACACTGACAGAGTAAGTTTGCAAGTCCATGAATGGCTAGAGCTGGAGCAATAGTTTAGGATTTGCTGGTGTTATAGGCACTTCATGTTGAAATCCCAACTGAAATATCAAGAATATCATCATCTATATTATCAAATAAGATTTAGATCTATTTTGTATTTATAATTGATTTCATTGTGCATTATTTATGTATATCAGGTAAAAGCCTGGTAAGATGATCCAATTAGGCCTACCCAATACAGACACCAGTTTTGAATTCAAACCATCATACTAGTACAAACATTAATTTCATCAGGACAACAGATCTGCCAGAACTTGGTTTAACTCAGGTCAGGCACGGACAATTGGATGGGTTCACCAAAAAAGGTGTCACCCCTAGTATTTGCCTTTGGTAATGCAACTTTAAAGAACTTTTCATAGGCCAGGAAGCGAGATATTTGGTCTGTAGGTTTCCAGGAAGCCAAATATGTACTTGGGTTGTGCCTCCTCTATGTTGGGTGTCTTTAGGTGCTGGTTACTACATTTTCATTTACCTATCAAAATAAGAAATAAGAAAATTCATGGCACAGGATGTTTTGGAATTGTATAAATAAAGTAATGAAACAATGAACAAATGTACTAATTCAAACCAAAAAATAATACTAGATTCTTTTTTTTAATAGGCAAATAAAATAAATATATTAATAGTCCCTAACAAAAGCGCACCAAAGTATACCTACCTAAAAAAAAAGTGCATCAAAGTACAGAGGTCATATACAAAGGACACCAAAAAGCAAAACAATACAGAAGGATATAATCTATTGACTCTTCATCTTATAGAAAAACCATTGGTTTACTAAAGACCATCATCTTCTTTGCAATCAATCTAGAGTCAAAACCTACTTTAGTTGGAACCATTGAATTCCAAATGGCCATTGTAGGGAACATTTCTGCTCTTTCTTGCCCTAGAAAAGTGTGGAAGGATTGAATTGAAAATTTACTCTTCCTTGCATCCATCCATTCCATTATGTCTTCTTCTTCCCTTCCAAAAGTCTTCCCTTGAAGCCTGGAAAGAAAGTCTCAACCCTTTACATCTCCCAATCATTTAAATACCTTGAAAAGCGAGGGTTCCAATGCCCTGACTCGCCCTATTGATCCCAAACATCTGTCAACCAAGCATCCTTTGTCAAAGGTATAGAATACAAAAACGGGAATGACTCTCTTAGAGTAGAACCACCATACCATTTATCTTTCTAGAACTTCACCCTTTTGCCATTGCCACCTTCAATAAGGTTTTGCTATTTAAATTACCTCAACTACTCCTAATTGCCTTCCACAACCCAACACCAAAACTGCCCATACTATTACGGGAACACCAACCTCCCTCCTCTTCATACTTCTCAGCAACAACCCACTTGCTAAGGGACTCATTCTCTAAGGTGAACCTCCAAATCCACTTGCCTTGTAGCACCTTGTTGAGGGTAGATAGCTTTCTAATACCAAGGCCTCCAATTGCCAAACCTAATACTAGATGCATTAAAACAGGAATTTTTGCATATTGATGGATGTACCAAAGCTTTTTCTTGCCTAATCCTATTCTGATGTGTTCATAAGACATGGTTTTCAACAACTTGGTATGGCAAAACAAAATCCATTTGCTGATGCCAAAGAGTGGGGATACTGTGAATTTTAGATGGTTAAGAAAATATAATCAATTTGAATTCTCAAGTGAGATCATATGCAGCTCTATATACATGGTTGCAGTCACATAAGAGAAAACCCATGTGGAACATAGGTCTGAAAGAAATTGCAATAGAACCATGTTTCCATGCATATCAACCCTGAGATCAATGCAGACATAAGCTTCAGGATATTTAAAGCACTCAAATTCTGAATATCACTCAAAGGCCAATAGTGAGCATGTATTTGCATAACAATGAGATAAAACACTTACTGTAGCAATGTAGATGGATACATAAGAACAATATTTTGAAGGAACATGCAGAGACACATACTAACAGAAAATCAAAGCAACGATGCTTCCCTGTTAAAGTATCATTAAGAATTCACAGGATTTGACCCAACCCAACTAATATGTGGGATCACACTTGAAGTTTTCAGACCACAAGTAGGGTTTGGAGGAGAATTGCAACTGACTTTAGTTACTCCTTCATTGCAGATCATATGCATGTTTTAAGTTTTGTTTTGTTAATGCACATTTAAACATGGAATTAAAATAATAAATGTCCTGTCAAACCCTGGATGGCCTGCAGCCTAATCAAACTTCCAAGGTTTAAGTCCTACTGGTATGTAGTCACCTCAAAGAATATCTTTTCACCAGCTATATACGAACAACAACAAAAAACCAGTCACATAGGCCAGAAAATCTGGTGGTTTATAGAAAATCTTATTAGATTAACTTAGCCATTTGTAAAAGAAGTAGGATCATAATCCACATAAGAAAACTAGTTATCAAGTTTTGGTTATTCTGACAAAGAAAACTGCAGGAGTTTTTGTTAACTAGAAGAAATGAAAACATCCAAGAGTTAGCAATTCCAACTGTCATAGTGTGTAAAGGTAGGAAGATTTTTCCCTGATGTTATTGTCAAAGTCCTGATACTTTGTTTTCTCTACCACTTCATGCCAATATTAAATTGGAACAAGGACACATGAAGTCATCTTCATACAACCTGGATGGCATTTTGATTAATTGGATTTGAGTTATCCTATCTTCTACAAGAACTTTGTTGCAGTGGTAAAAGGGTGGGGAGGTTTTAGGTTCAAATCCCAATTGGGAACAAAATTTACCTATCAAAATAAATAAATAAATAAAACTTTGTTGCAGTAGCAGAAGGGAACAAGCAATACAGTTTTGGAAAATATATAATGGGATTTTTGAGCCATTTAATTTGAAGTACCGATATTCAAAATTTATATTCACAGAGCTCCAGGGGGCACTATTTCATCATATTCCTTTCCCCCTACCTCCACTAGGACCACAAGGTCCAAAATACATGTGGGCTTTGAGGATGGGGTTTAATTACTGAATTGAAATAACCGCATAAAATCATGGTTGAATATTGAAAATTAGGACTTTAGTCATGACTCATGACCGTCTGCATTGTTAATAAAAACAATATCTCTAGCATTCAGTTGATGAGATGAGCAAAAATAGTAATCATATTTCATACCCATTGTTTGCAAACTTGTACCATTTGGGCAATTGGACTGCAATAACTTTGCTTCTTTTAACACATTGGACTGACCTAGACACCAGACACCGCCTCTCCCCCAAATAAAGACCTCCATTAGAAAGAAGACACTGATGCTGATCTGAAGAAGTATACCATTAGGCTACATCAGGACCACAATCTCTTCTCCTCATACTCCTATACACCAAACACTCAAACAATAGGTGCCAAGGTGGCCCATCCCCTTATAATTTTGTCCAACTACCTGAAGCTGAGGAAACCCCATCAAGTTTCTGATGTTTCAACCATACAACCACTCATTTGTTGCTCAAATAATATGCCATTTGCAGAGAGGTGTATTTATTTATTTATTCCTAAAAATGGAAAATAGAGGGAAAAAAACATCACCAGAATCCCACCTTGGCTATACTGAAAATCATGCTACCGGAAAGGGATGTAGATTATAGAAATAATTTCTAGATACAGGAAAGTACTAAACAATAGAAAGGGAACATATGCTTACAAACAATTCAGTATCATCTTAAGCCTAGATCCCCATTCCATATGTAACAACAGAACACCACCGCTGATTCATGAATTAATCTATCCAGTAGAAATTGATATTACATATATTATAAGAAAAATGATTAAACGGGAATTACCGAAATTGCGACCGACAATGCAATGCCAGGTAGGTCCATGCTTCTTATCAAACTCCTTCTTGATATACTCCGCAATGTTTTTCTCCACACTGTGATTCTCCGAAGCCTGATTGAGATCAGACCCAATCCAAAAATCACAGAAATCAAACAGAAAAAAGAAGTAAATTATTTCCATTTTCCAAAAAATAAAAACCTAAGCCAAAGAAATTGAGAGAGAAAGAAAGCCAACGGCGATGGCTATATCGATGGCCTCCTTCTGCATGTCATCCTTCATATCGGCGCTCTTGATGATGACCCTCTTGCTGGCTGATGCCGCCAACGAAATCTTCCGATCATCGGAAGATTGCTTCAAGGACAGAGCTAAAGCGCCGTTTCTCTTCAAGTCTTCAGCCATTTTTTACGTTTCCCTTTCTTTTTGCCGTTGGATAATTTGATGTTTTAGTAGGACTGGAGAGAAAGGGAGAGGGCGTCTTCCCAGAGCTGAAAAGCAAAAGGGAAAAAAGAGAAGGAAGAGGAGCGCTCTCTCTCTCTACCTCTTACACTCTAGTCTACTCGTTTTTCTTGACTAGTGGTCTACGTTTGGTTTTTTTCTACTGCGTACCACCTTTTTACCCAATGGGAAATAATGCTGTCTCACGTAAAAAACACAAACATGCACAAAATGTCATATTTGAAAATTTTCTATTTTAATATTGATGTGAAAGGTGACGAATGGTGGGCTATGTCCATTTTACAAGTTTCATTTTTATGGCTACTAATGAAGTTTTAATTATATATATATAAAAAAATCGGTATCTATCAACCGTTGAATAAAAGCATAATAAACATATAAATAAATGAAATTAATATTTATAAAAGGATAAGAGGTTTAAAGTACCAAATAGAAAATAACAAAATCCTCTTTACCTGTAACACCATTTGATTAATAATGCATTCTTTTATAGGCATAAAAAATATTTTTGGATACGATATTAAACCCTAATGTAAAATCTAAATTATTGAATATAGGTAAGTGGTAACCCATCTTCCATCTTTGATTGATTGTCTTTTAGATTAAATATTTTCTAATATCAGATATTGGTACCCGTGACACATCACATATGGCATACCATTTTCAATTGCCAACCACATCCACAATATTCTCATGCTGATTTTATAATTGGGTGGGTGATTCTCAGGCTGAGCCACTGAGGTTCAATAATTTAATTGTTGATGAGCGCAGCCACTGGGCCAAGGCTAAGATGGCTGGCAGGAAACCTTGAAAGTCAAAAATGGAATCGAGGAGTCCTTTTCCTTCCCACACCTTCCATTTCATTTATGAGACAAAAAAACCTGTTTGGATACTCATTCTCAAAACCTCTATTGTTCTTTTACCAGCTATATACAAGCATCCCGTTGTACTCAGTTGAGGATGCCTAGTGCATGATGAGTGTATAAGCTGGCTATGCTTCATCGTCTGAGTCCTGCACAACCTTACTCATCTTCGATCTCTTGGGGTTGGGAAGAGCATCTCTATCTTCACCATCAGATTCAGAATCCTCAGCAGCCAAGGGACTGTGGGGTTCAGGTGATGGAGCCCTCTCTGATCCATTTCCTTCATTATCTTCACATTCCTGGCCTGTTTCATTCTGAACTGCAGTTGAATGATTGTGGTTTGGAGGCTCTTCTTCCCCGGTGTTGGTTCTGGGGTGGTCTAATATTTTGAAATCTCTGGAAGTGCTACGCTTAGCGTGCCTCAATAGATTGACTTTGGTAGCCTTGCTGAGCTGGATGAGATACTTTTCATAATCTTCTATCTGGAAGATCAGGTCTGGGATGCATCTGTTCTCCCTCTTAATCTTGCTGAGTAGTCCTCTGCTCTTTGCATTCTCTTGTTGATCCTGCACATAAGGAATAACTTTGACAACCAAGAAGAGTGAACACGTATATACAAATAAAAGCAGGAGGGCGCAATGAGAAACTGCTCAAAGATCAATGGTTTGTACCCTTTGCATCAGTGCCACAAAGCTATATAGAGGAACAGTCAGCTGCCTGCATGTTAGTTCCACAAGCTTCTGGAACTTAAGGCCAGGTAAAAGTTGCCTGCAGCCTTTAGGAGCAATCCGAAGCTTCGACATTCGAGCTAAATGCTTGTAAAACCTTGTAATCAATCTAAGCAAATGCTCTGCTTGAGGGTCTGCGAGTTTTTGTTTTGTGAAGTATAAGAAAAAAAATTTGCATGAACACAGACAGATTAATAGAGTTAATTAATTAAATTTGTTAGTTCAACTTACCCTTCATGTTCATTAAAACAAAAGAAGATAAGACTCTAACCAGCGCTTCAGCTCTTGAGTAGAGAGTTTCTTCCAAAGACAATGCCGGAGCATGTCCTCCATTCAAATCAAGGGAAGAAGCAGTTTCTAGAGTAACTGGAGAGAATGTCTTCAACTTTGCTGTAGCCCAATCCATATCAACTATTACTGATTCAATAAACTCCAGTATAGAAGAAGCTACTGCACTGGTTGTTGAATGATTTATGATAGCATATGTTTCAGATGTCTCCATTGGATTGCTACTCTCTGATCCCATAACTTTTAACAGCTCCTTCGCCATTTCTTGACCCACAATTAGATCATCTGGAGGTGAGCTTAAACATATAGCAAGGTCAACCAAATTTTTTGCAACCTTGGAATTTGTAATACCACTGGTGTTGCAAATACGAACAGCCCAGGCTCCATGAAAGTTCCTCCATTTGCAGGGCAGCTTGTTACCAATCATCATTACTATATCACATAGAATCTGAGAAGAAACAAAACGCTTTAGATGACTTTGCTTTAAGAAGTAGATAAATTTTCAGCGAAGACACAAAAGGTTCGTTAAAAAATGTGCATGATTGAAATGAGACAGATAATAATGAATTCACCTCAACCTCACGGAGAAATGAAAGCCCAAGAAGCTCAGAGAACAATGGCCTTACGCATCTTTTTATAAGCAATACTTTGCTTTTTATGTTTTGATCATCAGTCCCAGAGGCTATTTCACATTCATCATCGGACCCAACATCAGCCACATTTCTCAGTGGATACTCAACTGTAGACAAAGACACTAAATCTTCAAGCAAGCTGGTCTGGTGTGGGTTCTGCAAGCAAATTTTTATCAATTCCTTCAAGCAAACTAAGGCCAGATGCAAGTGTTCCTTTCTGTCCTCAACATCTTTCCTCCCCTTACCTTCTTTCTTCTTTTGATCTGCCTCCAACTTAGGCTCTGATTTGAGTAACCAAATCAATTTCAGCAAAGGAGGACCCAGCATCTCGATTTCTCCATAGATCAAAGTCTTTAATGGATCATCTTTTCCCAAAACGGTGAAAGATTTGATTTGATGGAGAGAAACGTTTAAGACAAAGGAAATCATTTTTGAAGTGCAAACTAAAGTTTTGCCTGAGGATGATTGGCTACAGTTCTGAGAAGTTGTAATACCATTTGAGAAATCAATATTATAAAGGTCCAGAAATGTTTGCAGTAGCTGGTAGATACTTGAAGTTGCCAGGAAAGGTATTCGTGCTTGGGACAATGTCATGTGGCCCAAATCAGTGTTATCTGGTATATCATGAACCGCAGTTCTTAGATTCCCTCTTTTGATACCATTCCGCTGCCTTGACGTAGACCTACTTTTTTTCAAAAAATCATAATGATTAACAAAATCAATAAGCTCCTTTAGTAGATCTACCTTTTCTATGTCAGTCGCTTTCTCCATCTCAGTAGCAATAGTATTCAACAAAACCTCAACAATTCCTGACAAAATCAAAGCACAGCATCTGCTCTTCTCGTCTTCAGATGTTCTAGAGACTGTATCCTGGGTCTGACCAAAAATGTCTGATCTGACAAATAAGTAAACAGAATCTGGTAAGAGGCAGGAGCTTGGACGAGCACTCAAGAAATATAATATGATATAGATATGAATTCTGGGAAGTTGGAATATATGCTGTCTTAGCTTATACACCTCCATAATAGCCGAGATAGTTTAAAAATATTGCAAGGGATTTTTGCCTATTAATCATGTGTAGAAAGATGGCTGCTTCAGACAACTCGAAAAACAGAAAAGCCATACCAGTAAGAACTTCACAAACCTTCCATATTTCCTCTTCTCAAACACTGGCGGATCTTCAATAAAGCACTAGTGAATGACTCACTGGACAGAATTTTTCCAGCCTGCATAATTTCACATGAATATTATTAAGCAAAATATCATAAATCGCCGATCTTTACATATATTGCATTTTCTTAAATATAGCAATACCTCATTCTCCTGTGAAAGAGAGAAACCAAAACATGCCCATGATGAATCTGAGGGGCGATCAGTTTTACCAGGTGGCTGAAGGAGGAGAATCCAAGAGATAGAGGATAGGAGACAATCTAAAGGTTCTTCAATACAAACTTTCCCACTTTCTGATTTAACACAACAGCTAATGCCAAGTTGAGCATCTGCATCCTGCTAACATGGTGCTCTAGTGTCAAGAGTGGAATTCAATTGACATATACAAAGGATCAGTTAAATATATGACATGAAACAAAGGCAGCAGCGCATGAACTTCTACAAAGTTGACACGGAAACCTATAATTTTAAGCACAAAAAACTCAAAATATGGATTAATACTTAAGTAGTGAGATCCAGAAAAAGCACAAGTGAGTTTATGAATAACTACCTCCCTGTAAAAATGAAGAAAGTGAGGCAAGAGAAAATCCAAGACAGGCCCAGCAGTTAGTGGATCCACCAAGACAAGCTTTACAAGCCCATGGTACATGATCTCTTTGACTTTTGCCTGCATTCAGTAATCCAACTGTAATAAGATACATGGTTGAAGAAAAAATAAATGTTCTAAACAATAAAAAATAACTTTGGGAGAACATGACACCTGCTGACAAAGACATCTCTGCAGCAAACCACTCAACTCTTGAAATAGACCAGCCCCCAAGCTGCAGGGTATCTCTGCTTGCTGGCTGCTACTGGCTTGGCTTGAAGAGTCCTGGAAAGAATATGGCCCATCTCTTTTGGATTGTTTTTCCGCCAAAACCAGATCAATAATGGCATTTATTGCTGCAATACGAACTGTATCTTCTCGTCTAAACATAGCCTTGCGCACAACCAATATGGTGTAATCCTGCATGATTGAAAAAGCAAGTAAACTTCAATTGGTTTTGTTTTAAGAACTCAAATGTAGATGCCTAATTAATGAAGAAGTTTGTCAAATATAGCCAAAAAAAGAAAGAAAAGAAAACATAGTGATTGCAGTTCCACTATATTTGAGTTACCAATTGTTTGATGAAGGCAAGGACACGCTAATGCTTCTAACAAAATAGCTTCTTGCTTTTTGCAGTTCCACTATATTTGAGTTACCAATTGTTTGATGAAGGCAAGGACACGCTAATGCTTCTAACAAAATAGCTTCTTGCTTTTGTCCATGTTCTAATGATTTCTTTCTTTCCTATTATAGGATAATTAATAAATATAGAGCATAACATGCTCTTGTGTGCTGTTAAGCTCACACTACCACGAGTATAACTGTGTTTGACAAGAGAAAAATAAATACCTGAAGATCTCGACTAAATTTGATGAGAGGCAACAGAGCAGTAACAAAACAGATGGCTATCTTGCCATGCATAAATGTGAAATAATCCAAAAATTCCTTTAGACGTGAAACATGTTCCAGCATTGGGTAGGGTAAACTCTGAATCAGATAACCCAGCAGTCTGCACATAAATATTTAAGTACAACCTCATCAGCCACAATTCTGACAAGAAAGGTCAACACTGGATTCAACTGAAATTACCTTATGATTGGCATGCTCTGTTCAGGCTTCAAAGAGAGGATACGAAATTTGCATTGTTCAATAATCTGCAACACATAGACAAAAATCAATTACATGAATCTATACTAGTATGGTACTTAAACAAAGCTAAAAATGCAAAAAGTAAAAAATAAAAAAAGATGTGAAATTGCTTACAATTGACCAAATAGGAATCCCTTGTAAAGATAAATGAATTTTATACTTTCTGAAATAATAAGGAAAAAAAAAAAATCATTCATGAACTGTAAAGCTGCCAAGACAAACAACTCAGGAAAAATACCAAGCAAGAAGGAATGTGGAAAAGCGTAAGACCCATGTAGAAGGATGAGAGCCTTGAAGGGTCAAACTTTTTTGAAAAAGGCAAAAGAGAATGAAGATGGATCTATTCCTTCACCACAAACTACCATCTCACTGGTCTTTCATTGTCATTAAAGAGGAAGCTCAACTAGGCTCTGGAGTATCTATTAAACTATTAAGTGACTTTAGAGACTAATGACAGCTAGATTTAGACTTCACTGGGGATAACTATTTACGTTTGGCTTTAAGCCTTTAACTAAAAACTAAATTTGGAGTCATGATTTCAAATGGGCAAGCTTGCTATTATGGAAGTTTCAGTAAACATGAAACCACTTCCAACATAAGTTAATAGAGGACTTCCACAAAAAGCAAAATTGCCATTACATTCATTTTAAGGTCTTCTTAAAGCAAAAAGTAATTTGCTAATTGCTGATCTCTCCAAAAGACAATTTCTGCTTTATTTTTATTCTTCCTCCAAACTCCAAATAGGACATGGTCGTATCCATTTGAATCAATCCATCACCACCTGTAGAAATATAACAGGGTGAGAATCTAGGCAAATCCATGTGTATGTATAGCAAGATGCATGATCCAACATGCCCATTTGTCAAGTAGCCAGATCTGGTGTATCACAAGGGATTTGCCTTTTAAATTGATTGCTACAAATTGGATCAAAAACAATTTTTGAATGAGGTACTCAACCCTAGGGATGAATCAAGCAAGAAAGCTTTACTGGTTCCACCTTTGTTTTTTTTATGAAAGAGGATGAATCTTTTTATCAGAAGAGTAGAAAAATATGAATTTAGATCTCTTGCAGAAACCCTTTGGGAGATCCAAAACCAAAAATAGTGGTATTTGCTGACAACAAATAATCAACGCAGTCAATCAATATATATTTGGTCCAAAATTGAATTCAAATCCATATAGCACCTAGAGTATGTAATTTATTGAATCAATTCTTCTTGATGAATAGATCCCACCAAAACTTGAAATATACAACTCAAAGGGATTAAATAGAAAATAATACTCTCAATCATAGAACTACAACAAAATTGACAATCAACCAACATTTATTGAATTTGAAAAACAGTTGGAAGAAATAGTATTTTCTTTCCTTTTTAAAAAAATAAATAAATAAATAAAATTCTGAGAGATCAATGAATCCAGACCATGATGCATATAGATTAAAATGACCCAATAAGAGCAAGAAATTTAAGGAGCATTCGAAACATTTTGTTCCTAAGCAGAAAACCCATTTTAAAGTAGTGTCCAATTGATTACATATTAATCAATTTGTTATTTTGAGATTACCAGCAAAAAAGATTTCTCAAACTCACTCCATTTCTTTTTCTCCAAGTCTCTCTCTGCAAGTTGCTAAACACATCTAGAAGCTCATGTTGGGCATAAAAAAATTGCTTTTCGCTTCCAAATATCCCTTACAAACAAGGCCTTAGACAGAAATAATTTGTAATAATTGATCATTGAATTATTTAAAATACAAGATATCACCATATTCTTTCAACTAAAAGTGAATCAACAAGAAATCAAAGAATGCTGGGTATTTAGATGGTCTGGTTGTGAGCAGAGAAGGCCAACTGCATCAGAAAGGAATAAGAGGTCACATCTTAAGTTGAGTGCTATAATGAATACAAGGACACCAAAATGGACACAGTTGAGGCAATACACACATACATACATATATATATAAATATATAATGAGTTAACAGGACTTATGACCCAGATAGAACAGAATAGCAAAAGCAGATTTGCATAGACAGCCAAATACTTCCAATAGGCCTTTTTCAGTTGGGGTGTCAGGATCATCATCACGTGCATTATAGCCTGATCATGCTGTTACAGATGATTCTTTTCATTCCCCTAAAGATGAGTATCTGGATGAATGAAAATTTTTACGGTTCTAAAAGTTTAGGAAAAAGCTAGTTCCTCCTTGCACAGAGCTACATGTATAGCTACAAGAGGCCCACTTAAAATATATAGCCCCATAAAGGATAACAAGGTTCTGTACACCAAATGGAAGTTTTTGCAGGAAAGATTCTCATGCATGCACTTTTCAACAAGTATTATGCTACTTCTATAGTTAATTTGCACCAACCTCATTTCTTGCCATCTCATGGACATCAAACAAACTTTTCAGCATCTGAATACCAAGTTCTTCTGCACCCATCAGACCATTGGAATTGTAGAATGCTTTTTGGTTTCTATCTTCTGCTGACTCCAGCAATATGAAACCTAACTGTACAATACTGGGCACAATATGCTCCCTTCCATAGTTGCTATCATTAACCTACAGTTCAAGAAATCAATGATGTTAAATCAATGTAAAGAGAATGAATATAAAATTCTTGCCTTTGGGTATGTTTGACACATTTAAAAGCAGGCAATAATGGCCAACTACACCATACTAAATAGACTAATAAGCTCAATGCATATAGACATTTATCTGGTATTGATCAATCAATATCATTCAGGTTATGTCCCTCCTTAATCCAAAGGTCATATCTTTTCCTCACTTCTCAGGTGCTGTATCAACAACACAACTAAACCTTAAGTGTAGATTGTAGCATTATATTATTTATAGTTGATGACTGGAGAGCAACAGGCAGCATCTAATCATGATGCAGTGCAATAAACACCATGTTCTTATTTATATGAAAAATAAAAACTGAGCTTGAATATTCCCAAATGCAAGGAGATACAAGACAAAAGAGCCATTCTTTTCCTCACCTCTCAGGTGCTGTATCAACAATTCAACTAAACCTTAAGCGTAGGTTGTAGCATTATAGTTGATGACTGGAGAGCAACAGGCTGCATCTAATCATGATGCAGTGCAATGAACACCATGTTTCTTATTTATACGAAAAATAAAAACTGAGCTTGAATATTCCCAAATGCAATGAGATAAAAGACAAAAGGAACATTACAGCTCGCAGAACAGCCTTCTCTACGATTTTGATAGTCTGCAGATATCCTTCCTTCAAATCATTTGGTAGCCATTTACAGTCCCTGAAAGGTGCAAATTCAATTACAAACCAATTCTACAGTCAGAAGAATAGAAAACATACAGAGAAAGGAAATTGAAAGCCTTCAGCCCTTACTCTGCAGACTTGAAGTCCCGATATGCCATGATCAGGGCAGCCTTCAAAATCCCCATGGAACTCTCACTAAACCTCCGAACCCTTGCCAGGGAAAACAAAATGGCAACAGTAAAATTATTAAAAACCCTAAGATCTGACCTGACTAGGCCCAGAACCTCTTGCCCCAACGAAGGATCCTGCTTGACAGCAAAATTCACATGAAGCAACACAGTCCCTTCAACCTGCCGAACAATAGAAGTTGCCTTTGACCCCATTTTTGACCCGAAAAACATTACAATCCCTTCAATCACTTCCCTCTTACTAAACCCCTTAGATGCTAAAACGAGTAACTGATAAACTAGCGACGGCAAGTCCTGCAAATCCACTCCCTTCATTCCAACAAATACCTTCTCCAAAAACTCCCTACACCTACCCTTATCCAGATACGAAAATTCCCGAAGAAGTGAAACCACCTTCACAAGCAAAGCCTTGGACCAATCACTCGTAAGAACATGATCAACCACGGAATTCACAAAATCGCCACCTCGTTCGATCTCTTCCGAATTCCGAATCAGGTCGAGACATCGAGGAAGGAGATCGAGGAGTTGAGCATCATCTTGATTGACAATTTGGAGCAAATCGAAGACGATAGCGTCTGCGACAGCTAGAAGATCGTGATTGGGTGCGATTTCGAGGTGGAGATAGAAGATTTGGATGGTTTTCAGAGAATTGCGATCGTGAGGGATTTGGCGGGAATTGAAGAGTTTGATGTAGGCAAGGAGGAGCGATGAGAACAGAGTGGAGAGAGGAGGGGAATGAGGAGAGAGAGAAATGAGGGAGAGAAGTGAGAAAGTGTAGTCAGCGACGGCGAGTGAGGGAGAGGCAGCGGCGGCGCGTGAGTGGAGATAGGAGATGAGGGTAGGGTGGGAGGTCGAAGATAGGAGGTAGGATGGGAGGGACGCGGAGGTTTGAGGGTGTTCGCGTGCCAAGCGCACAATATCGTCGTCGGTGAGCTGCGGAGGTGAAGGCGCCCTCGTTGACGGAGCCTCTTCTTCGGTTGGTATCACCATGGGCGTGGCGGCGGCGATTTTGGGAGGAAGACACAGCTTCTGGGCCTGTGTTGAGGGAATTTTCGTTTTTGATTATTTTTGCGCGGGAGATTTTACGGGTATTTTGGGTAACTGGAATTGTCATGCATCCACTTACATTTAGCCATGTCATCATCGTAGGGGACCGATACCGAACCTTTGATGGACCCTATGATAGTCAATCACACCTCCTTCCCGTCTTAAGAAAATGACTAAGGCCAAGGAAAAAAAAAAGATTAATAATTTGTTTGAAATTAGTTTTCAATTTTAAATAATACATTTTACATATTTT
This sequence comes from Vitis riparia, assembly GCF_004353265.1. NCBI lineage: Eukaryota > Viridiplantae > Streptophyta > Magnoliopsida > Vitales > Vitaceae > Vitis > Vitis riparia. The sequence goes on along the minus strand of NC_048435.1, from coordinate 207,755 downwards.
TAATTAAAAACACTTTTTTCAAAATTTATTTTAAAAATAAGTAGATGTTTTTGAATTAATTAAAAATAGGAAGAATAATTTGAGAACTTTTAACTTATTAAAAAGTATAGAGATTAAATTGAGAAATTGTTTTTTATATTATAGTTTTTAACCAATTTTTTTTTAAAGAAAAACAGAAAAGAAAATTGAAATTTTTTATTTTATAAAGAATAAAAAAATTATTCTGAAAAATGTGCTTTTTAATAATATTTTCCACTCCAAATTCCTTTTTATAAAAAGAAATGCTTAACTATTTTTCTTTTATTTTTATTTTAAATTTGAAAACAGTTTATAGATCTGTTTTAACCCTCTACAAAAGAAGACAATTGTTTCTCTACTCTTATTTTCATTATAAGTGTTGTTAAGAATTATAAAGACCATCAATGCACATGATATATGGAATCTCGGTTTTAAATATGATAGTCAACTGATTTTCTTTATTCTCATTGATTTGTTTCTAGGAATGTGTAAGAAATAGTATATTTGTTTTCTATGTGTATAGGAAAGTAAATAGGCAATAGTAGTGTATATATATATATTTTTCTTTTTTCATTGAATAGATACAAGAAAAATATTTTCATGGTATTAGAGCAACCATATCCTAAACCTTTGTTCCTTTCTCAAATACAACAATGATCATTCTTTTTTATAGCCAATACACATGGCAAAAAAAGGAAACCCAAAACTCAACCAAGCCTAAGGTCAACAAATACAAAAATCCAAATGATCCTGTAGACCCCCATTTAGGGCTCTTTCTTTTGCATCTCTACAGGTTACTTTCTTTGACAAGTGTAGGGCTCTTAAGATGATAGGTGGAGGGCTCTCAAGGAGCCATATGTTGTCTCCCGTCTAGCTGGTGAGGAATCAGATGGTGGTTTGCATGCACCAATTAGAGAGCGACACCTAGAGGAATATTTAGAGATGGGTACATTTCTGTTAGAGGGGAAGCGTATGAGAGAGAAAGGATTCGTTGGTAGAGGTGGTGCTTTTTGGGTGCTGGCTGGAGATATTTTGAGGGAGGTGGAGGGTTTGGTTTGAGGGGAGAAAGTTTTGACAGAGGAAAGTGTGGGTATCTTTTCTAAGGAAGAAAAACAGACGAAACACAGAGGAAATGAGGAGAGGTGAGGAGATTCTTTCTGGGAGGGATTCTTTTGCTAGAGCAAGAAAGGACCTAGAGAGTAGGGGAACGTATTCTGTAGAGGGTTACAAAGAGGTTTTGAGAGTGAAGCTTGGAGAAGGAGATAGCAGAGAAAGAGAGTGGTTGCAAATGAACTTGAGGTGAGTTTCTTGCTTACTTTGATACTTATACTTCTCATCTCCTTCCCATTTGTTTGTCGATTTGGGTGTGGATGATAAGGATTACACACTTAACTTCGTTGATTTCTGGATCATGCGCCTACTTTGTTGCTATTGACCTCATTGCCATTCTTGTGGTTTAATCTGGGGCTCGTATGACTCTGCTTTATATACACTGTGCTAACCCAGTTTCAGGAATCCCACCTGTTTTGAGCCTCCTGAAATGAGGCCCTATACATTTGTGTGTTGTATGTTATCCTACTAGTTCTATCCTCATCATTCACTCTAACTTATGTTCTTGCTTTCATCACTATATTCTCACTGTGATGGGTGGATTATTTGATCTGGGGTTTGAATAAAACGAGCCTAGCCGTACCTGTGGTTTTGGTTTTCCTGTTGATAGTTTGTGGCTCAAAAGGAAGAGGAAGAGCAAGATGTAAGCAGATGAGGGTTTTTGGAGCGTTAGTGACATTGCCGTGATTGAAAAAATGGAGAATATTGGCTCATTAAAAAAGTTGAAGGAGATCATGGATTTGTGCCTTGACATGATCAGAAAGCTTGCTGACAATTGTATTGGGGTTCTAAGGGTTCCTTGTCTTTCATGATGTCGATAATAGGACTGACTCAGTTTTTAAACCTTTGCTTTTGGAGTGTCTTCCTGTGGCTTATGGGTAGAATTTGAGACTAGGTTTCACTGTTTTCCCATTCCATCACCTCATCTATTCAAACCCATTTCCTACGCCAGGCAAAAGCCACCATAAGCCCTTCTCAAAACCATATATCACAGTTCCATTTCCATCATATCTCAATCCCAAACCGAGTCATTATACTATCCCTTTCAACCACACGCTGAACATACTCATCATGCGTGCACCTATGGCCATTTTTCAATGGTCATTCAACCTCACGCCACCATGCCCATGACCCAACACATAACCATATCCATTCGTACCCCTTCTCCCTCACTTACCCTACTTCCACTACTTTTCAATCCCTCATGTTTCCCCGACCTCTGTGGCTACGTGAAGTTGAAATGGAGGATCAAGATCTCTGAATAAAAAGGGTAGTTATTGGAATCATTATACTTCCAATGAGCATGTGGTTGAAACACCTTTATCAAAATGACATAACATACCCCTGACAATATCTTTATGAATGGAGTTTGTGTTCTGAATGCAACTGTGGGTCCGGATGAGCCACTGGCAGCTTTGCTTTGCTTTACTTACCTCAAGTCGTGCTTGTTTCGCGGAGAAAGTCTTGAGGAAACAAGAATCCCATGAGACATCAACCTCAGCATCCACTCGACGTGGCCTCAATCCTCATTTTGGGATTAGAGCAGTAAAAGAATAAACGAACCATATTGTTAAGTCTTGATGCTACCTTATAGAAAAATTGCCACGTATTGAGCCTAGAAAGGCTTTGTGTTGTTGACCACGCCACTGTGACTTGGATTGGGTTCAGAGCCTCGAAGACCCAGCGTCCCCTGATGTCGTGGAGTATAGCAAGCCATGTCTATTGGTGGGATTGGAATGGATAGAGAGTTTGATTGCATGCATGGCAAAAATCTTTTACCAAAATCCAATTGCACGGGAATGACTGTGCATAATGTTGAGCCATTGACCAAATGGATTTCAATGGAGGCATGCAATCTCAGAATACAAGAAGTGGTTTTCTACTTTGTGGCTCTTTAAGATATAGTGTACCTAGCATAGGTGGGGGCCACTTGACACATACATGAGTTCAGGGAACTCTCCAACGCTGTCAACCTAGAAAGCGTTACAACCTTTTGATGCTTGCAGTTTTGAGATAGCATTGCTGGAGCTCCTCGTCGGCAAGTTCTCTGTCCACGCTAATGGCGGTGGTGAGGTTACCCATTTGGTTAGGCCATTATGCAGAGTCTATATACTGGCAGCAGTAGTGACGGAACCTTTTATCTGAGCTCTCGACCTTTTTCGGTCATGATGACGTCCATCGGAGCGACGAACGCCGCTGTCTTCAGGGATCCCGGGTTTCAAACTCATATACAAAATTTGATTCATACTTTCGAAGCGTTCTAGCCTTGGACTATTCTTCTTGCAACAGCCTTATGCTCAGTACCCCCTACTTCCGTGGATATGGAAGACGTAATGGAGAAGGAAGGTGGAAGACCGTTCGTGGGTGCATTGTCATGCTAAGACCTCTTTTGTTTTAAACTTGGTTATAGTGAGGAAGAGTGAGAACGATCTTCCTAGGTTGACCGACATAGAGAAACCTAGGGTGAGGGGTAATGATGAGGATGACTTTCATGGCAGAGGTTATGATGTAGCAGCTCTGGCCAATAATCTAAGCCAAGTTTTTAGTTACAAAATGTATGAGAATAAAGATGATGAAGATGATCATGGAACTCTTGATCGAGATGATGAAGATGTTTTGATGAAGAATCTGTTGAAGTAATGATCTTATCCATGAGACTTGGTGATGACCAAGGGAGCTTGTTCACAAATTCCAACTGGTCTGCATTCTAAGATAACGAAATTGATGAAACACCCATAAGCACCTCGCCCGTAGAGATGATGGATGTAGTTAACTTGAATGGGATTACAAATGGTGGTAATGGCAGTAGTGATGATGAGGTATTGGTTGGAAATGATGAGGAGTTGGCTGAAAGCAAAGATTTAATCAATGGCACCACATGTCGCTGCATTACTGCCATGTGCCGCTGTCCTAGGAGAACTGCAGGTGTTCCTTAGACGGTGCTAGGAAGGATTCAAAGCATGTTTCCTTTTGGGGCAACACAGTTGGGTTCTTTTCCTCCTGTTCCTAAAAATAATACAATTGTTGTTCATGCTTAGTGGACGTCTGTTTTTGTGGCTGCTGGAATTCTTGTGCATATTTATGCTACGTAGAGTGGAATAAAATAAAAATGGTCTTTGAGAGACCTTCAGACTGTTTGCCTCGTGTCTTTGCTAGTAACTCCAGTACTCATATCATAACTAGTTCAGATGGAGACCCTTTCACATAGCAGATATTGTAATTGGTTGGGACGGAAAACAAGTTATATTCAAATCATATTCATGCACAACCTATGCATCCGATTCACATCTAAAGAATTGGAACATGGCAGTGGTCTTCCCAACACCCAATACGCCAAAGAAATGAAGAAGGTTTTATTCAATGCAATGCATCATCTCATGCCTAGACGTTGAATATTTTCCATGCATTCTAATTGCAACGCGTACTAAGGATGGAAATGTTGCCACTTTCTTGGAGTTGTCAGGCATTGAAGATGGTAGGGTTTAGTCTCGATCATCTCAGTATTGTATTTGGCGTGTTCATTGGTCCCGCTGTGGTGATGCTTCAGTCTAATTGGTCAGAATACCAATATCGTTGTTGGGGATGCCAATATGTCTCTATGGGCTTGAGGTTCTCTCCGATGAAGATTTGAAGATAGCGAAGAATGTCGGAATTATATTGCTTTAGCGAGTGTATTTTCAAATCCGTTCCTGGACCTATCAGAGGACAACAAAATTGATGTTATCGACGCAGATCTAAGACACAACAATTATAGTGTTGCATCAGACGGTGCTATTGGTAGCGGCTGTATGGGAGGTGTATATTTTAATATCCAAATCATTGGTGATGATCAGCAGCAGTTCGCTAATGGTGGTGAGGCTTTCTAGGATATGGAAGAAGGTGTAGCACAACCATTCCACTGATATCTATGTGAAAGGATATTATAATAAAGAGTTCTGTGAGGCTCCACATTGGAATAATGGGTAACATGAATCATTCTATGTCTCATTCCTTTGCTTGTGAGAGACTTTGGGCTAATGTTCACGAAGGGATGTTTGAAAGGAGTGAGTGACAAAGTGGCTAAGATGTTGTTGCTCAACTTGGAAGCGTAAGGTTGGATCTTGTGCAAGTTGCTTTCATCCAGATGTTTAGTATCCCCATCAAGATCAATAAAGGTGTCGTGGTGGCAATTGTCTCTGTATAGCTTGTTTAGAAGGGTGACAAAGTTGAGATCCAGTTTACAACCTCAAGGTACTTTACCCTGCATGAGAGGATCTCATTGAGAAGTTTGCAGTTGACTTCTCTGTTTACCTCATTTGCACTGATCATCTCATGCCCAACTTCGGTACTCACACCCTGGACCCACTCTGCAAGTTTCTTGTTTACATGGTGTGCCATGCGCTTGGTCACCTTTTGAACCACGTGTCATCTTTTATTTCTTTCCCTGATTTTGAAAATGCTTTTCTCTACCTCCATTTTGTAAATATTTTTCTGATCTTGGTTTTGCAAACAATTCATTTCTTTGTTCTTTTCACTCCTTATAGTTTTAGGTTTCAAAAACCAGTTTTTCAATAAAATTTTGTCTGTCATCTTCCTTTCTGGAGAGCAATTCTCACATCTTCTCCATTTTTAAAATATTTTAAAAATAAGCATGAACTTAATCCCATAATTCCAAATAATAGAGTTACTGGATTGATTCATGCAAAATAAAATGGGCTTTAGTGGGACCCCAATATCAAATGAATTTTCTTTAAAATAAAATTGAAATTGAATGAAACATCATGCATGCTATTGGTACTTCTTTATCTTGTTTAGTGACATGAGTGACATATTTTATGTTCATTACTGTGCTCTAACCTCATTTCTTGATAGCACATTATGGATCGTTGCCCAGGTACATATCTATTCGCATCCCGATCATTCTCTATGCATGTTCTGATTCCCATATGTGCATGATCGATTTGAGTACCCATTAATTTTCTTATTGATTGCCACGTCAGCTTCATCTCATTAGTAGAGACCCGACTTTAGGGACTTAAAGGAGTGCTACAGTTTTTACCGTACCTTCCCGATAAGTAACTTGAACCCTGAACTTGATCCGATTTTTCACAAACCACATTTTCCAAAATAAGGAGTCACACTTAGAGTTTTCTTTCTTATTTTGTTTACCCTTTAAAAATAAAACAAAAATAAGTGGTGACTCCAAGTCATTTTTCAAACAATAAATCATTTTTCAAATAAAAATCGAGCTCGTCATCGAGTGGAAGCGTATGAGCACGAAATGCGGGGTCCATAAAATGGCGACTCCGCTAAGGATCATTTAGAAGGTCAAACTTGAACTTAAGATGAAGCAAACATGACATTTGATTGGTCGATTAATGGATGTCCATCTCTTGATTGCACATTGAGAGTTTTGATGCATGCTTGGATATTGAATTCATTTGGGACATTGATATGTTGATTATCTTGATTGGGGCTTCGAATATTGATTTTTATGTGCTTCATTGTTATAATAGTTTGGTACATTGACATGTCAATTATCATCGATTGCTCATATTATTTTGCTTGGCATAGCGATTCTGATTTTTCCATTATTATTTTGCTTACTTCACATGCATAAACTCACTATTGTACATCGTTTGACTTGTTGTGTTGTTTTCTCTGGCTTGTATATTATCCTGATCACCTTTGAGCATGATGTTTGTATCACTATTCATCCTGATCGTCATAGCTTGTGTGTGTGCATGAGTGATATATTCTGTCCACTGCTTGACCTCATGTCGCATGACTGCCATTTTTCTACTTGATTACATGCCGTTTGTTCGTGTGGATCGCACATCAATCCTCTTACCTCAAACTCTCTTGGTCTCGGTCATTCCATTTATTCTGGTCCTCACTATTGCAAGTGTGAGGCCTTCTATGTGCTTGTTCTCTGACTGAGCCAAAGATTAGGAGTAAGGTCTAGCGACCGCCTATATCGATGTATGGGAGCATTTTGGAGGGAAGCGACACTTTGATGTCATTGGAATCAGATCATTGAAGACCTGTATAGCCTAGAGCTAGGTTTCATGGATATTTGTGTGGCCAGAGTGTTTCCTCTTCTGTTTTAGCTTTCTAGGGTTTTCGGATGCACCCACACCGTTCACTGTGCACTCTAGTCGACCATCGAGCGTTGAGAGTTTTGAGAGGTTTCTCCATAGGAAACCCCCTAGGATGTCGAGGTAGTGCATGTGTGAAGGTGATGACCACCTTGCATGGAAGCGTCTCATCTCTTCGGAGGCGTGTAGAGGGTTGCATACCTTCGGAGGGTATAATCGCTTATGCTAGGGATCTTTTAAAGTCCACCCATATCCATTTAGAGCCACCTTGACCTCGTAGGTTGAGTTGTAGATCCTTCGATTAGGACTCATTCCCTACACGTGGGTGCATCTGAGGGTTTTCAGAGCCTCTATGGTCATAGTTAGGATTCGACATTCCCTCTTTTAGTCTCCAGTTGAGAATGCATAGAGATTAGTGCAAGTTTGAGTATGGTCGGACAATTCGTCTTCGTCTTGGATGCCTTGCTCGTTTCAGTTCAGATTATCATTTCTTCTGTATTTTCCCTGTACCATATCCTCATTCCGTTTTTCATCTTCTTAGGATCGGATCTTCGTTCACAGTCTGGATACGCCTTCTTGGGTCAGAGTAGAGGGGAGATTAGTCCGGTATTCAGAGAGATCGAGTATGGATCAATAGGTTGTTACAGTGGATCAGTTTACGGCCACCATGGCTTCTATCCAGGAGGCTTTGGCTAGTCTTAGACAGGAGATCAGTGGTCAGCAGAGTAGACCACCAACAGTTCAGGATGAGACACCGTATGACTCGCGTCCACCTTCATCACTTGTTCCTTCAGTGCCTCAGGCCTCACCCTATATGTTACATGGACATTCTGAGATTGTTCCACCCATTGTAGTTCTGACCACAGTCATTGATGACGCTCATGCGTGTAGCTTTATTCCCAAATTCCTTTTCACTTAATTATTCTTCGTCCTCTACACTAAACTCTCCAACTTTGTGTCCTATTCCACAAGTTTCTCCTTTACGATTAACACAAACAACAACAATACCTAGTTATCTCCACAAGTATCATGTTGGTATTTTTCTTCCTATAAGGAACATTTCTTCATTTAACTTGGCATTGGTAAAAATAATAGGTATTAGTTATCTTTTATTTGATGTACTTTTATATGATAAATCGTCACCCAAACATCATGCCTTCACCATTTCTCTTTCAATCGAAAGAAAACCAACATCCTTTGCACAAGCAATTTGTGATCCTAAATGGTGTCTTGTTACGCAACAAGAGTTGTTACTTTAAAGGCTAATGGCACCGGTCTTTTCAGGCACTACCTCTAAGAAAGAAATCAACTGGATGCAAATGGATATACAAAATCAAATTCAAACCTAATAGCACCATCAAACGTTATATAAAGTCATATTGATAGCAAAAGGGTACAATCAAGTCAAATGATTATTTCTGCTCTCATTACAAAGCTTGTGATTGTTCACTTCCTTCTTGCTATTGCCTTGATTGTAATATTGACACCTTCATCAACTCAATGTCAATAATGTTTTCTTACATGGTGATCTTAATGAAGATGTCTACGTGTCGTTTCTTCCTAGTTTCAAACGAAAAGGAAAGCATAAGTTTGCAAGTTTCACAAAATCGTTGTATGGTCTCAAACAAGCATTTTATCAATGGTTTATTAAACTTTCCATTGTTCTCAAATGAACCAAATACAAGCAATCAAATGACGACTAATTCTTGTTCATCTAATCCCAAGATGGCAGATTCATTGCTCTTCTCATTTATGTAGATGATGTCATTTTGGTAGAAAACAATCTACAAGACAATGGAGACACCAAGTCATTTCTAAAATATCAATTTAAATTGAAGGACCTTCTAGGTATTGAGACTACTTGATCCAACAAAGACATTACCCTTTCATAAAGAAAATATGCTATTGAAATTCTTAAAGATATTGGATGTCTAAGTGCAAAACCAACCTCATTTCCTATGGAAATGAACTTGTCTCTCAATAAGTTTGATGGTAATCATATTAGTGATCCCTCTTCATATTGAAGACTTGTTGGGAAACTAATTTATTTGACTATCACATGATCCGACTTGGTGTATGTAGTCTATGTTCTTAGCCAATTTATGGGCAAACCATGAGTTCCACATTTAGAAGCAACTGATCATGGGTTAAATCAAAATTTTGATTTAATATTTGAATATCAATAATTACAATAATATATGGGACCCACACATCATAAATGTCTTGATAAATCAAGTGAAATGTTTTAAATGCTTTGAATTTTAAAAGTTTTAGTTGAATAACGATTTTGGTATTTAAGTAGTCCTCTTCAAGAATTATTAGAAGAGATCAGCATTTCCAGTAATTATTCTAGTCTAGCCCATCCTATTAAAAAGTAGCTTTGATTTAAAGTTTTTAGTTCAACAAGGAATATATTTAAAAATTCTCAAATTGAAAGAGGCCTTTATAATTATTAAAAATCAAACCAATTTGATTATTTATTTATTTATTAATTTGAATCGAGTTTAAGGATTTTTTGGTTTTCGCTTGCATAGATAAAACGTTCATGATTTGAGAGGTCAAATTTCAAAATGGGCCAAACTCAACTTCCCTATGTGTTGGACGTAAGCATGACCCAAAAGCAGGCCCACTGAAACGAAATGGACCCAAAAGCAGGACAAACTCGGAGATCACTCTATCCATACGATTCATCGGAATGCGTGAACTTGGGAAGTATCGCCCACCTCACAACCTCATCCACTTCTTCAAAGACAAAATTACTCCACGCTCACCTTCAGCTTCGTGCGATGCTGATGCACTATCAACCTCATCCACTTTTCGACATGCACATTGTATGAAGTCCATGGACAACGTCCGCTCCTCTGATTGGCCCTTGAGTGCAGGGGACACACCAACACCGCGCAGAGCACAGGATTGCTGTGCTTTCCTTCTAGAATGTCATGGAAGGCCCCTAATGTTCCGACGGGTATGCGACTGCTGTGAGATTGAAAATTTCGAAAATAAATATGAACAAATGTGAAAATAATCCGTCACGCTCCGAATTGTGCCGATTTACGGATAAATTATAAACATCACTCTTATATTATAATTTATACTCAACTATCAATGTGTAAAAAAAAATAATGAAAAAACTATAAATATTTTTTTGAAAAAACCTATATATATTTACATGAGTTTTTATATATGATGTGTTTGATTGTATTTATGGATCATAAAAATATAAAAACCTCTCCATAATTTTTTTTAATATTTCATTAACCTATAACTCAGAATTTAAATTGTTTTTAAAAAAATTTAAAGAGTAAATTAAGATATGGATGATATGCGCATTATTATTGTTCAAACTATGAGGAGGTGAAATATCTTGAGTCTTTATTATGGGTTAGCTTCCAAATGTATCCAACGTCACATTGATCAGTCGGACACGACTCCCCATTCCTTCAATTAATAAATATACCCTACAATCCCATCTTCCTATACTCCATTTTCACAAGCTCTTGCAGCAGAAAGAGGCTCAGAGATTTGAGGAATTGAGAAAGAAGAGCAATGGGTAGGACTCCCAAGGGAAGAACAGTGATGGAGGTTGGAGCTGATGGGGTTGCTCTCATCACCCTTATCAACCCTCCTGTCAATTCCCTCTCTTTTGATGGTACTCCTCTTTAATCCCTCGCCCTTATCAGATCTCATTCATCTCTTCAATTTTTCCACCTCCACTTCACATCACACCTCAATTTTATGCTTGCCTGTTCGTCACACAGGCTTTGATTTTGCCCAAATTGTTGCAAGTTTTTGAATTGTAACTGTGGAACGCTAGAATTGTGGGTAATTGTGAACTGGGTTTGGGTGTAATATTAACTTCATCAATTAGCAAAGCAAGTATTAAATGCTAAAAGTGCCTAGAAGCGTTCTATTGGGGGACTCTGATCTGCATACGATTTTGTGTATGGGGATGGGGTTTTTCTTCAAAGTGGGATTTATTCATGGTTTGACTTGTAGTGACTTGAAGATCAATCCATAGTTGGTATTTTCACAGACTTGATCGATGTATTCTTTTCTTCGCGTATCTAAATTTGTTTTTGCACATTCATGCTAAGAAAATAATAGACTGGTTGGTGTTTTCGGTGAATTGGGTTGTTATCCCACCCTGATCAGAAAGGTCAATGCTATTGGATGTTTTGCTTTCGATGGGAAGAGTGTTCCCTAAGGTTAAGATTTGAAGTGCTGCTGTCTTTTAGCAGGAAATGGGAAGAGTTCATATTTTTATTGGATGCTCTAAAGCGGTTCAAATGACATTTGTACAAAGATAACTTTGCTCTTTCTTCCACAAGAAATCTATCACTTTCCCAAATATTTTGGGCAAAACTTGTGGGAAAAAAAAATTTCTGATTAAATTTTTATTACCATTTTGTTTGTTTTGGGAAAAAAAAATTACGGGGCAAAATATTTTGTGGATTCGGTAAAATTCCAAACTAAATAAACTGACTCTTTAGAATTGTCTGTTTAACAAAATTCATCAGAAGAGTTGACTTCTCGAAAAAAAGGACTTCTGGTAAAATTACATCTGCCAGGTAAACTCAAAGGGAAAATTTCAATTTGTGATCATCTTTTGGAGTAAGTTTGCCATCTTATTTACCGGTTCATATTGTCCGGGATGGCATCATCTGTTGAACTCAGGCCACAGGGTTTTCTTTCACTATCTCTAACACATCCCATTTTCATTATCATCATATAGCTTTCAATTTACATCATATAATTTCTTCTCATTGTTCTTTGTTGGACATGATCAATTTGTGTGTTATTTAACCAACTCAGTAGCCAATAGACCTTCTTTTGTCTCGCTATGTATTCGTACAGCCTCCTGTATTCATGGTGGCATCCTTGTGTATCTCTATTTTCCTCTTCTCCACATTCACGTCTAACTGAGAATTGCGATCTATAACCAAATTTTGAGAACTTGCAGAGAGTTCAAATCTGTTTTAATGAATAGAAATGTCATATTATTATGAATAAATAATATAATATATATATATATTTTTCTTTTTTCAGTGCTAAACAGCTTAAAAGAGAGTTATGAGGAAGCCTTACGTAGAGATGATGTTAAGGCAATTGTTATTACAGGTAAATATGAAGAGCTTAGGTCTTATCCATTTTTTCGAGCAGTGGTTACCATTGAGGTATCAAGCTAATATCTGAGTTATTGGAGCAGGTGCAAAAGGAAAGTTTTCTGGTGGTTTTGATATCACAGCTTTTGGTGGAATCCAAGCTGGAGGTATGTGTACTGCTTTATAGGTCTTATATTCTAGTGAAATCACATCAAATCTTCGCTAAGTCAGTTGTATTTTTCACAGGTGAAGCTTCAAAGCCTGGTTATGTATCAGTAGAAATTCTCACTGACACTGTAGAAGGTACATGCTTGAGTTTTATCTTCTTCCTTCACGATTTAAAGCTTCCCACAGAAATGTGTTATTTTACATGATCTAATGATTAGTTTGTTTATTAGCTGCAAGGAAACCTTCAGTTGCTGCTATTGATGGCCTTGCCTTGGGTGGAGGATTAGAGGTTGCAATGGTATGTATTTCTATTTCTTTTCGACAAAAAGATTTCCTATCAAATTTGGTAAAGATGACCATTAAATTGGCTCTGCCAGGGCTGCCATGCACGAATATCTACTCCTAATGCTCAACTAGGCCTTCCTGAACTTCAGCTTGGAATAATTCCAGGATTTGGAGGTACGTATGTATCTTGACATGCACAAATACTATTAGACTACCCATACCTCTGGTAAATTTAGAAATCATGTGCACTAAATTTACCTAGCTTAATTGAGATTTTTGAAATTGATCTCTACCAAGAGACTAAATGAAAGAATTGAAGATGCATGCATTTTGGAGACTGTACTGGCAAAGAGTGATTTGGTTTAGGTGGAAGGCACCATTAGTTATTGATACTTGTAACAGTACAAATTATTCCAGATTGGTTAATTTCTTTGAAGCTTTTACTCACAGTTGGAGAGCGGAGATTTGCTGGAACTAAGGCTTATTGGATGACAGAAAAATAACTGACATAAGATTTGACGAATTATTGCTCTGTAAATGATCTAATTGGATGATCTTGGACTGTGGTTAGAACCCTTGTATGGGCATAATAGTTTGGAGAAATGGAAAATATGAATTTCAAATCCAACTGCTTGTGTTTTGTCAAAAAGTAGAATATGCTCATATTAGATTGGTATTTAGTAATGAACTTATATGCTGTTTTATTATCAAAGATAACTAAGGGTTCTATTTCCTTTACCTTTTGTGAAACTCACACGCAACTTGCTCAGGAACCCAGCGACTTCCACGCCTTGTTGGCCTCTCAAAAGCCCTTGAAATGATGTTGGTATGTAATGGCTTCTTTTTCACATATAGTTTCAACAAGATACTTTAACCTCTCTCTCTCACACACACTCCCTTCGCAAATAGATGTCAAAGCCAGTTAAAGGAGTGGACGCTCATAGTTTGGGCCTTGTGGATGCTGTAGTTGCTCCAGATCAGTTAGTAAAGACTGCTCGCCAATGGGCCCTGGATATTTTAGAGTGTAGAAGACCATGGGTTCATAGTCTTTACAAGACCGACAAGTTGGAGCCCCTAGGGGAAGCAAGGGAGATACTCAAGTTTGCAAGAACTCAGGCACAGAAACAGGCTCCGAATTTGAAGCACCCATTACTTTGCATTGATGTTATTGAAGCGGGTATAGTTTCTGGTCCTGTTGCTGGACTTTGGAAGGTCAGTATCTGCTACTCTCTTTTGCTTTCTTTACAGATTACTGCTAACATGTGACTGGGTAATGGATGTTTGGTATTTGCAGGAGGCTGAGGCTTTTCAAGAACTTCTACACTCTGACATTTGCAAGTCCTTGGTCCACATCTTCTTCGCTCAACGAGGAACCTCAAAGGTTCAGATGAAACTGAAATTGCTACATTTGTTGGTTATTCTTCTCTAGTTTAAGAATAAAATAACCCACTATATTAGCAGGAAAATAAACTTCGTAGTCCTTCCATCAAATTTTTTTTTTCAAGGTTTAATTGTTCAGTTTTTCCCTGAAATTTGGATACACAAATTCATGGACATGTGTTGAATTTAAGGAATCTTGACTCCTAAAAACATATAGTTTTGCTATAGAAGGTTTTCTAAACCCTGGCTCAAGTCAATTTTTGTCACCCTGGAAGTAGAATTGACATTGTAGTTCATGGGAGTTAAAAATATAAAATCATGCATTGGCATTTAAGTAAAATTCCAGCCTTGGTGCTACACTGACCTGCTTATGGTTGATTATCAGTAGTCGAATTTGATTGAAATTGAGAATATGAACTTTTAACTTCAGTTTGCATTCTGTAACATTGCTGACAACTGAATCAAAAGTCCGAGGCTGAATTAGGCTGTCGGAATAAACCTAATCATCTTGGTCAGTCATTATTTTTTTCATGAAACCTTAGTGTAAGATTTGTTCTGATGGAGAAAGTGACAAAAGAGCAGCATTTTTTTTTCTTTGTTTTCACATTTTTTATCAAGTTCAGGCCCATGTCCTAGTAAAAATGAAGTGTCAACTACAATGTTGAAGATGCGAGCTTGATTCAGCCCTACCCGTCTTGACTAGATTATATTTTTTCCATTTAACTCCACTGATGCTTTATACTTTTACAGGTTCCTGGGATCACTGATCTGGGTTTGGTACCAAGACGAATAAACAAAGTTGCTATTCTTGGTGGAGGATTGATGGGATCTGGAATTGCAACAGCATTGATGCTTAGTAATTATCCTGTGATCCTGAAGGAAGTAAATGAAAAGTTCTTACAGGCTGGGATTGGTAGAGTCCGAGGTGAGGCTAAAATCCTATTTTAAGATTAGAGCTTGTATCTTAGTATCTTTTATATTTCATATCTCTTTCTGTTATGAGGTATGGTTGATTATCTGGCATTCCTTTTATTCAGCTAATTTGCAAAGCCGTGTCAAGAAAGGGGCAATGACTCAAGAGAAATTCGAAAAAACCTTCTCTCTTCTCAAGGGTGTCCTTGATTACGAGAGCTTTAAAGATGTAGACATGGTCATAGAGGTAGTTTAAAAACAAGTTAATTCATTTTACTATTATGTTTTGTTTGTTCTAAAATTTTGGAGAAAAGTGAGTTTGATTAGTTTTGGCTTTCTTGCACCAGGCGGTCATTGAGAATGTCTCTCTAAAGCAACAAATTTTTGCGGATCTTGAAAAATTTTGCCCACCACATTGCATTCTTGCAAGTAACACTTCGACAATTGACTTAAACCTGATTGGTGAAAAGACCAGGTCCCATGACCGGATTGTTGGAGCCCATTTCTTTAGGTAATGTCTGGGGTATATATGTCTGTTATTATTATTAGTTTTTTTAATGTGTCATTCAACAGTCGTCCTATGCTTCTGATGCAGTCCCGCTCATGTGATGCCACTGTTGGAAATTGTTCGCACTCAGAGAACATCTCCCCAAGTAATTGTTGATTTACTAGATATCGGAAAGAAGATAAAGAAAACCCCTGTTGTGGTTGGCAATTGCACCGGTTTTGCTGTCAACAGGATGTTTTTTCCTTACACACAGGCTGCTCTTTTGCTCGTTGAACATGGTGCAGATGTCTATCAGATTGATAGGGCAATTACCAAATTTGGAATGCCAATGGGCCCATTCAGGTACTTAAAGGAACTAGAATATTGCTGGTTAGCATCTTGATCTCTCTGTTGCTTCTTAAAAATTAAGATAGTCCAAACTGAACTACTTTCAACATTTTATCCATTCATGCAGATTGGTTGACTTAGTTGGTTTTGGTGTGGCAATTGCAACTGGCGGACAGTTTGTTCAGAATTTTCCTGAGCGAACCTATAAATCAATGTTAATCCCAATCATGCAAGAGGATAAGAGAGCAGGTGGAGTTTGTTGTTCAAAACTTTATTGGGCTATTCACTAACCCTATTACTAACATATATTAAAACTTAGGTGCAGATCTTTATAATTTCTTTAATCCACCGTGGCACTTTTTTCAGGTGAAACTACTCGCAAAGGGTTCTATGTATATGATGATAAACGTAAAGCAAGCCCAGATCCTGAACTGAAGAAGTATGTTGAAAAGGCAAGGGGCATTTCTGGTGTTGCCATTGACCCTAAGGTCTCTCTCTCTATCCGTGTGTGGCTTTAATGCCATCTAATTCTGACCACAGTATATTATAGCGGTGGACAACAAAAATGTGTTTTCGTTCTCAGAGCTCTCTTTAATTCTAGTTGAAACACACACTCACTCTCTCTCTCTCTCTCTCTTTCCTGAATTTTGTGAGATTGAACTTGGTCACAGCTAATGAAATTATCTGATAAAGACATTGTGGAGATGATATTCTTCCCTGTGGTGAATGAGGCATGCCGAGTCTATGCTGAGGGTATTGCAGTCAAAGCAGCAGACCTTGACATTGCTGGTGTTATGGGCATGGGTTTCCCTCCTTACAGGTTCGTAGTTTAATTCATTGAAGAGTACTTCCAAATTAGTACTCACACTAATCTCACACTAATCTTTGGTGCACTTGTTGCTTAGGGGAGGAATCATGTTCTGGGCCGATTCTCTTGGATCCAAGTACATCTATTCAAGGTTGGAGGCATGGTCAAATCTGTATGGTGGCTTCTTCAAGCCTTGTGCATACTTGGCCGAAAGAGCTGCCAAGGGAGCTCCTCTGGTGAGAAATCTGAAACTGGTGTTTGTGCATCATATAAACACGTGATCTATGACAAATAGGTGATACATCATAAGACCTGATGCATCATAAGTCCCAGATTACCAAACGCATCATCATCCCTGTGGCATCATTCATGCCTGTGGAACGTATTTACCAAAACAGTTTTTGAGAATTGTTTTTGAAAATAATTGTTTTTTTGATCTTTTGTAGAATAAAAATCTATTTGAGGACTTGAAATGTTTTTAACACCTTCATTATGTTTTTAAATATGTTTTATTTTTAATCATTTGTGATATTTGTATAATTATTTGTTAAAACAGTAAAAAAAAACAAAGTGAAAAGGACTAAAAGCAAATACCCTTTTTTTTTTAGTTTGATTGTCAAAATATATTTTTCTCTGTTTCTGTTCTGAAAATTAAAAAAACTGTTTTCGATCCGAGCTAGTGTTTGATGTAAATTCATCATGTTTCTGGCACCTTAATTTAAAAGGTTCTGCATGTCACATCCATAAAGGTGACTGTTGAATGCCAATGTATGGATCCTGACCCCAAGGGTAGATCAGTGCATTAGCTGTAGCTTGCTTGACCCCTATGACTGATGCCTTGCTATAATTGCTTCTCTAATAATGTTTTGGCCTGCTCCTTGCAGAGTTCCCCACTGGAGCGAGCAAAACCTCGACTGTAAGATGAATTTGCACCCACTTATTTCTTCTTCCCTGGTGTTAGAAAGAAGCTGGATTTGAGCTAAATAATGTACTTGGATGGAGAGTTGATTAAGGCAGGATGATTATTAACAAGTGAGAACTCAGGAAATAATAATTAATAATATCTTCTTAAACGAAGTTGGTTACGGGTTCTCTCTTTGCAATGCCTATAATTTGTAATTTTTCTAATTTTGGATTGACTGCAATCGAAATTCATGCATCATCGTCCCAAAGCTCCTCAACGGACTTGTAAGGCCCATTAGGATGGACAAACCAATGTCCTGAAAAACCCCTGCGCTGCGGAATCTTCTCAATCTTGGTCAGCTCATCATCATTGAGTTCCCAATCGAAGATTTGAAGATTTTCCTTCATCCTCTCCTTGCTGAAGCTTTTAACTAGAATGCTAACCCTTTGCTGGTGCAACCATCTCAAAGCAACCTGCATATGTCCAAAGGTTGATTTATTGGGCAATCTTCAACTTTTTGGACTAAGAAAATAGCTGATAAGGGCTTAGGTTAGACATCACTTCAAAACTCCTTTTGAGGAGCAATAATTCACTCCCACAATAAGTGGCGTGCCCAATTAGATTTTTTCCTCTTTTTGGATTAGACATTGGGCACATGTTTCACGTCAGGCTACTGAAACAAAACATGTGGACGAGTATTTCTCTTAATTTTTGGTAAGCTTCTTAGGAGAGAGTTAAGAGGTACGAAAACACTCGTCTGAATTTTTAAATTTTTACGAAAATTTCTATGATTTTGCCATCATGATTTTAGAAAGAGATTGTAAGTACCTGCGCCAAGCTTCTCCCTTTTGCAGCAGAGATTTCTTTCAAGATTGGACTCTCCACCACTGCAAGGGAGCCCCAGAAAGCTCCGTTTGCTCCCAGGGGAGACCATGCACTCACATGAATCCCCTTCTCCCTGCAAAACTCTCTCAGTTTCGCCTGTTGCCATGCTGCGTTCATTTCCACCTGAAACACGCGTTCAATTTCATCATCAACTCATGAACTAGCTCTGCCTATTATGCCTCAGCACACCCCCTGTTTTAATACCTGATTAACGGCAGGAGGGATGGCAGCATACTGGAGAAGCTGGGAGAGCTTCTTGCAACTGAAGTTGCTGACTCCAATAGATTTGGCTAAGCCCAATCTGCAGCACTCTTCCATGGCCTCCCATGTCCCTTTCATGTCCCATGGAAGAACTTCCTCCCCCCTGAAATCCTTGTCTGGAGCTTCCTTCTTCAACCTCACCGGCCAATGCACCAGATAAAGATCCACATACTCCATTCCCAGCTTCCTTCATTTATAAATTATATATTCAGAAAACAAAAAGCAATTCATATAAGTGAATAACAAACTCGAATTCAACTACTAATTTCAATAAATTCAGCTGAAATGTTAATAGTGGATTACTGGAGTGTTTTGTTGATGGCTGGAAGAACGAGGTCAGGGTGGTTGTCCTTGCACCATAGCTTTGAAGTGATGAACACTTCACTTCGACCCTTGATGAGACCTCTCGCCACAGCCTCTGCCACAGCTCGGCCTAGAGGCTCTTCGGAAGCATAGTGAGCAGCAGTGTCAAAATGGCGGTAGCCCACCTCAATGGCATCCACAAGGATGGAGGTGAGGTGGTGAGGTTGTGGCCAGGGAGAAGTTGCTGTTCCCATGCCTACCAAAGGCATTTCCTGGCCGGAGCTCAGCAACACTCCTGGGATTTGGTTTCTCGGCTCCATCCTTGTGGGCCAAAGATATAGATAGAAGAAGAGCAGAGGGTGGGTCTTTGACTCTCTGTTACTGATTTTCCTAGTATAAATAACTTACGAGTTACGAGTATGCTTTTTCTGTACGGCACTGAGTGGATAAGCCAATGCTATACTGCCACGTGTATACTAAATCAGAAAGAATCACCCCTGGGGCTTCATGCATGGCCATGGAGGGCCTAAGACCCACAGTTGATCTGGTGTTCCACTGTTGGGCCAATGTACTGGTTAATGAGCTAGGCCATACTTTATGGAGTTAGGAAAGCATGGGGTTGATGTGGGGACATTCAGCATCCGTCTGCCACCTTCATTCAAAGCTTGAGCATGTTAGTTAGCATTATGGCATATGGAAAAAAGTAGCTCTGCTGATGTTATTCATGCATTGACTCTGGCCTATCTGACCCTGTAAGGCTGTAACTGATGCCTTGCTATTATTGCTTCTCTACTCATGTTTCTGACCTCTCCCTTGCAGAGTACTTCTCCAATTCCACCAAAATGATTTGAGGATGGAGAGTTGATGGAGGGAAGGCACAAGTACTGAGAGCTATGAAGACAATACTTGGGTTAATAACATCAATTCAGATGTACTTGATTACGGGTTGTTGTAGGAAGAGTGTAAATAATTTTTATTTTTATTTTATTTTTGGGAAGAATCCTATTGGGAATTATTTTATTTTATTTTATTTTGTTTTATTCTATTAGTCTTATATTTTTTTGGAAGAGTCCTATTAGGATTGTGTCAGTGGAGTCTCATTCCTTTTATAAGTAGAATCTCCTTTTGTTTTGAGTCATATTCTGATTACAAGTATAGTTCCATTTGGACTGTATTAGTGGCCTATAAAATAGGTCACCCCTCATTTTTTAAAGACAAATACCAATTTTTCAGATAATTTTTCAGGGAGTTTTTCAAAGAGTCTTTTCATACATTTATCTGAAGGAATTTTTTTTAAACCCAAGTTGTACACATCTCGCTTATAGAGTGCATCTAATGTGAGATCCAACTGTTGAATCCTGGAGGTAGACCATTGGTATCCTAGTGCACCTAGTTCGTCTTCAAGGAGAATGAATCTATTTCAAGGACAATATTTGTCACATCTTAGTCGATAAGTTTTTCTTTTTATTAATTATGTTCTTTATTTGTCTTTTGGGCTAGTCAATTGTTTCCATACCCTTAAAACCAACAATCTTGAAATATATTCCAATGAAAGCTTCCCTAGTTTACACTCGTCCTGACACCTCTAAATGTGATCCCTTCAATGGGACATTCTTTAAGAGATGATAGGAAAGGGTTTTCTTTGCAATTGATGTAGTGAACTTGGGACACATTTTGACTGACCCAAAACCAAAAAATGGTTCTCATATGTTACCAACCCGGGAAACTAGAAATAAACAAGTTAGGCATGCTATTCTGAGTATCATTTCTAATGAACTTTTTGATATTTATTGTCAATTAAAAGTTGAAAAAGAAATTTGGGATGCAATAAATAAAAAATATATTTTGGAAGATGCAGGAACTCAAAAATATGCCATAGGGAATTTTAGAAATTTCCAAATGACCAAGGATGGAGATGTATCATCTCAAATCCATGATTACCACTTGTTGATTAATGACTTAGCTATTGAAGACATTAAATTACTCGAACCTTTTGTGGCTGGTTATTTAGTAGAGACTCTTCTAGAGTCTTGGAAAAACTACAAAAATAACATGAAATATAAAAGGAAACAAATGTCCCGAGAGGATGTCATAATCCCTATTAGGATTGAAGAACAAAACCGAAATAGGGACAATGTTGAGAAAACTAAGGAATTGTTTTCTAAGGCTAATGTAGTAGAAGAAAAACCTAAACCCAAAAATAATAAGTCTAAGAAACAAAACTCTAGGACCAAGCCCAATACATCAAACAAGGTCCAGAACTCAACTATTAAAAAATAGGATAATTACTTTGTTTGTGGCAAGTCTGGACACCATGCAGCTCAATGTCGCCGCAGGAGGAGAACTAATAAGTCCAATTTAAAGGCAAATATGACAGAGGTAAAGGTAATCATAGTAGTAATCTCCTTTGAGGTGAGCATGGTCACCAATATGAAGGAATGGGTGGTAGACTCTAAGACTACCAGACACATATGTGGGAATAGAAGAGCATTTACTTCCTATACCATTGTAAAGGAAGGAGAGAAACAAGTGTTTATGGGTGATTCTAGATCTACTCTAGTGATTGGCAAATGGAAAGTTCTCTTCAAGCTAACCTCTGAAAAAGTGCTTGCCCTCAGTGATGTTCTTCATGTGCCAGATATCCGCTGGAACTTGGTGTCAGTATCTTTACTTGGAAAAGCAGGAGTGAAGATCTTGTTTGACTCTGATAAAATAGTTTTAACAAAGAATCATGCATTTGTGGGAAAAAGTTATTGTAATCAGGGTTTATTTATGTTGAATGTTTATGATATTATCAATAATAATGCATCTTCTTCTTCTGCTTACATAGTTTATTCTTATGATATTTGACATGGTAGACTAGGACATGCGAACTTTTCATATATGAAGAAAATGGTTGAATTGAGTTTCATCCCTAAACTGTCCTTAGAAAATGTGAATCTTGTGTAGAATCTAAAATTATAAAGAAATCTTGCAAATAAGTTAAAAGAGAATCAAATCTACTAAGTTTAATACACAGTGACTTAGGAGACCTAAAAAATACAATGACTAGAGGTGGTAAACGATTCTACATAACTTTCATAGATGAATACTCAAGGTATAAGGGTATATCTTTTGAGAAACAAAGATGAAGCAAGAGATGCTTTCATCAAGTACAAAAATGAAGTGAAAAATCAACTAAGTAAGAAAATTAAAAGACTTAGAATTGATAAGGGAGGAGAGTATGAGTCCAACCCCTTTAATTCTTTTTGTGAAGATCATGAGATCATTTAGAAAACTACTCCTCCTTATTCCCCTGAGTCTAATGGAGTAGTAGAAAGGAAAAATAGGACCTTAAAAGAAATAATGAATGCAATGTTGGTAAGTTCAGGAACACCCTTGAACTTGTGGGGGAAAACTATTTTATCCGCATGTCATATTCAAAATAGAATACCTTACAAGAAAATTGGTAAAACTCCTTATGAGCTGTGGAAGGGTTATGCACCTAATATAGCATACCTGGAAGTGTGAGGGTATTTAACTAAAGTTCTTCTCCCTGAACCTAAAAAACGAAAACTAGGTCCTAAAACCTTTGATGTAATGTTATGCTGAGAATGGTGCAACATATAGGTTTCTTGTTACTAAGTCATAAAATAGTCCTATAGATGTCAATACTATAATAGAAACAAAGAATGCAGATTTCTTTGAAAACATATTTCCTATGAAACTAAAAAAAACAAGTAAAGACAAGTCTATTGAACCTTCTGAATTTGAACCTAGAAGGAGTAAAAAAGATAGGAAATAAACAAACTTTGGAGATGGTTTCTACACCTTCCTAATAGATGAGGACCCTAGATCCTACAAAGAAGCTATAACTTCTCCTGATGCACCATTATGGACGGAGGCCATTAACAATGAAATCAAATCAATCATGTATAACCATACATGAGAGTTAGTAGATTTACCTCCTGGTGCAAAGACTATTGGTTGTAAGTGGATATTTAAAAGAAAGTTAAAACAAGATGGGTCCATAGAGAAGTATAAAGCTCGCTTAGTTGCCAAATGCTTTAAACAAAGGAATGATGTAGATTACTTTGACATATTTGCCCCTATGACTAGAATAACATCAATTAAAGTATTGATCGCTCTAACTTCCATTCATAATTTGGTGATACACCAAATGGATGTCAAGACTGCATTCTTGAATGGGGATTTGGAAGAAGAAATTTATATGGATCAACCTGAGGGTTGTGTAGCTCCAGATAAGGAGAAAAAAGTGTATAAGTTAGTTAAATCACTATATGGGTTAAAACAAGCTCCCAAGCAATGGCACAACAAGTTTGATCATGTGTTAGTAACTAATGGATATTCCATTAATGATGCCGATAAGTGTAGCTACAACAAGTATGAGGATAACACATGTGTAGTCATCTACCTTTATGTTGATGACATGTTGATCTTTGGAACTAGCCTAGAGGTTGTGTGTGAGACCAAAAGATTCCTAGGTTCTAAGTTTGATATGAAAGACCTAGGAGAGACAAAGGTGATTCTAGGAATTAAAATAATTAGAACACCTAATGGGCTTAAACTCTCTCAAGAGCACTATGTTGAAAAAATCCTAAGGAAGTTTGAACACTTTGATTGTAAACCGGCGTCAACTTCTTATGATCCTAGCTCACAGTTGAAGAAAAAATAGAGAATATAGTGTTGCCCAAATAGAATATGCTTAGATCATAGGAAGCCTAATGTACTTAATGAACCACACCAGACCTGACATTGCTTATGTAGTAAGTAGATTGAGTCGGTACACCCAAAGTCCTAATCAGGACCATTGGACTGTTGTTCGTAAAGTCTTTAAGTATTTGAGAGGCACCATTAACTATGGTTTGTGCTTTAGTGGATTTCCAAATGTCCTTGAAGGATTTAGTGATGCAAATTGGATCTCAGATTCAGATGAGATGGAATCCACTAGTGGATATGTTTTCATCATTTGTGGAAGTGCAGTTTCTTGGAAGTCTGCCAAGCAAACTAGCATTACTTAGTCTATTATGGAGGCTAAGTTTATTGCCTTAGAAAAGACAAGTTCTGAGGCTAAGTAACTTAGAAACCTCTTAACAAGTATCCCTTTATGGATAAGATCAGCCCCATCTATGTCTATGTGTTGTGATAGCCAAACTGCAATTGCTAAGACTAAGAGTAAAATATTTAATGGGAAGAACAAACATATAAGCCTAAGGCAAAATATTACGCGACAGCTTCTTGAATCAGGGGTTATATCCCTATAATTTGTGAGGTTAGAGTTGAATTTGGTCGATCATTTGACCAAACCACTAAATAAGAAACTAGTGGAAGAAACATCAAACGGGATGGGGCTTATGCCTATTACAAAAGTCAAGAGCAATGTTTTCAGAACCGGACCGGTCATTGAACCGGAAAAGTTACCGGTTCACGGTTCACCGGTCGAACCGGTGACGTCATAAATATGTAATTTATATATTATTAAAATAAAAAATAATTATAAAAATTTTAAAATATATATGAATAAATTAAAAATCAATAATATTATTTTATATATTTGATATTATCAAATTAAATGAAATGTATACAATATTTAATGTGAATATATTAAAAATGAAAAATTTAACTAATTTTATAATTTTTAAAAATATTATATTATTTTTATTTAATATTATAAAAAAAATTAAAATCCAATATATATTGTTTTGTTTGGCATATCACATAACAAAACACGGGTAGCCGGGTGGTGTCTTAGCTTACTTACAAAACTTGAGGTCCCAGTTTCAAATCCTCCTCTTGTTGCATTTGTTAAATCTTTTTGGCTTTTTCATTGATATTATCATATGGAATCCCACATCGGTTTGTGAGAGAAATAAGGGTGCAAAGGATGCCTATAAAAGGTATCCTCATTGAAAGCTATAGCACGCCAACCTTGTGGGCTCAAGACTGAGCATACTTAAAGGGTTTGGGTGTGGGCTTTGTCATGCTAAGACATGGCCCAATATGGTTTTTCCTGTAGCTTTTAATTTTTTATACATTGGGCTTGTTAAATGATGGGCCAATGGATTGTTCGGTTCGTTTAGAACCGTCCGGTTCTACCGATTCACCGGTTCGACCGCTGGTTCAGGTGGTTCGTAACCTGTCAAATGGCTAAACGGTTTAATAAGGTGGACAAGACCGGAAATGCGACAGGTCGACAGTTGAACCGGTTGGACCGGCCGATCCGGTCCGGTTTTTAAAACATTGGTCAAGAGTGGTGGTAATCCAACATATTAGAATGGAAATTCCATGAAGTAGGTTGATATGGGTAATAACAAATCACTTCTTGAGTTGAGGTGCTCTATCAACTCTAATTGTATGAGAGTCTATCCTTATGGTGTAGATAGAGCGTATTCTGCATTGACTAAGGTTGAGTGTTTACTCTTAATGAATACCATATTCCTTATGGACGATATGTTTAATGCAAAACATACTTAATGGATTCACCTATATGAGAGTGGAGGTGGGGTTGCTTCCTATGAGAACTTAGGCAGGTTTTCTAGAGCTCTCATGAATATCCAGGCAAAGTGCATGACTTATTTGTGTCAACCCGTTTTGTATAACTCGTAGTGTAGTTGAGAAAACCAATGTGGATAAAAGTCCCTTGAGTTACATCAAGAAAAACTGGTTCATAGAAATTTATTTTCATCGTGTTTTGTGATTCAATACTTATTTGTCTTAAGACTGATTCATAGCCTTTGGGCACCAGTATTGATGCATTGGATTCTTTTTTTCTTCAAAAAAATAATTAAAAAAATCACGTTTACACTATGTGGGGGATTGTAGAAAGAATGTAAATAATTTTTATTTTTATTTTATTTTTTGGAAGAATCCTATTGGGATTATGCTAGTGGAGTCCCATTTTTTTTGTAAGTAGAATCCCTTTCCACTTTGAGTCATATTCTAATTACAAGTAAAGTCTCATTGAGACTACATTAGTGACCTATAAAAACAGGTCACCCCTCACTCTCTAAACGAATACCAATTTTTCAGAGATTTTTTCAGAGAGTTTTTCAGATAGTCTTTTCATACATCTTGTAGGACCTCAGGCGTTACCAACTCTCCTAAAAGCAATTGTTTGTAGGAAAGGCACATACCCTAACCTTATAGTGCATTCACCTAAGCGCCCACGACAAACACAAGGGGAGTTGATGGATGCGACCCCCAGCGATGCCCCTAGGGTTCGAACCCATGACCTCGGCTCTGATACCACTTATAGGACCTCAGACGCTACCAACTCTCCTAAAAGTAATTGCTTGTAGGAAAGACGCATACCCTAGCCTTATAGTGCATTTACCTAAGCGCCCACGGCGAACACAAGGGAAGTTGATGGACGCGGCCAACCCTCCAATCTGTCAACACATCTAACTGGAGGAATTTTTTTTAAACCCGAGTTGTACACATCTCGCTTATAGAGTGCACCCAAGGCGAGATTTGACTGTTGAATCCTGGAGGTAGACCATTGGTACCTAGTGCACCAAGTTCGTCTTTGAGAATGGTGGATCTATTTCAAAAACAGTGTTTGTCATGCCTCAGCCAATAAGTTTTTCTTCTTATTAATTATGTTATTTGTTTGTGTCTTTTAAGCTAGTCAATTGTTTCCATACCCTTAAAACCAACAGTTCTATCAAGGATGCCCAAAAAATCAATTGAATTCCCAATGATCAAATTTTAAAATTTCTTTTCATAATTTCGAATTTTTGAAATACCTAACATAAAACCGAAATAAATGGTTTGATTTTACGATTTCTTATATTATCCATTTAGGAGATATTTTTTTCACAATTGAATACATTTATATGATTGGACCACTTAGAGCCCGTTTGGTAGTGATTCTAAAAAACGTTTTTAATATTTTTAATACTTGAAAAAAATTATTATTCAAGTGTTAGAAATACTAAAACATTTTCTAAAATCACTCTCAAACGCACTCTTAGTATCATTAATAGATACAATAAGAGTCCGTTTGACAGTGATCTTAGGAAACGCTTTTAATATTTCTAATACTTGAAATTTTTTATTATTCAAATATTAGAAATATTAAAAAAATTTTTTATTATCACTCTTAAATGAGCTCTAACAATAACTATTTATTTAATTGGATTATAGTAATATAATTTGAAATGGGGTTTAATATTTAAATTTTTTTAATCTACAATATCCAATTATACTCCTTTTGTTTCGATTTTTGTTAAACTGAATTAAACTAAATCCATCAATTTCTTGTTTAACATCTATTAATTCAATTCTTAATGCATGAAAATTGATTAAATTGGTTCAATTTCATTTTAATATTCAAACCCAAACTGACCCAACCGTCAAACCTGTGGTTTTCGTTGTAACTTGTAAGATGGTGGTAGAAATCACAGGCCGGGTTTCTAGTTTCTATAACTTTCTACAAAAGATCATGATGATCTCCAAATAGACGAACGGATGACGAGAGTGCGTGGATAACCTGTTCTCATTTTCAGCACGCCATGCATCATCATCCCAAAGCTCCTCCAAGGATTTATAAGGGCCATCATGATGAACAAAAGATTGCCCAGAAAAACCCCTGCGCTGTGGGATCTGCCCAATCTTTGCGAGTTCATCATCACCGAGTTCCCAGTCAAAGATTTGAAGATTTTCCTTCATTCTCTCCTTATTGAAGCTCCTAACTACGATACTCACCCCTTGCTGGTGCAACCTTCATTTCTCCAACATTTGTTTGTGTCAACAAATCCGAAAATAGGTTATTTTAAATTAATAATAAATTTAAGGCATCATGGATGATTGCTATGAAAAATAATTAAAAGTTTTAGGTTTTGGAATGTATGTAATTAAATATAGAGTACTTTTTAAAAAACTACTTTTTAACATTTGAATTCACTATCACTTGGGATAAGGAAACTCAAACACAACATGTGGACATCACAAAAGCCATGGAATTCTCTAGTAGCATGTTTTTGCTCCGTGGACGTCATTCGAATCACTTGGGATAAGGAAACAGAATATGTGGATATCACAAAAGGTTCCATTGTTGGATGGAAGTGATACATCTATCTTCAGTCAAGTTTGATATAGACCTTTGGTCCTTTACTAAAAGAAATTGTAGTTATGCTATTTTAAAGGTTGAAAATCATTTTTTAATTTTTAAGATTTTTATTTGTACAAAAAAGGAGATGAAAATTCTTAGGAAATTAATATGTACTTGTATATACTTAAAAAGTTTTTAACGAAGCTACTTCCACAGAAAACGAAAAAGCAATCAAAGTATTGCCTCCAGTACCGGTTCATGGTTTTAGAAAGAGGTGTATGTGTAGATTTGTAAGTACCTGTGCCAAGCTCTTCCCTTTTGCAGCAGAGATTTCTTTGAGAAGTGGATTCTCGACCACTGCAAGTGAGCCCCAGATGGCTCCATTTGCTCCCAATGGAGACCATGCACTCACATGAATCCCCTTCTCTCTGCAAAACTCTCTCAGTTTCACCTGTTGCCATGCTGCGTTCATTTCCACCTGAAACAACATTCAATTTCATCATCATCAAGCCATGGACTACCTCTCCCAATTATGCTACAGAACATGCCTGTTCGTAAACCTGATTAACAGCAGGAGGGATAGTAGCATATTGGAGAGGCTGAGAGAGCTTTTTGCAACTGAAGTTGCTTACGCCAATAGACTTGGCTAGGCCCAATCTGCAGCACTCTTCCATGGCTTCCCATGTCCCTTTCATGTCCCAGCTGGGGAGGATATCCTCCTTTGCAAACTCAAAGCTTGCAGCTTCTTTTTTCAACCTCAACGGCAAATGCACCAGATAAAGATCCACATACTCCATTCCCAGCTTCCTTCATATCCACAAAACAACAACCGATACGTATAACAAACCTCATTTAACACTATCGATTTCAATATAATGCAACTGAAATGTCAGCAGTAATTACTGGAGTGTGTTGTTGAGGGCTGGGAGAACCAGGTCGTGGTGGTTGCAGTTGCACCATAGTTTTGAAGTGATGAACACTTCATCACGGCTCTTGATAAGGCCTCTCTCTGAGCCATAGGCGGCAGCAGTGTCAAAACAACTGTATGTATTTATAGTGCCTATATTAGTTGAGCAATAGGAAAGCCATCAGCGAACCATACCACTTTGATTAAAAACTTTAATTAATTAATCAGTGAATCAGATGATAATGAGAATGAGACTAATAAAATAATTGAATCAAGCGTCATCTATGTAAATTTCACCATGTTTGGAGTTCAAAACTTTTTCAACAGAAGAGAGTTTAATTAAAGAAAAAATATTTATGAGACCTGAAATGAACCATATGTCTAGTTCAGTTTCTGTGGCCAAAGACTTGTTGGGGCCATGGCAATCTCAATTTGCTCCTCTCACTGAAGTAGGTGCATTTCTGGCCTTACAATAGCACCATGTACCTGGGTTTTTGGATAACATGATGATCCACTTGGCTAAATTCAATGTGTTCTATATAGGATAAAAGAGAGTGAACAGAAAAAGTGAATTTTGGGGGGTGATTGGAGAGAGAATTAGTGGAACAGATAGAGAAAAGAATACGAAGAGATAATTTTGAAAAGACAATGATCACCTTCGAAATGGTATTCACAAAAATCATTCAAATCTTTTAAAGCTATAAAGGACAATGATGGCCTCCAAATAGTATATGGCCAATTATGAATTACACAATATAAGAGCGTTCCCTTTGTTTATAGCCAGCACTTGATGAACAAGGTCTATTTATTGTCACCGTGCTATTGACTGCACTTGAAATTTTCAGGCATCATCGTCCCAAAGCTCCTCCAATGACTTATAAGGTCCATCATGATGAACGAAACTCTGTCCTGGGCAACCCCTGTGTTGCAGGATCTGCTTGATCTTGGCTAGTTCATTGTCCGTGAGTTCCCAATCAAAGATTTTAAGATTTTCCTTCATCCTCTCCTTATTGAAGCTCTTAACTACAATGCTAACTCCTTGCTGGTGCAACCATCTCAACGCAACCTGCACACATCCAGCATATATCTTATTCATAATTCCTTTTTAAGTTTTTGATAAGCTTCTTTGGAGGGACTTTTTAGTAACCATGTCTGAATATCTTTCATTTTATAAGAACTTGAACCCTGTTTGATTCATGTAAGAAAGAGAAACTCCTATTAAAAGTTGAAGAAGCATCATGAGTTGGCCGGCCTCCTGGGAGGAATGGACATTGAGAATTGTTTGTCTTTGAGTTTTCTTGTGTTAAAACCAAACAACACTAGGACAAATTTATCTTAAATTAAGACATTCGACAGAAACACATTAATTTTAAAGACTAATCTCCAAGGGAATGAAACATTTGTATGGTAGGGCCTGCCATTTTGAAGTCATTCTTCCATACGTAACCAAAAGCAATCAAAGAATTATGGTTTAACGAAGAGTAACATTCTACCTGTGCCAAGCTCTTCCCTTTTGCAGTAGAGATTTCTTTCAAAATTGGATTATCCACCACAGAAAGGGAACCCCAAAAGGCTCCATTTGCTCCCAGTGGAGACCATGCAGTCACATGAATCCCCTTCTCCTTGCAGAACCCCCTCAATTTCACCTGATGCCATGCTGGGTTCATCTCCACCTGAGACATATATTCAGTTTCATCACCACCTGTAAGTGACCCAACTGTGGCAATGCATATATGCCATAGAACATCCCTGTTTGTGTACCTGATTAACAGCAGGAGGAATGGTAGCATGTTGGAGAAGCTGGGAGAGCTTTTTGGAACTGAAGTTGCTTACACCAATAGATCTGGCTAGGCCCAATCTGCAGCACTCTTCCATGGCTGCCCATGTTCCTTTCATGTCCCAGGGAATAACATCCTCCCCTGAAAACTCAAAGATTGGAACTTCTTTCCTCAACCTCACAGGCCAATGCACCAGATAAAGATCTACATATTCCATTCCCAGCTTCCTTCATATGCAGAAAACAACCAATACAAATAACAAAAACTCAACACTATTAAAATTTCAATGAATTCAGCTGATAAATATGTATATATACACAAACACACAAGTGATGGATATCATAGTTAATTACTGGAGTGTGTTCTTGAGGGCTGGAAGAACGAGGTCAGGGTGGTTGTCAGTGCACCATAGCTTTGAAGTGATGAACAATTCACTTCGGCTCTTGATGAGACCTCGCTCTATAGCCTCAGTCACTGCTCGGCCAAGAGGCTCTTCAGAAGCATAGACAGCAGCACTGTCAAAGTGGCGGTAACCCACCTCGATGGCATCCACAAGGATGGAGGTGACTTGGTGAGGCGGTGGGAGGGGAAAGGTTGCTGTTCCCATGCCTAGCAGTGGCATTTTTTGGCCAGAGCTCAGTAATACTTCTGGGATTTCCATCTTTGTGAGGAGAACTTGGCGCAGAAATGTGAACACTACAAAGGGTCTCTCCATATATACTGCCTGCAGACTTGATTTTTCAATAAAAGAATTTATTGCATCACCAATCTAATATGATGTAAAAATTCCTTTTATAAATTTCCTTAATATACCCTTGGTTAGACCTTTAGTTTTATAACAATATATATACCTGATTAACTAAAGTTTCCTACAGGAATAGACTTGGAATAGACTTACAACATAGGAAACTCCTTCTGTTCCCGTTAGGGTTCGAAGAAGCATCATGAGTTCCTTTTGCCGGCCCAAGTGGGCATGCAGCGAGAAATGGACATGATAATTGTTTTTATCGACGTCACAGGCCAATGCACCAGATAAAGATCCACGTACTCCATTCCCAGCTTCCTTCATATTCAGAAAACAACAAACCATACATATAACAAAAGCTTGGCACTATTAATTTCAGTCAATTCAGATGATAAATATGTACATATACAAGTGAAAGTTTTATAGTTAATTATTGGAGTGTGTTCTTGCGGGCTGAAAGAACGAGGTCAGGCTGGTTGTCTTTCCTCCATTCACATTTCATCGCATGAGGCCTCTCTCTCTGTAGCTTATGCCACAGCTTGGCCAAGGGGCTCTTCCGAACCATCGGGAGAAGCAGTGTCAAAATGGCTAAAAAGATGGAGGTGAGATGGTGAGGTTGTGGGAGTGGTCATGCCTATCAATGGCATCCTTTGGCCAGAACTCAGAGACACTTCTGGGATTTGTTCTCTTCCCACCTTTGTTGAGCTCCAACTTAGGGAAGACATGTGATAATTGAGGATCAACCCCATTATACAGGGCCTACAATCAGAGAATTATTCCACATATATTAAAATTTTCAATTTGGTAACCAGTTTATCAAATCATTTTTCTCTTGCATTTCCATCATCTCATTTTCTAAAACAAGTTTAACATGTATTGGAAATTGAACAGGAAATTAACTTCTGAGTAATCGATCCCCTTGTACTATTTCTTTCAAATCTTAAAGCCAAGAATTGCTAGGTTTGCAACAAAACGATTGCTGAGAAATGATCGGGATGGTAAAAACTAAAATCAATGGAATAGGTGAAATCTCTTTCCATGTCAGGATCAGTAGTTCTGTACAAACATGATCAGAGTTTGGTGATGATTATTTACCTATGAGAGTTTCATTCTTATCGATAGGAAGTTATTTTGCAAGAAGAAAAAACTTGATTCCCAAACACCATGATCTCGTAGATCGCAAGATTTTAGCGAGCCCCGAGAGGCTGACATTAGTGTTTGTAAGGGTCAAAATCAGGAAACAAAAGAAAAAGATAATTGGAGTATTGGCATAAATGAAAATTTGAGCAAAAGCCCCCCACAAATGGGATGGGTGTATGTTCCAGATATAAATCCAGGATAGTAAAACCTCAAAATAGGTGTATGTTCAATGGTTAAAACCTATGGTAAGCCTTAATCAAATGAAACAGCCAAGTGCTAAAAAGATTAATTGAACATTGAAGTCTACTTCAAACTGGAGTTTGTGTGAAATTGTCTTAGAGCAACTTCTAAGAATCGTGCAGCTCTGCAGTGTGGTTCCTGGGCAAAATTCATTAACTCAGTAGATGCAGGAACTGGATTCTCAACTGTGAAAGTTGTGCACCAATAACTCTCTATGACATACATCCTTCAAATTTTTTCCCTAGCAGAAAGCCAAACAGCCAAATCTTAATATGTGACTTTGAAAGCTTTATAAAAATAAAAAATTGACTTTGATCTCATAACCTCTTCGTTGAATAGTAATCAACACAGAATTTAAAGTAATAGCTGTTATATTTTAAAATTTTTAATTCAGAATCTCTGCAAATCCCTCTGATCGCCAGTATAACATAGGCAAATTCTTATTGTTACAAAACAAATTGCATTTGGTAGCCAAAATTTCTTTTCTTCAGGCCTTAAGAGACTGCAGATAAGAAATTCAAGGTCTTTCACTGTTTTCCATCAATAAAGAATATGAAAGTAACCCTTTTAGCTTATTCATTGATGGAGAGGGAAGTCTTCAATCTTGCAACAACATGTGGCAGTGTCTTGATGCTTTCTTGAATTGACTGATCGACACATGACTCCATATCCTTCATGGCATCAGTTCTGATCTGTTGGAGCTTGGCTGACTCAAACTTGTCCTGGCAGACCATCAATGATCTGTTCAACCTTTCCTACATCCATCAAACAAAATGTTTGAACAATCTGTATCTGTACTTGAGATTAATTTGAAATTAACTTGGGATTTGCTCAAGAAAGAATTGGGGGATGACGATGATGTGATTTGGTAAGAATCTAGATGCTTATATACGTTGGTGCATGTGCGTGGGGCAGAGGGAGAGGGGTGTGGATAGAGGGAGGAAATGAATTGTCACGCAAGACCTCAGTATTGTGCCAATACCAATGTTAAAAACTCTGTATGTGTTTACCCTTTTAAGTGTTAGGTGGAGGAAAACAATGCACCAGGAACAATCCCTTGGACTTTGTAAATACCAATGTCAGAACTTTATGGCTACATGAGATTGTCTAGAGGAGTGCCTGGTTTCAATGCTGTTTCTTAAGACTTAGATATGGGTGATTGGTTGTTACTTTTTAATGTTTGTAATAAAATGTTATTATCATTATTATAACAAAAGTTTCCCACTTCATTGGCATGGAAGTCAACCAAGATTGTTTTAAGGGGGAAGACTTGTTCAGTGTGGAATTCTGTTAAGGAGAGGATTCAACAGAGGTCCTCTTCCTTTTTTTTTTTTTTTTTTTTTTTTTTAATGGGTAAAGTAAGAGAATATTATGAAAAGAAATGCCAACAGTGCGCCCCAAAAGTACACAGGAAGTGTACATTGGACACTTAAAAATGCCGCCAAAAGAAAAGAGGGGCAACAAAAAACAACCACCCCCTCAAAAAGAGCCCAACCATTCAACAAAATCTACTACTATAGGAGGACCTAAACTATAAACAACTTAGACCAAGCCCAAATATTACAAAGAAACGAGTGTTTTAGCCCTTGAGAAGAATGCTCCTCATTTTCAACAACCTATTGTTTCTTTCCTTCTAAATTGTCCAAAATAAGCACAAGGGAGCAGCCCACCACGCCTTTTTCTGTTTTTTACCCACGAAAGAGTCATGTCATCCTAATAGCATCTTTCTGACCAAAGAGAGAAGCACCCATGACACACCATATAGGGAAAACGGTAAATGCAATAAAATAGGGAAAACAGAGGTTCCCTTCTTGAAAGAGACAATATCTCCCAAAGGGTGGAAGATTTAATCTTATTAAGAGCACTCTCTCTATTCAGCTTGCCCATCTATTTCATGATTTATTTATTTTTTTTGCTATCCCCACAATGGTGTGCTTAAAGTTGGAAAGAATACAGCATAACTTCTTGAGGGAAGATGGTTCTTTGGAAAGGAAGTACCACTTGGTTAATTAGGATATTATTAGTTTGAGTGAAGAGAATGGAATATTGGGGTTAAGAGAGCTTTCAATTTTGAATCGGCCCTTTTAGGGAAGTGGTTATAAAGATTTACCAAAGAGAGGGCGAGCCTGAAGATGGATTATTGTAGGCAAATTTGGGGAATGAGCAGGGGATTGGTGCTCACAAAAGGATAGGGAAAGCTATGGAGTTGGAGTGGGTCTCTAGAAAGCTATTAGAAGAAAGTAGGAAGACTTATCTTCTAGGATCAAGATTCAAGTGGGGGAAATTTGGGGAGTCAAAGGGGAAGTATTAGGTGAATTCAAGTGGCTATTAATAAGATTTATCAAAGAGAGGGAGTGTCTTTGAAAGTAGATTATTGTAAGGAAATTTGGAGGGTTGGATGGGGTTTGGTGCTTGAGATTTGGAAAGCTATTAGTAAAAGGTGTGAAGGCTTCTCTCCTAGTATCAAATTTCAAGTGGGTATTGATCAAAGAACTAAATTTTGGTTAGATCATTGGTGTGGTTACTCTCCTCTTAAAGACTCTTTCTCTCATGCTCATTTCTCAAAGGGATGCTTTGATAGTAGATGTGTGGGATGACAAAGGTGGTTTTGGTGGGTGGAGTCCTGTTTTTTAGGGAATTTCCATGATTGGGAGTGACAAATGTTGAGGCTTTCATATATATTATGGAATTGGTAAGGCTCAATGGGCAATTCTAAGAATGATGTGATAATGTGTAAATAACAAGCCTTTTTTATTAAGCCCTATTGTAAACTTTCTGCCAAGAGAGGTTCCTTGATGTTTCCCACAGAGAAGGTGTAGGGTTCAAGAGCTTGCTTAAAGGTAGTATTTTTTACTTTATTTGTTCTGGAAGCACTATGAGAGAAAATTCAAACGATGAAGCAGTTGATGAAGAGGGATTGCTCTCTAGTGAATCGGTGTTGTTTGCGTAAAGGCAATAAGGAAACAACAAATGACCTTTTCATCCACTGTCGGAAAACTTAACTTTTATAGATTCTATTGTTTTGCCTTTTGAGGATTGCCTAGGTAATGGCTCAGTCAGTTAAAGAGTTTTCACTGTGTTAGCATGGTAGATTGTGGGACACAAGTGACTAAACTTTGGAGGATGGCGTCACTTTGCTTGTCCTAATGCATTAAGAACCAATGTAATAGAACTTTTGAAAATCTTGAAAGCTCAAATTAGTAATTGAAAAATTTTATCTTCAATTTTTTGTTTGGTTGGTCTAAATGTTATGCGGGTTGCCAGAATATTTACTTGTTAGATTTTGGTGATTATATGGGGAGGGGCTAAGTCAGGTATGGGTATTCATTTGTGTGTTCTTTTTATTTTTTTATTTTTTTGATAAATAAGAGAATGTATTAAAGAGCACAACTAGCACAAGGACACAGGATGTATACAATGAGCACCAAAAGGCAAAACAAAAAATACTCCCTCCCCATCAAGAACCCAATCAATCTATAAAATTGACCAAAGGCATAGCCTCTCCATCTATATACACCTAATCCACAGAGATAGATTGTTAAGGAAATCACTTTTGAGTCTTTGATTTGACATTTCCCTACTTTCAAAATCTCTTTGGTTTCTTTCCTTTCAAATAGTCCAAAAAATACATAAAGAAGTGACTCTTCAAGCCTTCTTTTGCCTTCTACCTACAAAAGAATCGTGCCACCCTAGGAGAGTCTCCCCAATCAATGCAGAGAAAACCCACTAAATACCGAATATAGAAATGTTGTGTGGTATGTGAGAATATTTCCTTATTGGAGACCACCAAAGGAAACTAGATGATCACCTGTAAAAAGAAAACTCTCTCATTTGAGAGCCAAAAAAGTCTCTAGATTATCTCCAGCAAGACATCAATCAAGTAATCATAATTTACTATCAGTACCTGAAGAAAACATTTATTCATCCAAATTTCAGTCTAAAATAGAGGTCATTTTCTAAATTGACACAATTAACAACCAAAACACTCATCAAATGCTAGCTTCTAGAAAGAGTCAACTGAATGTCATGTGGTTGGGCAGTTTTTCTCTAATGGGGAAAGACAGGAAGAGATACATAACGATTATAGTACAAACTGTTGGTGAATAATGATAGGTAGAATCTTCACAACTAAACAATTAAAAATTCCATTGAAAGCTAAACTAAGCTAACATCCTGATCACTGATATCTTGGCACCTCAAAAGTGGATCATCTTTGAGAGGTATATTCAGTGTAATCCAAAGGCTGATTCAATCAACCATCTCTATCTATTGGTCCTCCACTTATTCAATTTAGTCTCAGTTTCTCCATAGATTAGAATATCAAGAGTCATACCAGGAGACATTTGCAAAACAGAGTGTTCCTCACTTTCCAAGGCTAAGATTTGTAAAAAACTCAGGGCACCTTTAAAGATCTGGAGAGGTTATGGCTGGAAGTGAGTTCCCATATTTATTAATCATCAGAAGGCCCGGGTTGAAAGAAGGCTGGGAACACATGCATGGAATGGAGACCAAGTAACTAAAAACTGAAGTCAAAGTGGAATTGAAGGCATTCACTGATCAGTCCATTCTGAAGAATAAAATGTTAAGGCCAAAGAACAGGACAGATTACCACCTTTACTTGTATGAAAAGAAACCGAGTTCTCTAGACATTTTCTTTTTAAACCAAAAGAGAACCAAGCAATTAGAGTTTACTACCATAACTCTAGTAGATTTCACCAATCCCAAGGGGATGGTGTTTGCTTTAAAATCTCACATAGTAGAGAAACCCCAATGATTGGATGATTACCAACCACATATAATCACAGAAAACCTAGCATGCTTTTTTCTTCTAACAGGCACATAGTAGACCTTTACATTACTGGGCAAACACAACAACAATGGGGCTGATAGCAATAATCAGATTTCATTTGACAAATTTTACCTGGGACAACTTTTTTCAGAGGGATAGTTTTAATCAAGATATCTAAAACCGGCTCGTGAGGCAGCCATGCAAACCAAAAATCTTTGTTTGATAGCCTGAGACTAGCACCTTGCTTAACCACGCCAAGGTGAATATTTTATCTAAAACAACGTTAATTATAAGAATTCAAAACTTTATTTCATTTTCCTTGGTTTTCTTTGCACCCAAGCAAAGAGTAAACAGAGAACTTATACAAAAAAACAAAACAAAACAAACAAACAAAAGGCAGCTTACTTGAAATTTAGCCATCTCATTCTCAACCAGAGCTTGAGCATTAACAACTGGAACACTGCAATGTTCAACACAGTTGCTTATTTCTTCTTGCTTTCTTTTCCTATCGAAGCACTCGTATGCGCATTTGAAGTATGCTTGCTGCAAGCAGTCTCATTCAGATTTCAGACAAACTTATACACATGAAGAACAATATGGAATCACAAGAGACAATAACAAGTGGTCAAATATTCAAAAAGTAAAAGGAAGTTAATATTTTGGATATCACATTTTTCATTGTTTAAGACCCGAGAGTCTGAAACAATTATTTAAATTAGTTGAGTTTCAGTTTTTCATTTTTTTGGTAGACCAACAACAGAATTGAAAACCCTCAGTTTGGTTGCCCATAAAACAGAGGAAAAGGAAAAAATTTCTAAAAAACCAAATACCCACCTCAATGAACCCAATGGGGTGGATCAGCAGGTTTCGGTTTACTCAGTTCAATTAAGACTCAAATTCCAATTTTATTTTTTTTTTTTCATTTTTCTAGATCTTCTCGGCAGTCAAACAGAGCCCAAATATCAACAACTTTTACTTTTTTTGCTTGACATTGGATTTCTCAGCAACCAAACAGAGGGGGAAAATGGGAATCAAAGAAACAATATATAAAGATAGAGAGACACCTGTAGAGTGAAATTGACATGATCTTGAACACCAGAGAGTTGGGCTTGAGCGGCTAAGTTAATTTCATTCAATTTTCGCCTCAATCTCTCCGAAACAAGTTGCTCTTCAGCAGCAGCTATGTGATTCATTTCTCTCTTTTCCTGGACTTAGGGTTTTAGGGCTTTCCCGGACTTAGGGTTTAAGGGTTTTCGGTGACCCTTACGATGGAGGTACCATTCATATTTAAACTCAAAACAGAAGGAACGTAAGGTGGTTAAACCCAATCCATTCTGTACCCAACCCAATTTTGAGTGGGTTGGGGTAGCCTCTTTTGTCATTTGGGTTGGGCTTGCCCAGAAAAAGAGCTAAATTGAATTGAATTTGGGTTATATATATATATATATATAAACCGATGAACTAACTTCTTATTTATGAAAATTAACTAATTTATTTTTTATAAATTCTTCTTACATTAGATTGGTGGATCTATGTTGATGAAATTAACGGATATAATTTATTACTCCTAAAATATAATTTTTCCATAGACAAACTTTATTTTGATTTATTAATATGTGATAAACATTTTATTGTTTTTGCCCCCTTAGGGGAACCCTAACGATCCCAAGCAACCTCAGTAGGCTAACTTGATTTTAACTCAAATTGGGGAAAATGTTTGGATTAAGTTTGGACTAAACAACTTGGATTATAAGTCAGGTTATGTTGGGCTTTGAGTAGATGTGAATTATGATTTCTTCTTAGGTTGAACTTGTATTGGATACAAACACAAGAATTTTATGCCAATTTTACGCAAATGAAAAAAAATTAATTGTCTAGTTACACTTTTTTGTCCAATTCAATTCAAATTGGGAACACCAAAATGGACTAATATTTAAATTTCAAAAAATAATTAACAATATAAAAAGTATTTGCAAATTCTTAAAATTTATCTGTATAGATTTTATGGTATTAAGAAAATCTTTCATTCAAAAAAATAACTTTCACTTTAAATTTGAAATATGGCCTTTAAAGAAATCACAAATTAGAATAACTTTCTATTTTTTGCTTTAACTAAAAGTTAAAGTTAAAACCAAAACCATAAATTTTAAAGGGTAATAACAGTATTAAAAAATTTTAAATGAAATTTTTAGAAAAAAAAACAACATTTTCCTAACTTTCATATTAAGTTATCTTTAAAGTCATAAACTCTTTGAACTAAATTTGTCAACTAAATATAAAAGCTCTTATTGAGCTTAAAACTTTTGACTTCTATGAAGTGATTCTAAATGGGCGTGAAAATAATTTTTAAAAAATGAGGTTTCTCTTTCCAAGTGAAAATTATTTTTGTTATAAAAAATTATTTTTGTTACTTTTGAGTCTTGACACAAATATTTCTAGAATTTAATTATGTAAAAAAAAAAATAACAAAATGAGTTATAAAAAATATGAGGTAATGATAAAAGGATAAGACAAGAAATAAAAAAAACACATTATAA
The DNA here is from genome assembly GCF_004353265.1 of Vitis riparia. NCBI lineage: Eukaryota > Viridiplantae > Streptophyta > Magnoliopsida > Vitales > Vitaceae > Vitis > Vitis riparia. The sequence continues at coordinate 167,519 of NC_048435.1, read as the reverse complement.
TTAGTAAAAAAGAAGAAAAAAAGGTAGGTATACATGTGTGTGCGCGCGTATAAATGATGGAAAAATAAATGATTTGAGTTTTTAATCATTTATCTCGGTTTTTGTGGGTGTTTAAGAACAAAATGTAAATTATTAGGGAAAAATAAAAAGCTTGAATGATATTTTAAAGAAATAGTTCATTGTAGCATAAGAATTTGCTTATTATCTAGGTCTAGAGCAAAAGCTTCTTCACATTGTATTTTTCACAACAATAATTATTTTTCATAGTACTAATTCAAGAATTTTGAAAAAAAAAAAGATGTAGACATAAATAAAAAAAATTAGTAGATTAAATTACCACTAATTTGGTCTTCAAAATGAATAAATTTAAATATATATATATATATAAATGGATAAGTTTCCCTAATCTCCAACTATAAAAAGGATAATAATAATAATAATAAGAAAATTTGTTAAAATCAAGGAATTAAATCCCTTGAATTAAGAAACTAAAATTCGGGATTTTGAAATTCAAATTCTCTATCTTCACCTATAAATAAAGGTGTCTTAAGAGGGGAAGAAATTTAGAAATTAAAAAAAAAAATCCAGAAATGAAAATTCTAAGGAGAAAATCCAAAGGTAGTTTCATAAGGGAAAAATGACTTCACGACAAAAAAAAGAACTTCATCAAATCTCCCTACAAGTTCGGTAAACGACAAAAGAACTGTCACGTTCTTCACAATTCAACAAGGTCATTCGGGAATAAGCCACTTGTGGCCCTCGATTGATCTTCGAAATCAAGAAAGCGTCATCGTCGTCTTCCAAAGTGTGATCAAGGCAAAAGAACAAGAGGGAAAATATTCTTTTGAAAAGAATATTATTTTTTTGAGATTGTACCCACAATATATTTTTAATTTCAATAAATATTTTGTTCGTATTATTTTCCTATTTTGTTTTGCTAATTTTTGCAGGACCAAAATTTACGAAATTTGTGCGTACAGATGAATTATTTAAAACAGTTTTAAACTCAAGTAGCTTTCAAAATTAATGGAGAAGTAGAGGTTTATATTTGCGAACTACTTGGGAACCTCAAAATGTTGTTTTTTGAAAAATGATGACTTTAGTAGTTGACTTGTTGCCAACGCTAAAATTCTCTAGAAAAATGATGTTTTAGCAATGGTTACACCATATAAATTGAGAGAAGATCTAGCAATCGATTGAATGACCAACAAATTAGTTTGTTTGTCTTCTAATGGTTATTTGTAGGAACATTTATTACTAACAATTGGTTAAAGATCGATTAGTTCAATTGCAATTTCTATTTGATGATCAATTCATGCCCAATTTTAATATAAAAACCTTTTAATATTCATTTAATGAAAATCAATAGTGATTAGTATTAAATTCAACTTAATGTATTGATTGAAATACTTTTTGCATGTGATATAACAATGTAGATTATTCTAGGGATTGATTTGAAGCTTGAGGTTATGGATTTAGCTCAGACTCTCCCACGTCATGTTACATCATTGTTTGCAATTTTTTTTTCTCTCTTTCTTTTATTTACTTGCTATTTAATTGTGATATTATTTTTATTAAATCTTACAATTGTCACATAATCTAACTTTTGGTGTGTGACCTTCTTGAGATTGGATTTGGTGATCTTAAGATTCCACAATATCGAATGGTGACTACTATGAGCCCTTTTAAGTACCTATAGGTTTGAAGGTGAGGGCTAGGAGGATCAACTAAAACCATGACCATGGTTCCTCTTGCACTTGTTTTCTTAGTTTATAGGATAGAATGTTTTTTTCTTGAATATGAGGCCTACTTTCATAGTTTATTCCTATCAAACTTTGATTGGTGGAGAAATAGGTCAACTTTTTTCTTGGGAAGTGGCAAATCAATAGGAAAAACTAATCAAACTTTCGAAACCTCACTAAGTTTGTCATTGGTTAGTCTTGTTGGATATTTTAGTGATTATGGGCCTACATATTAACACATTGTACATTAAGATATCTTATATTGGGGCCTAATTAAATATGATCAATTAAGTTAATAATGGGCCTTTAAAGCATCTCTCTCTATATATAAACTGTATGAGTTTTGCAATGTGTAGAGGTCAATTTTATTTTATTTATTAATGATGGACCAATAAATAAAATAAAATAATAAGGGGTATGGTCTCCAATCTAAACAAGAGGAGATAAAAAAAAATTGTTAATTATTCACATCCCATCAATGAGTAATTTCAAGGTTGCAATACTCATTTTAGACGTGGAAGACAAAACTCAAGTACATAATTTCAATAAATTCGAGAATGTCTTCCAATATTATTATCCTATGGATTTAATATGAGATTTTGGTGTATGATTTGTAATTTTCTAACAAATGGTATCAGAGCCACTCTTGTTAAATCTATTAGGTTTTAATTAAAGTTGTTTCATGGTGGATGAAGTTTTTTTTAATCTAATTTCATTCATTCATCCACCATTTTTTTTTTTTTTTTTTTTGTGTTTGGTTGTAAGAAAAACTTTCTATAATCTAGATTCCCCAAATTTTTGTTGAAAATAATTTTTATAAATTATTTTTCCAATAAATATCAATATTTTTATCAGAAAATATCTTTTCTCGGATTTTTTTGCATATTTTTTGAGATAAATATAAGTGTTTTTTTTTTTTTTTTTTTTTTTATCATTTTGGGGATAAAAATGAAGTGGTTGGGTGATAATGACATTTTTTTCGTCATTATCTTGTTACTTTTTTTATAAGTCTTTTAATAAGGTCACTTGAACATTGGGCTTAAATATTTTAATTCATAAGGTCATTTGGACATTGGACATAGACATAAGTCTTTTAATAGGGTCATTTGGACATTAGGTCTGAGTCATTATATTGGGTCATTTGGATTGTTGGACTCAAGTCTATTTAAGTTGGGTCAAGTAATGGATAGGGCCAGACCTTTTACTAACCTGTTTGACTGATCTAGTTGGATCTTTGATTGACCCATTTGATCGACCCAATTGGACCTTTGACCAACCTGTTTGACCGATCCAGTGGACCATTGACTTTGATCGTTGACCGAAAAAAAAAATTGCACGTTTAAAATCCAATATTTCAATATAAATTAAATTGAAATTATATGTCACCAAAGTGACCTCTATTATGTAAATTTATTTATCTTGAAGTATGTAGATTTTATTTTGGAATTCTATGTGTAGTATTTAAATCTATGGATAAAATAATTGGCCCAAAGGAAGGTTATTCTTGGCTAGATTTTTGACACTTGTGGTAGTAAATATGTGATATTTTGGTGATGTTCACGCATGCAATAAGTCAATCCAAAGATAGGCATATTATTGGCAAGATTTGTTATTAGTATTTATTAACTACTTTTTATTTTTTTATTTTTATAATAGCACCATTTACAAATTGTTATTTTTGTCCAAAGACTAAATATCAATGTTGTGTTAGGTATATTATAAGAGTCCTTATTGCTTTTATGTCATATGTATACATGTAGTTAATTCTTACATGCTTAAAGCAAATGACATTGTTATTTATTGTGAGCTTATTATTTTATTTTGCATATAGTTAATGTTTCCGTTATATCTGCCAACATAAACAACATTCCAATGCTTAATGGCACTAACTTCGAAAAGTGGAAAGAACATATTACTATTTTACTTAGATGTATAGATTTAGACTATGCGATCCAGACTGAACAACCCCCTTCCTTTACTAATGATAGTACTGTAGAACAAAGGGCTAACTTTGAAAAGTGGGAGCATTTTAACCTCATGAGTCTTATAATCATGAAGCACTCTATTCCAAATACCATCAGGGGTGTAATGCCTGAGGAGGAAAATGCTAAGAGTTTCCTAAGCTAAACAGTAGACTGATTCGTTGGATATGAAAATGTTGAAACAAGCACCATTTTTTCTAAGCTTGTTTCGATGCAGTTCAAAGGCAAAGGGAACATAAGAAAGTACATTATGGAAATGTCTAATCTTGTTACTCGACTAAGAACACTAAAGTTGGAGTTGTCTGATGACATCTTTGTGCACTTAGTCTTGATATTTCTCCCTACACAATTTAGTCCTTTTAAGATAAGTTATAATACTCAAAAGGCAAAATGGTCTCTTAATGAGCTCATTGCTCAATGTGTGCAAAATAAGAGAGATTGAAATAAGAAAAGATAGAAAGTGCTCACTTAACTACTACCTATCATGACAATGCTGCCAACAAGGAAAAAAAAAAAAACAATAACAGTAAAAGAAAAAGAGTCGCAGACAATGAGACCTCACAACCTAAGGTGCAATAGAAATATGATAAAGTCATCACTTATTTCTTTTGCAAGAAAGGTGGACATGTGAAGAATAATTGTCCTAAGTATGTAAAATGACTCGTCAAAAAGAATAAACTTCATAACTTTGTTTGTTCTGAATTTAATTGAGCTTTAATACCAAGTCACACTTGGTGGATAGATACTTGTGCAACTACTCACATAAGTGTGACGATGCAAGGTTGTTTAATGAGTCAACTGTCAATTGATGCTGAAAAATTCATCTATATGGGAAATGAAAACAAAGCTCTTGTTGAGGCAATTGGTTTATTTAGATTGCAATTAGAATCTGGTTGTTATTTGGATTTAGATGAGGTTTTTTATGTACTGTCATTTAGATGGAATTAGGTATTTGTTTCTCGTTTGGACAAATCTAACTACTCTTATTCATTTGGAAATGGAAAAATGAGTCTTTTTCAATATTCAAATATGATTGGTACAGGTTCTTTGGTTAATAATCTATATAAATTGGATATTAATGTCTCACATATTTATAAATCCTTGCATGCAAGTAATTGTGGTTCAAAACGTAAATTAACCGATGAAAATTCTTCCATGTTGTGGCACAAACGTTTAAGAGATATTTCTAAACAAATGATTTAAAGACTTGTGTCAGAAGAAATTATTAATTCCCTTAACTTTTCGGATTTGAAAATATGCATTAAATTCATTAAGGAAACGCAAACAAACGTTAGAAAAATTGGTGCCAACAAGAGTTTAGGTGTTTTGGAATTAGTTCATATTGATATTTATGGTTCATTCTCTATAGCTTATTGGAATGGTCAACAATATTTTATTACTTTCATAGATGATTATTCTCATTATGGGTACTTATACTTGATTCATGAGAAGTCTCAATCATTTGAGGTTTTCAAATCTTATAAAGCTGAAGTTGAAAATCAACTTGGAAAGAAAATTAAAGTAGTTCAATCTATCTGTGGTGGTGTAGATATGATGGATCAAGTGAATAACGTCCAGGCCCTTTTACGAGATACTTATAGGAATGTGACATTGTTCCTCAATATACCATGCCAAGGATTCCAAGTCAAAACGGTGTAACTGAGAGACGAAACTGAACCTTGAAGGATATAGTGAGAAGTATGATAAATCATTCTTCTTTGTCACAATCACTTTGGAGAGAAGCCATAAAAACTGTAGTTTATATCCTTAATCGAGTTCCAAGCAAAGCAGTAACTCAAACCCCATATGAGCTATGGACTGGAAAGAAGCTTAGTATTATGCATCTTCATGTTTGGGGTTATCCAGCTGAAGCAAGGCCATAAAAGCCTAATGAAAGAAAACTGGACCTAAGAACAGTAAGCTACTACTTTGTTAGGTACTCAAAAAGGTCAAAGGGTTTTAAGTTTTATGATCTCTCAGCATGGTTGAAAATGTCGGGTTTTTTCGTTGAAATTTCTGTGAAATTTCGTGTTTCGAGGGTCGACGAAATGAAATAAGGGAGCGAAATGTCGACAGAAGAAATATCCGTAAATTTCGCCAAAAATCAGAGAAATTTCAGTAAAAAAAAAAAAAAAGAAATATCGGCGATTTTTTTGAAAAAATTGCCTCCAATTGGAAAATTTCGAAGAAATTTCCTTTTGTTTCGATTTATTTCGACGATTTTTTACCGATTTTTTAAAAAAATCGACGCCTTGCACCTATTGCTGATCCAACAGTTCCCAACTTCCCCACGTTGATCTGACGGTCCAGATTTGGTCCGAGCTCCAACAGTTAATTTCATGTGCATCTGATGGTCCAAATTGAAACTGGATGTGATCCAACGACCAGAATTGAATCCCAACGGCTATGTGATGATCCAATGGTCAGATTTTGATCAAATGGCCAATTTTGTTTTCCAACGGTAAAATGAGATTCCAACAGCTATTTTGGCCCAATTTTTTTTTCTATAAATAGCTCATTTTCACCAATTTCATCCACATTTCATATTTGATCTCTCATTGCTCCCAAGGTTACTTATTTTGTTTTTAAGGTATTTTTGTTTTAAATTTTTATTATTTTGTATTGAAGTGTAATTAATTAGTATATTATTTAAATCTTCAATTTTATTTATTTTCTTTTCATTTGTCATGAATTAGTACATCAATGTTTTTTCTTTTCATTTGTAATTAATTAGTACATTTTTTTAAATCTTGAATGAATTAGTAGATTTTCATAGAATTAATTTAGTTTAGTTAATTTATTAACTCAATTAACAATATTAGTAACTTCCCATTTTTTTCAATTTTTTTTTTTTATATTTTCAATCGTAATTAATTAATACATTTTTTAAATCTTGAATGGATTAGTAGATTTTCATAGAATTAATTTAGTTTAGTTAATTTATTAACTTAATTAACAATATTAGTAGCTTCCCAATTTTTTCAATTTTTTTATATTTTCAATCGTAATTAATTAGTACATTTGAATTAATTAGTATGTTTTTTAACTCTTGAATGAATTAATAGATTTTCATATAATTAATTTAGCTTAGTTAATTTATTAACTTAATTAACAATATTAGTAGCTTCCCAATTTTTTCAATTTTTTTATATTTTCAATCGTAATTAATTAGTATATTTGAATTAATTAATACATTTTTTAACTCTTGAATGAATTAATAGATTTTCATATAATTAATTTAGTTTAGTTAATTTATTAACTTAATTAACAATATTAGTAGCTTCCCAATTTCTTTATTTTTTTTATTTTCAATTGTAATTAATTAGTATATTTGCAATAAGTTTGATTAACATGATTACTATATTTGCAATAAGTTTATTTTTAATTACTTTTTTAATTTAAATTTTTATTCAATTGTAATGAAATAGTATATGTTCAATAGATTTGCAATGGCTAGTGGAAATGGAAGTGGAAGTGGAGGTAGAGGTAGATGTGGAGATGGAGATGGTGGGAGTGGCACATTCGGCCGGATTTAGATTAGAAGTATTGTTCACCATTAGAGGAAAATCGAAATGGGACAATTTGTAATTTTTGTGGGCTGGTGATGAAGAGTGGAGACATTAGTCGATTCAAGTATCATTTAGCGCATAGAGACCCGAATAACAACACCAAAAAGTGTCTTTCAATGCCACCTGAAGTTAAAGAAGAGATATGAAGGATGTTACATGAAAAAAGTAAAGCAAAAGCAAATAAAACTACAGATATTGAAGAGATCAGAGATCAATTACGTGGCACTATGGGGGCTAGGCATACACATGTCATGGACGAGGATAATGATGATAATGAAGATGAAGAAGTGTACATGTATCCAAAAAATATGGACTTGGATGAGTGGGATGCTTATCGAGAAGCGGTTCGTGCATCAAAGGCAACAGAATGGGAGCGACAACAACATGAAAATCTTGTAGGAAGCAAACTTAAAATAGGGGAGTCATCACGACCTAGTGGTGCATCGATAATGCGGAAATCTCAAAGTATGCGACATTCAGACCCATCACCACCTATTGCACTCTCACTCTACAAGTCTTCTAAAGCAAAACAAAAAAATATTAAAGATAAATTAAAGGGTGGTTCAATTAAAGAAACGATGAGACGCTTAATAAGCAAATTCTTCATTTATGATAGCATCGCGCCCAATAAAGCAAATTCTCACCACTTCAAGAATATGATTATTAGTGCACAACAAGTAGGTAATTTTTAAGTTCTCAAATTTTATATTGTTTCATACCTTCAGTAGGTGTAGTCTTTTGTGTCATGTTTTAAATATTTCTTACATATGATTTGTAGGAATGAGAATCGAACCTCCATCTCCATATGAAATAAAGAATAAGTACTTGGAAATGGTACAAAGATATGGAAGCTTATGTGAACCAGCAAAGAGAAAAATGGAAGACATATGGTTGCACCATAATGTCAGATGGATAGATAGGGCCCACGAGATTAAGCATAATTAATTTCATGACTTATTCAAAAAGGAGTACGGTGTTCCTCGAGTCAGTCGATGCATCCAACAATACCAAATACCACAAATGCATATACAAGCTATTGAAGAATGTTATCAAAGAAGTCGAGGTAGATAATGTGCTCCAAATTGTCACAGATAACAGGTCAACGTTCGTGAAAGTAAGGAAGTTGTTGATGAAAAAGTTTAACTTATATTGGACCCTATGTGCGACACACTGCATCTACTTAATGTTTGAAGACATTGGGAAAAGACCTAGTACTGCAGAGGTAATACGCAATGCCAGCAAAATAACTAACTTCATTTACAATCATTGTTGGTTACTTGCAGAAATGAGAAAGTAATGTGGTGGAGACATTGTTCAACCAGAAACTACAAGGTTTGCTACAAACTATATTGCTCTTGAAAGTCTTCTTAAAAAAAATGGTTGATTTGAAGAAATTGTTTATGAGTGATGAATGGGCACTACACAAGCTTAGTCGAACAAACATTGGATGAGATATAGAGAAACTAATGTTTGATCATCCGTATTAGGATAGAGTGAAACATGTTGTTTCATACTTTGAGCCACTATACGTGGTGCTTCGAATCATGGATTTAGAAGTTGTTCCAACAATGTCGTTTGTGTACGAGCTTATGCAAGTGATGAAAGAAAATCTCAATCGTCAACAAGTTGGCGATTGGATCTTCAAAATACCCAAAGATCGTTGAAAGAAAACACTAAAACATCCACTTCATGCAGCAGGTACTTAATTTTCATCAATTGTTACTTTGATTTTATTTCATTTTCTCTTACACAATACTAAATCTACATAATTTTATTGTAGCATACTTCTTGAATCCAAGGTTTCAATATAGGCATGGAGTTGGTAGTGATCCAAATTTAATTCAAGAAGTCCATGAAGTATTTGCTAAATTAGACCCAAATGCTGAATCGATTGGTCAATTTGGAAATGAGGTAAATAAGAAACTCTTATTTTACTCAAATCTTTTATTTCATTCATCATTTTATTTGAACATTTACTAACAAATATGATATTAACAATTTAAATTATGAATACATAGCTTGTGCTTTTTCGAGATGCAAAGAGAGGATTCAGTGATCGAGCGGCGGTTGCATCAAAGTCAACCATGGTGCTCAATAAGTACTATTTCTTAATAGAAAAAAAAATCGATTATCATTATTGTAAATTCATCACATAAGTATTTATATAATTATGAATTCCTTTGCAGTTGAATGGTGGTTCATGTATGGAAACCAAACACCTACATTGAGAAAATTGGCCATTAAAGTTCTCTCACACACTGTGTCATCTTCTGCTTGTGAGAGAAATTGGAGCACATTTGCTTTAATCCACACAAAGCAACGCAATCGTTTGGCTTCCTCCAGACTACAATAATTAGTTTTTTGTTACTACAATATGAAGCTAAAGTTACGCGATATAGAGGCAGAAAATGATTGAGTTGCTGAGAAATATTACCTTAATCTTCTTGACATTTCAGCCAAGGTGGGTGAAGAAGAAGAGAATCATTTATTCCAATGGGTCAGACCTATACACTTAGATGATGAAATTGGTAATTCTGATCCACGAATTGCTGCTCATGCTCGAGAATTTTGAGTTGATGTTGAACGTGTGTTGTCCGAAGAAGTTCAGAGTGAAAGTTTTAGCAAAGATATTGAGGATTCATTTCAAAGGGCATTGAATTCCCACCAAGAGGTTGACTCCACAAGTATTGGCCAAAGTAGTAGACCTAGTGCTACTGGTATTTCAGCTTCTGGTTACGATAGTTCAAGAGATGGAACTGATGATGGAAGTGATCACATATGAGGAGATATTGGGGAACGCCAACAAAGTCAATATCCAATGAGTCAATTCACCTATGAAAATGATTTCACGCATTGCACACAAGATGAAGACCATAGCTCTAGAAGGGTTGGTCCAGGTATAGGAGCTATTAGGAAGCCATATAGAGGAAGAGAACAGACGATGACTCCATATAACAAGGAGTTACTTTCAGGGAGTTTTGAATCTATGAGTATAGGAACTCAATTTAGTGACTCCTTAAATGAGGCTAACGTTTACCCTCCTTATGTGATGGGTTATGGTCAATCTTCAAGTTCAACTGATGAAGAGTATGGTATGTCAAACTACCCCTCTACTGCATAGATGTCATACCAAGTTCCATATAAAATGCAAGGAGGATTTGACATGAACACATGGGTCAATCTCGAGTATCCTATCCATGTAGAGGCAGTGGGCAGGACTTAAGAGATATATGCATGGCATGTTAGAATTTTTAACCAATATTATCGAGGCTCAATGAGTTGGTACCAATATTGTCTCCAACAGCAAGACAAGATTCCTTCATCTACCAATTTCATTGAACCACATCAATCCTCATTTTGGTACTAAAGGGTCATTGCAATGTAATATGTACAAATTATTGATATTTAATTAAATCAAGTCTTTCATGAAGCTTCATAATGAGTGTACAATTACAAAATTCACATTTCTTATCTACCGACATGATATAATTACATTTAATATTGCAAATTATATCATACATATATCAAATTCTTCAACAAAACAACTTTTAATTGTCTATTATATTTCTAATTACATTACTATGAGAGTTTTCTTACATTTCCATAAGTTTTGATCAAATTTTGGCATACCAAATTTTTTTTCCAAAATATCCGCCAATATTTTTCTGATATATTCGATATATCCGTAAAATCAAGTTACCGATATATCCGTAATTACCGATATTTTCATCATTGCTCTTAAGCAAATCCTTTTTTGAGACAAGCAATGCTAAATTAATTGAAGATGTTGAATATGGTAAGAGTACTAAACCGAGGAGCTTTGTCTTTGAAGATGAATATGTTATTATTCCTACAGTTACAATTGAAATTGATCAAGTAAGTTTGCTTGATTTTATTCAGGATGCAAATTCAGAAAATCTAGACATTCCTGAGTTGCCTCCTACTCATAATGAAGAACCATCTCTTATTCATGAGGAAGAACAATAACAACCTCAATTGGAAGTGTCATTAAGGAAATCCACTAGGGAGAGGAGAACAGTGATTCTAGATGATCATATTATGCATATCCAAGAACATGAGTTTAATATGGGACTAGAAGATGATCTAATATCTTTCAGTCAAGCCAAACAAAGTGTAAACTCCTAGAACTAGATAGAACCATGAAATGTGAGATGAAATCAATGAAAAACAATGATGTTTGGGATCTTGTCGAATTGCCTAAATGAGCAAAACCGATTAGTTGTAAATGGATTTATAAAACCAAGCAGGATTGAAAAGGCAATGTCAAAATATATAAGACACGTCTAATCGCCAAAGATTTCACTCAAAAGGAAGACATTGATTATAGAGAGACTTTCTCTCTAGTTTCAACGAAAAACTTTTTTAGAATCATTATGGCACTTGTTGCTCATTATGATTTGGAGTTACATCATATGGATATGAAGATTGAATTTCTCAATGGTAACATTGAAGAAACCATATACATGGTGCAACTAGAGAATTTTGAATCCAAAGAGTCAAAACATCTAGTATGCAAATTAAAGAAATCCATTTATAATTTAAAGCAAACATCTCGTTAATGGTATCGAAAGTTTGATCAAGTGATTACCTATTTTGGTTTTAAGGAAAACACTAATGATCAATGTATTTATCAAAAGATCAGTGAGAGTAAATTTATTATTTTGGTGTTATATGTCGACGATATTCCGCTAGCAAGCAATGATATAGGCTTGTTGCATGAAACTAAGAGATTTCTTTCAAATGATTTTGAAATGAAAGATCATGGTAAAACATCATTTGTGTTGGGCATGCAGATTTATCAAGATCGCTCTCATGGTATTCTTGGCTTATCACAAAAGGCATATATTGATAAAGTGCTTAGTAGATTTGACATGAAGGATTGTGCACCAGGAGATAACCCCATTGATAAGGGTGATAAATTCAATTTGCTTCAATGCCTAAAGAACAAAATTGAGAAAAAAGATATGGAAAATATATGTTATGCATCAGTAGTAGGGAGTTTCATGTATGTTCAAGTTTGTACGCGTTTGAATATTGCGTACGTAGTTGGTATACTTGGAAGATATTTAAGTAACCTACAAATGATCCATTGGAAGGCAACAACAGGTCATGCAGTATCTATAGAGAACAAAAGATTTCATGCTCACATATCAGAGATCTGATTATTTAGAAATCATAAGGTATTTCGACTTCGACTTTGTTGGCTACATTAATCGCAGAAGATCCACTTCTGACTATGTTTTTATGTTAGTTGAAGGAGTTGTCTCTTGGAAGAGTGTTAAGTAATCACTCATAGCTACTTCCACCATGGAAGTAGAATTTATAGCTTGTTATGAGTCATCGAACCAAGCAATATGGCTACGGAATTTTATCATTGGATTGTGCATTGTTGATGACATTGAGATACCATTAAGGATAAACTATAATAACAATGCTACAAAATTATATTCCAAGAACAATAGAAACTCGTCAAAATCAAAGCATATTGACTTGAAGTTTTTGGTGTTAAGAAGAGAGTTCAGAGTTTTCAGGTGTCTATTGAACAAACTAGTACAAACTTCATGATTGTAGATCCGCTTACCAAAGGTGTACCACCTAAAGTGTTTCATGAGCATGTGGCTCGTATGAGTGTGGTTCATTTTGGTGATGTGCTTGTGTAGTGGGAGTGTGTTGATTGATGTTCATTAATTAATGACATGTTTTTCTAATCAGACTTAAGTCTTATTCCTGTTTTGCTTATTGAAAACTCTGAAATAAAGTTATATTATTTCAATTGTAGTTTTGCATAAAGTTTGAAAATGTGTTGAACTTTTTTGAGTTATAAAGTTGGACCAATTGGAAATAGGCATGATATGAGATCACATTACATGAAATTTTCATGTTACACATCCATACTTGATCTATGTCGTTGTTTGTATTAATGTGGTAGTCATTGATGGGTCTAGGTACGAAACATGTAAAGAAGATTGTTTTGGTTCTATATTGGTATAATTGATGGACCAGATTGTTTTGAGATGCTTATAGTTAAAATAGCAAATATTGAGCTCATTTTTGTAATGTTCAATTATTTAATGACATATGTGGCCCAAGTGAGAGATTGTTGTATATTTTGGTAATTATGGGTCTACATATTAAAACATTGTATATTAAGCTATCTTATAGTTGGGTTTAATTAAATGTGATCAATTAACTTAATGATGAGTCTTTAAAACATCTCTATATATATAGACTATATGGATTTTGCAATGTGTAGAGACCAATTTTATTTTATTTATTAATGATGGACTAATAAATAAAATAAAATAATAAGGGGTATAAATAGGATTATGGTCCCCAATCTAAACGAGAGGAGATAGAAAAATTGTTAATTATTCATATCCCATTAGTGAGTGATTTTAAAGTTGCAATACTCGTTTTAGACATAGAAGACAAAACCTAAGTATATAATTTTAATGGATTCAAGTATGTCTTTCAATATTATTATCCTATAGATTTAACATGAGATTTTGGCGTATGTTTAGATGATAAGATTTTATAATCATTTTGTATGATTTGTGATTTTCCAACAAGTCTAACCAATGTTAGATAACACGTGATAAACTCATAAGGATGTTTTATGCTAATGAAACAATTTTCTATCTTGGGTTCAGTTTCTCATATGTGCTCACGAGCATAATGATATTCGATTTTTATGCCCCATGAGTTTGGTATCTGCTTGAGCGGTCTTGTCAAATGACTCTTGTCAACCTGTCTTGCAGATTGATTAGCTTAGGACTTGTCATTCAAGGCGGTTCGGGACGGGTCGCCCCCATCCCAACCCCGTCCCGTTTAGTTTTTTTCAACATACACCATTGGGAATCATATTGATGGTACAAATCATATTGATGGTACACCACGACGATCTGAGCTGAGATTGCAGTGATGGTGAGCGGCTTTGTTCTGTACCAAAAGAACTGGTTTAGAAACGAGAGGAGCACGCACGAGACCGTCCCGAGAACCTACATTCGGAAGGTGAGCACTGGCACAGAAGGGTCGTCTGTGGTGGGCACGGTCAGAGCCACCTGTTTGATCGATGAGTTCTCTTCGTCTGGATCAGGTTTCAGTGAAGAAGACGATGGCTCCAAGCTCGAATCATCGCCCTTCAATACTGTAGAAAACAGAGAAATAGAGAATGTTAACTATCTTTTGCAAAGATGTGAAGAAGAAGAAGAAGAATAGAGGACTTACTAAGAGGGAAGGTGATTTCGTTTAATATACTTTAATATACCCAAAAGGAAGAAGAAACTAGGATTCGCTTGAGGTGAAGGGTTTGGCAGGTTTGGACCGTTCTCCCTTCCCTTTCTCCAAAAAATACATATGAAAAATGTCATTTTCGTAGTTACATGTGAAAATTGGTGCCAATTATTCCCCCTAACACTTACAATGCAACTTGTCAACTTCTAATCACAACCCACCAAAGACTCCCAAACCCCAACTCACAGTCACCGATCACTCTGAAAACCCTATCACCACAAACCATGCCACACTACCCAGGTCTGGTTCTTCTCTCAATCTTTCTGAGTATCTTTCTCATTTTCATTTTTGGGATTGAATCATGAGCTGAGAATTTGATGGAATTGTTATGGTTATGGGGTGGACTTATGCGTTTTTTATCCTGGATCCTCATGTTCTTGGCTTGAAAAGTAGTTTTGGTTTCTGGGGTTTTGGTTTTCTTTGTTCCTAATCTTGTTTCATTTTTCAATTTGGGTGTTTTTGTTGTTTGGTCTTCACTCCAATCCCTGCTTTTGTCATTTCGATGAAGTTCTGTTTGAGTTCATTGCTCAATCTGTTATCTTTATGTTTATTTTTAATTTTTTTTTTCTATAATTTGATTATGGGTTGCTCTGAAAGCATATCTATAGTTGAAGAATGGTACAAATCATATTGATGGTACACCATTGGGAATTTTATATGTAAACGGGACGGGACGGGGTGGGATGGAGTAATTCCCGAACCCGCCTCGAACCCGCCCCGGGTTTTAAAAAAAAAATCTCATACCTGTCCCAAACCGTTTATTAAATTTAAACCCCGTCCCATTAGGGGCGGGGCGGGTAACCGAAAAAACCAGCCTCGTTGCCATCCCTAATCGACAATACTTGAGTCTTAACCCATCATTATTATTTTGCCATATATAAAAGCATTTGGCTTTGTGGGCGCTATGGAAATGTTTGGATTTGGTTGTCTTCGTAGGCTTAGAAGCACTATTAATCGATAACATATACTTTTTGAGTCTAATTATTCTAATACTTTTGCATCCGAATTAGGTTGCCCGATAAGTCTTGACCCAGTAACCCATACCCTACTATTGTTGGTACCTCCACTAACATTTTGGGAAAATTCACCACAACCCATTTGTCACTCTTTTTAAATGTGTATTGAGATTGGATTAATTTAATTTTGTATTGCATGGTAAAAAAATTAATTTTATTCACCTTCATTACTTATTTGAATTACTAATTAAAAATAAGGATATGAATAAAAAAATTATTTTCATTAAAATCAAAATCCATTCTCATTAATATTTAGATTTCTCATTTCCATGTAGTGTTTGGTTTACTATCATTCTTATTTCTATTTTCATTTTAAATAATAATGATAGGAAAAAGATAGAAAGACATCATTTTTTTTAAGCTTTTATTTTAGAAACCTCTATTATTTTTTAATATATTGATAACTTTGATACATTGTCTTCAAGTTCCTCAAAATTTCTTCACTATAATAATAGTAATAATTTTTTTTTTTTTTTTTTAAAGTTCAAACATTAGAACAAAGCACGTCAATCAAGGGTTTTATGCAAAAGGCCTCCAAGCATCTAACCAAACGCGACCTAGACATTTGCAAATGAGGAATAGGTACCGCGGGCATTCATAAATCATAAGGTGGAATGAAGCATTGAAGACATTTAAGACTCTGTTTGAGGGGGGAGAGAGAGAGCGAGAGAGAGCGAAGATGGAAGAGGAAATATGCCGAGACCTCCCTCTTGTTCTCTCCTCTTTCGTTGACACGTTCGTTGACTTCTCTGTAAGCGGCCTTTTCTTACCCCAATCCTCTAACCCGAACCCTAACCCTAACCCTAATTCTTCTTCTGATACCGATCCTCTGCCCTCATCCCCACAGTTAGCTACCAAGTACCCTGCTCCCGATCGTCTCATCGCGGTGGGCGATCTTCATGGAGATCTTCAGAAGTCGAAGGAAGCCCTAAGGCTTGCTGCCCTTATCGACGCTTCTGATCGATGGACAGGCGGGACCGCCACAGTGGTCCAGATCGGGGACGTGCTCGATCGCGGTGGGGACGAGCTGAAGATTCTGTATTTTCTCGAGAAATTGAAGCGGGAGGCCGAGAAAAGCGGCGGAACTATCATTACTATGAACGGAAATCATGAGATCATGAACGTGGATGGCGATTTTAGGTTTGTTACCCAAGCGGGTCTGGATGAGTTTAGGGTTTGGGCTGATTGGTTTTGTATTGGCAATGCAATGAAGAGTCTCTGTGATGGGTTGGAAAAACCCAAAGACCCATTTTTTGGTATTCCTTTGAAGTTTCTTGGTGTTAAGGAAGAATTATATCATAGCATTCGATGTAGAATTGCCGCATTACGCCCAGAAGGTCCCATTTCGGTTCGGTTTTTATCGCAAAATCAGACAGTTGTGGTTGTGGGTGATTCGGTTTTCGTTCATGGAGGTTTGCTGCCTAAACATGTTTTCTACGGGTTGGAACGAATCAATGAAGAGGTGAGGGATTGGATTAATGGGTTGAAGGGGAGATTTCACCTGGTTATCTCAGAGGCAAGCATTCAATGGTTTGGTTGAGGAAGTTCTCTCATGAATTGGCACAAAATTGTGACTGTTCAACTCTTGAGCATGTTCTTGCTACGATTCCAGGTGCAAAGAGGATGATCATGGGTCATACCATTCAAGAAACTGGAATTAATGGTGCTTGTGGTAACCGAGCCATTCGGATTGATGTGGGTATGTCCAAGGGGTGTATTAACGGACTGCCTGAAGTTTTAGAGATTATTGGGAATTCGGAGTTGCGGGTCCTGACATCGAATCCATCATACAGGGACAGACTAGAAGCTGATAGGAAGGGCGGGCTTGGTCTTCTGCTTCCTGAGCATGGACCGCGACAAGTGGAAGTGAAGGCGTAACATTGAAGAGAATTTGAACTCAAGGGAGTTCCTTTTCAAGGAACCGTTTGAGAATTTTATAGCTTGTTCATAAGAACTGATAATTCAATATCATGGTGGAGTGGGTTCCAGAATTGTAAATCATTGCCAATCAAATATATTTTTTTTATCAGTAAGTAATATGCGTATTGCAAAAGAGGCGCTAAAGAAGCGACTCAAATAGATAGTGTAGAACAACTCACCTCCTTACAAAAGAACCCAAGCCACTAAGAAAGCACAAAAAAACCCTCTTCCTTAACGCATACACACCCATTTAATAAAATCTATTAAGGTCGAAGGACCATCTTTTATCCACAATTTCGTTTCCTACCAAAGTAAATAAACAAAAGAAATTTTCAGCTTTTGGATGGACAACACACCGTCCTCAAAAGCAATTGAATTCCTAGCCTTCCCAATAACCCAAAACAAGCATAACAGCCCCAAAAGTCACGCTACCTTCCTCTTCTTGCCCACAAAGGAGCCTCTCCAACCTATGAGAGTTTCCTTAACCGAATGCGGAAATACCCAAGATACTCCAAAAAAAAAGATGAGCAAAGTTCACATCTCCTTTGTTCTTTCACAATGAAGAAGCAGGTGGTCAATCGACTTCCCACACTTTTGGCAAAGAAAACACCTATTTTCCAAAACCCAACCCTTTTTTTGTAAACGATCCAAAGTCAAAACTCTACCCCACGAAGCCTCCCACGCAAAGAAGCTAATCTTGGGCCGAGCACATGACCTCCAAATAATCTTTGAAGGGAACAAAGAAGAAGATACCGGGCTGCAGTGGCTTATATAAGGACTTTACAGAAAAAACACCATCCTTTGATTTCACCCATCTCACCCTATTCTCCTCATCCACCCTCACCATCTTCTCTTCCAAATAACAAAGTAACCTTCTCACTTCTTCCATCTCCCAATCATTAAATAGCCTATTGAAAGTAGGAGTCCAACTTCCCCTCCTATCCCCCTCGGCTGTCCAAACTTCATTTACCCAAGCCTCTTTTGACGTTGCTAAGGCAAATAGTGAAGGGAAAGGCTCACTTAAAGGGCTGGTACCACACCACTTATCTTTCCAAAACCTCACATTCTTACCATCCCCTACCTCAAAGCCAAAAAAAGGGGTTACAAGTTGTCCCACCTTATTTATAGCTTTCCACAAACCAACTCCATATGCCTCCCTAATCTTGCAAGATCTCCATCCTCCAGTTTCCTCCCCGTACTTCCTTCTGATCACCTGATTCCAAAGGGCCTTTTTTTCGTTTGCAAAACGCCATGCCCATTTGCCCAGGAGAGCCTTATTGAACAAACCAAAGCTCTTAACCCCCAAACCTCCTTTACTTTTGTCTTCACACACAATCGGCCACCTTACTAAGTGAGGTTTTTGCTCAAAAGAGCCACCTCCCCACAGAAAATCCTTTTGTATCTTTTCCAACCTCATCCTAACCGCCTTAGGTAAATGGAAGATGGAGATAAAATAGATCGGTAGGTTAGACATAGTACTCCGAATTAAAGTAATCATTCCTCCTTTTGAGATGTATTATCGTTTCCACATAGCCAATCTCTTTCTGAATCTTTCCTCTATTCCATCCCATACACCAATAGATTTGAAAGGGACACCCAAAGGCAATCCTAGAACCCTGACAAAGCCTCAACCACATTAATAGCTTCACAAGTGTGTCAACTGATCCCTTTAGCTTCACAAAACACCAACGTGTCATCAGCAAACAATAAATGTATAATCTGGACCCCTTTTTCCCCGAACCGCACAAGGCGTCAAAAAACCTCCAACAACTGCTCTTTTCATCAAAACACTAAAAGTCTCCATCACTATTACGAATAAATATGGCGAGAGAGGGTCTCATTGTCTTAAGCCCCTTGAGCCTTGGAAAAAACCCGTTGGACTACCATTCACCAAGACTGAAAAACTAACAGTGGATAAACACCACTTTATCCAACTACACCACCTTCCTCCAAATCCCATTTTCCCCAATACCGCTAACAGAAATGACCAATCCACATGGTCATATGCTTTCTCGATATCTAATGTGCACAAAATTGCCCCTCTATTACTTTTTAGAATGGAATCTATTGCCTCATTTACGATCAAAACTGTGTCCATAATCTGTCGCCCCTCCACAAAAGCATTTTGAGACAAAGATATCACTTTGGCAAACATTCTTTTTAACCTGTTAGCCAACACCTTAGCTAACCATTTGTAAAGCCCTCCCACCAAACTTATTGGCCTAAAGTCCTTCAAGTCCTTAGCCCCCCCTTTCTTAGGAATCAAAACTCAGAAAGTTGCATTCAGACTTTTGACAAATCTCCTCGTCTCATGAAACTGTCTGAACAAATTCATAACTTCCTTCTTCACAAAATCCCACGCAAACTGCCAAAAATCCATTGAGAAGTCATCCGGCCCTAGTGCTTTTTCTCCACAACAATCTGTCAACGCTTCAAAAACAAAGGATTGAAAGTGTTGAGTATAGGAGGATCTCTCATGATGTTGGAGTTCAAAGATGAAGAAGAGGAAGAGAGAACACTAAAGAGGGGGACGCGATGATTTAAAGACAAAGTGTTGCATTTAGAGAGATGGAGCATGGATGTAGGATGCTTAAAGGCAGGAAGCCAAACAAAAGATGTCTGGGTAAGAGTGGTGGGACACCTGCTTCATTGCTAAAGTGAAAAAAAAAATAAGAGAATAAGAGACTATTGTGGAGACTTTGTTGAGGTGGATGGAGAAACAAAGAAATGTTCTTAGCTCCAATGGGCCGGAATTTTGGTGAAGAACAAATGGAATTTATTTCCGAGAACTATGCATTTAGTGGTTAATGATTATTGTTATGCATTACAGCTGTGGTGGAAGAGGTTGCCATGGTTATCTAAGGTGGTGCCGATGGAGAAGAAGAAGGGGAGAGAAAAAAAGAAGACAATGGAAGAAAGGAAAGTGGGCTCATGTGCGGAGAGTAGCAGTAGCAAAGGAAATAAAATATGGCGTGTTGTAAAGGTTGTGAGGGAAGATTCAATCAGAAAAACTGGGGGGGGGGGAAGAAAAGCTTGATGGAGACGGGACATCTGGTACAGATGAAGCTTTTTCAGCTTTGGGGAAGAAAAATGGTGGTAAAGGGAGATGAGAGGTGGGCTTAAGTGAAGAGGTTAATAGGCTTGATCAGTGTAAGCTCACTCTTGAAGTCTCTCAAGTCCATCTGGATTGGGCTTAAAAGAGAGGGAGAAGCTAAGTGGGTCGCAGGACTACTGGGAAAAGAGGCAGTCCAGCAGAGGGTCGGGGCGAGCCTACAGTGATGGTCATTCAAGCTCTCTTTGTTTTGGGTTGGATGGAGTGGAATGCAGGCCCAACTTGGGTTTTTTAGAGGGACAACCCATTGAAGCTTTGTGAGCTTGCCCTTCTTTTAGGCCCACAAAGGAAAGACATTTAAAAGAAGCTAGGGTTTCTTTCGGTCGGTCACCCTCAGTGAACTGGTTCGAAAAACAACTCCTGCCTGGTGAGAGTTTTGTTGCAGCGGAGAGAAGTGAGAATGGAAGGGCTTCCTTTGCAGACGAGTGGCTGATGGAGGAAAATGTCAGGTATTCCACTCTTAAGCCTTCAGCGGTTTGCTTTTGGGGAGGACGGGTCTCTTCTTCATCTATTTTCTTGGGGGGAGGGGGCTGTGAATGCGTTGGAGGAGAAGTGTGGTATTGACGTCGTGGTAAAGGAAAGTGAAGAGAAGTTAAACTTTACTCCATTGAGAGTGTGTCTGGCGGAAGAAATGGACGATCTGATGGGAGCAGGTATTTCTTTTTTGTTAGAAGAGGGGAGAGACGACAAGGCTGAGAAAGATGATGATGATGACGAGTCTTGGAGATATAGTTGTCTAGCAAGATTTTTCCAGTGCTTGGGAATGCCTATAGAGGGCTTTGAAATAGAGATCTTGAAACTCCTCAACAGAATAAAGGAAAAAAATGATTGTTCTGAGATGGTCACCGGTAAAAAGAGGAAAGGTCAGAGACTTTCGAAATTTGATTGGGAGTTAAAGAAACTTGAGTGGTTAGTGAATTATGGTGGAATAGAAGGGGATTAGGACCATCAAGAGGCTGTTAGATGAAGCTAAGAATTCTGTCGTGGAATGTAAGGGGGACAAACGATAGGGAAAAGAGAAAATTAATAAAGGATGTGATTAAATCACAAAAGGTCGACTTAGTGTGTCTCCAGGAAACAAAAATCCAAGAGATGTTGAATGGTTTGGTCAAAAGCCTTAGGGTTGGAAGATACTTGGAATGGGGGGTTTCAAATTCCAGGGAGGCAGGTGGGGGAGTTTTGGTGTTTTGGGATAACAGGCTATTGCAATTAGAGGAGATGGATGTGGGAAAAATTACTATTTCTTACCGATTTAAGAATTGTGAGGATGGTTTTTGTTGGTGTTTCTGAGGAGTTTATGGGCCCACAGTGAAAGTCGAGAGAGAAGAATTTTGGAATGAGCTGGGGGCAATTAGAGGGTTATGGAATGAACCATGGTGCGTAGCAGGAGATTTCAACATGATTAGATTCCCCTCTGAGAGGAGCAAAAGAGGTTAATTGTCCTAGGCAATGAGGAGATTTTTAGAGGTGGTCGAGGAGTTAGATTTAAGGGACTTGCCTCTTCAAGGGGAGAGGGGGAGAGTGTTCATGTGGTATGGAGGTCTCAATAATTGAACAAAGTCAAGAATTGATCGATTCCTTATTTCTGAGGAGTGGGAAGCTCATTTCCAGGGGACAGTCCAAACGGTTTTGGCTAGGCCGGTTTCTGATCATGCCCCGATTCTTCTAGATGGGGGAGGAATGAGGAGAGGACCCACGCCTTTTAGATTTGAGAATATGTGGCTGAAAAGTAAGGGCTTTAAAGATATGCTAAGACAGTGGTGGGAAGGGATTCAAGTGAGCGGATTTGCTAGTTTCATCTTGACTGAAAAATTAAAGGCTTTAAAATCGTTGTTAAGAAGCTGGAATAAAGAGGTTTTTGGTCAGATTGACTGCGAGAAGCAGAAAACGTGGATTTTAATAGATTACTGGGATAAGGAAGAGATGGGTCGTTCTCTGTCAAGGGAAGAAGAAGAGGCTAGGAAGGATGCCTTATTGGAAGAAGTGTCATGGAAACAAAAGTCTAGGGAAATCTGGTTGAAAGAGGGAAACATAAACACCAAGTTTTTTCATAAAATGGCAAATGCTCACATAAAAAGGAATCAACCGAATAGAATAAAGGTAAATGAAAGGTGTTTAACTGAGGAAAGTGAAATCAAAGAAGAGGTTGACAGAAATTTTCAAGAACAGTTGATAGATCCTGGTGACTAGAAGCCTAGTATAAATGGCTTAATTTTTGAAAGGTTGAAAGTGGAGGATGTGGAGAGGTTGGAGAAGCCCTTTTCAAATGAAGAGTCTTATGTTCCAACTGTGTTCCCCCCATTTTCTAACCGACTGCAACTCCAACTCCCTCACTGACCCGATATCCCATCTTCCAACAAGGCACCTGCCCAGTCCCTTCTCCCAATTCCTCAATCATCTCCCTCCAACTTGAAGCCATAAAGCATCTCTTTGCCTTCCAACCGGCTCCTTGGTCACATCCACAAAAGACTTCTTCTCATCCTCCACTTTCTTTCCATGGCAGTTTTTTTTTTTTTTTTTCTATTATCACCATTTCAACTTTGACGCACCTTGTAAAGCTTCTTCCAACTTTACTTTCTATTGCATTACTACCCCTAAATCCCTAAGTTTCTCAGCAAACAAGACCCAACCTCCTAGCAAACCCTTACCTTCAGGGACCACTAAACAAAACCTCTTAGACTCCACATCAATAATAGAACAGAGAATGTATCTCTCCGCCCCATTTTCGCGTATTTCCACTTTAAACTTTCTACCATCTTCCTCCCACACTTTAGCTAAACTTCCTTTCCTTTCCTCCCTACAACATTCTTCAAGACCTTCCAAAAACTTTCTCAAACTTATCACCCCAAATCTGATCCAGGAGGATAAACCTCTACTCCTTTCCACAATGGTACCTCGTATCTTCCCTCTGGCTTCCTCTACTGAAACCTCAAACGTCTTCGACTCAACCGCAAACCACTTCTTTCCCCTTCTCATCTCATCCTCTAGTCCACGAAAATATCTTCCTATCGACCATTGCCAATCAAATATTGATGAAGGAAATTCAAAATCAATACAAGGATTGGTCCTTAAGGCCTGACTCAAGTGGTATAAAGGGATGGGAAGGGTTTGTGGGAGGTTCCAGATTCAAGTCTCAATGGCGACAAAGAATTACCCATCAAAAAGAAAAACAAAAATCAATACAAGGATTTCTCCAACAATGTGAGTATTTATAGTTTCTATGGTTGTTTCTGTTCTTATGCTGTTAAAGTTTATCCACAACAAACACCCGAAAACCTGGGTGCTTCCTCTTTTGCAGTTATGCTTGATCCATTTTGGTATATTCTGCTAAATGATAAAAGTGGACCCTAATCCATGTACCGTTTATGTCTTTTCATTATTGTCTATCTTGGTGCCTTCCTTTTGAACAATGTTTCTCCTTAAAGGAAGAAAATAATGCATGTTGCTGGTATAAACTGCTTCTATGTCAAATCTTATAATTGTCTGATATCTTATTTAATAATTGAGGTTCTAGAACTGCAATATAAACATTTCTTGGTAATGGGGCATAGGCTTTAGTATAGGATGAAGATTCCTTAAAGGTGTTGATCTACTGGTGATGAAGAGATTAATGGGAATTAAGAGTTGCAGTCTTGACCTTTAATCCATCATATAGGAACAAATTTGGAGAAGCCTTGGTTTATCAGTCCTGAACATGGATCAAAACCCGTTGAAATGAAGGTTTAGATTGGACAGAATTTGAAGGAACCCCTCGTGAATGTTGTAGTTTTTTTCTCTAGGAATCCATAATTGGATCATCGTTGTGGAGTGGTTCCATATGGTAATTAAGTCCATATTATTGTTAAATCAATAGTCTTTTATATATATATATAGCTAAGTAAAGATGATATTATAAAGAAAAAACAAGAGAATATTCACGATGTATACAAAACAACAAGAAGACCTAAACAAATGGCACAAAAGCATAAAAACCAACCACCACAACCTACATTGAGCCTAACCAATTCACAAAGTCTATCAAAGATCGGGACAATCCCAATAGGCACTCTAACTTAATCTTAAAAGATTGTTTAAATGTTTGGTCCATGATTTCACAATTAAAAACACTTTCCTATTTCTCTTTCTCCAAATGGTCTAAAACAAACATAGTGGAACAACCTTCCTAGCCTTTTTTTCTCTTCTTTTCTACAAAAAAAAACTCATGCCAACTCAAAAGAACATCCTTAACTGAAGAATGCATCACCCATTGCACACCAAAAAGAGTATAAATCAACTACAACAAAAAAAAAAATATTTTTGAACGATAAGGGAGAATATGGTAAATTATTTCTTCAACTTCTTTGCAAATGTAGTATTTGTGAGGAGTCTTGTAACTCCTCCTTTTTGAGCTGATCTAGAGTTATAATCATGCTCTAAGTTGCTTCCAAAGCAAAGAAGTTAATTCTCGATAACACCCAAGTATTACATGCAATGCCATAAAAAAACAACTATGTCTTTCTATTTGACAAAAAAAAAGAATAGAAATACTTAATTGAGAAGCTACCATTCTTTGTAACCAATAACACCAAATTATCTTTAGTGTTTATACTAATGGAATGCTTATTCAACCTCTCACAAAAGGCTTTTACCTTCTCTAATTCATAGTCATGCAACTGTCTTATAAACCTAAACCTAAGGCTCCAAAGGCTCCAACTATCGTTATCCCATACATCAACCACCCAAGCATTTTTTGAAAAGGCTATAGAATAAAGTTATAGGAAAAACTCCCTCAAAGGCATGTCCCCAAGCCACTTGTCCCACTAAAACTTCATACTGTTTTCGAGAAACCCACCTTAAAACCTGTTCTATCCTTGAAAGCCTACTAACCACCCTTGATTACCTACCACACCCTCATTCCATAACCCTACCTCGCCTCTCTAGTACACCATTCTCCTTGTCGTACTTACCTATAGTTACTCATTTCGAAAGAGGATTCCTTTTAATTACAAATCTCTAACACTATTTTCCCATAAAAGCCTTATTAAGGATGGATAAATTTTTTATGCCTAAGTCCGTTTTTTCCTTTTTCATGCAAACAGTAAACCAATTCACCAAATGTGGCCTATGTTCCTAAGTTCTCCTTTAGAGAAAATCTCTTTGAATATTTTCTAGTCTAATAGTTATCCTCTCTGAGGTGATAAAAAGAGACATGAAATAAACCGACAAGTTGGCAAAGTTTTTTTATCAAAGTTTACGTCCTGTCTCTTCCACAAAGCAAGCTTTTTCTAAAATCTTTCTTTCATCCTATCCTAAACCATAGAGGACCTGAAAAGGGCTCTCAAAGGAAGGCCTAAAGAGGTGGTTGGGAGAAAGCTCACTTTACAACTTAAAATCCCAATAAGATCCTCCATGTTTGGGACCACCCCAATAGGAATCAACTCGTTTTTCTTCAGATTGATCTTAAGCCCTAATATTACCTTAAACCACATAAAAACCCAACTCAAATACTCTAGGTCCTCCTTACTAGTATCGTAAAGAATGAAGGTATCATCCATGAATAACAAATGAAAGACCTCCACCCCCACACCATCTCTTCCCCTAATTGAGAAGCCGTCAATAAACCCCTTCCTCTTTTGCCTTGATGAGAATGTGGAAAAAAACCTTCATTGTCATGATCAACAAATAAGAAGATTGAAGCTGGAGTAGAAGAAAAAATAGAAAGCATTGAAATCTTATTATTTTTTTAATATGAAATACAACTAGATTTATAAATTGACTCTAAGATTCAAGAGTCATTAAAATTGAGGAAACCAAAAATCTTATCCTAAAAACCTGGTGGATATCCAACACCGCTAATTTGATAAGATTTAAAAATAAATAAATTAACATTTAATTTTAACAAACTTAGGTGACTAATTCAAATCAACAAATATTTGAATAATTCAAACTTCAAGCTTTCCAACAAGGACAACGGATCTCCTTGTTGCAAACCTCTAGAGCTTTGAAAGAAACTTGATAGGAACCCATTGACTAAGATAGAGAAACACAATGTAGAGGTGTGTACCATCTAATCCACTTGGAAACAAATCTCATTTTTTCCAATAGTGCAAAAATAAAACTCTAATTTACATGAACATGTGCCTTTTCAATATCAAGCTTTGAATGATCTCTCTTGAATAGTCTTTAATTAAGTCTAGAATTAATGGCCTCATTCAAAATGGCGTCCAAAATTAGTCTCCTTAGCACGAAGGCATGTTGGAAATTTGAGATTATATTACCCACCATTTTTTTAAGTCCATTATTTAGGACGGACCTTTGCTAGAAGTGTGTATAAACCTCTTACTAAGCTAATTAGTCTAAAGTCCTTCAAGGCGTCTACACCCTCTTTCTTTGGAACTAGACTATGAATGTGGTGTTTAACTCTTCTTAAAGTAGATTTATGCAAAAAGCATTTGTCACTCTTTCCTTAATGTCAACTTCCTAGGTTAGTGTTTTGTCATTCATTCATATCTTAGCCAAAAAAATTCCTTCTTTTTTTCGCAATGGTTATTTTGTGAAAGAAAAAAAAATTAATGTTCTTATCTCTCTTTTAGCCAATGTTCTTTCTCCACCATCTAGTAGGATAGGCGCATGGTCTAACACTGGTTTTGGTGAAATGCTTTGGAACAAGTTGCTAAAAGTCTGAAATAAGCTTTCATAATCTTTCGAAACAAGATATTGGTCCAACCTAGAAGTTAGCCTATTATTTACCTCGCTACACTAAGTAAATGAAGCACTAATTAAAGGAAAATCTTTTAGTTCCAGGTCCTCTATAACCTTTGAAATATTCTTTGGCAATTCCTTCTTTCCCCTGAGAATCTCATAATGTTGAAATCTCCTCCCACACACCATGGATCATTCCCAAGACCTCTAATATCACTCAATTTTGCTTATAATTTTTCCCTCTCCTCGTTTAGATTGGACCATAAACCCTCATGAACATCCCAATAAAGTTATCCTCATAGTTTTTGAAATCAATAGGAAACTGAAAGAGTTCCTACTTCCATTTCAATAAGCTATAGCACCTGGTTATCCTAGAAAACAAATATTCCCCCTACTTGACCTCATGCTTTTATTATGGGGATTCCAGGCACCTACCACACCTAAACTCCTCACCAATTGAACTGACATTTGTTGAACTTTTGTTTCTTGAAGACAAACAAGGTTTGTTGAATGCAATTGAATTAGAGCCTTGATAACTTTTACGCTTATTTGCTTCATTAATCTCTCTAACATTCTATGAAAGAATGTGGAGTTTCATTAACACACTAGCTAATTCCTAATTACTTTTTCCTCTCTCCTCTCATTAACTAAGACTTATAATTAACAGAACATTCCAACTTACGAAGTTGTCTCTCGAACTTAGACCCAACAGAAATATTCTTTTGAAACCCCTAGCCCAACAGTCTTTCCATTCTTTCTAAGCTCCAATCTACTCAAAAGCACCAAAATTTCAAACCATCTATTGGTAGCCCCATAAATTTATTGAAAGAGGCCAAATTACTAAAGCAAGCCTTAGACATAGCGGAAACCCCGTAATGGACTCTTTGAAGCACACCCCTTGACCGGATCAAGCTTGCTAAATCATGAGCTTTATGTTTGTTTCTCATGGAATCACTTCAGATGTTCCTTTGGCTTACCCATATATAAGGCCAAACCTTTCATTTGAGCTAAATCGCTCCTTGCATGTGAACTTTCTTCCCCTTCATAAATTATTCGATATCATTTCTAACCATTGATTTATTTGTTTTAATGCAACGGAGAGAGGCATGGTTAATGAAGAATTTGAAGACTAACTATGGAGGAACATAGACTCAATTCATTCTATGATACTCTTATTACAATGAAAGAAAGCATAAATAAATAGCCTACAGATATGAGACAATTCCGGACTGGTATACTATCACCGGACGGAATTTCCCTTACATGGAAAGAGAATAAACTCTTACATGGAAAGTGAATAAACTATTACATGGAAAGAGAATAAACTCTTACATGGAAAGTGAATAAACTACCTTGCTAGAATTACTCCTAAATCAATTATAATAAAGGCAGTATATTTCACTAATTTAGGGAAGTAAACAGAGGATGCTAAATATGGGGAGGAACGCACAGGATGGAAGGCGACGTGGGCTTGATTTCCAACACTCCCCCTCAAGCCGCGTTGTAGATGTTGATCATTCCAAGTTTTCCTGTCAGATCTTCGAAGTTAACTCGAGCAAGAGCTTTTGTGAGAATGTCAGTCGTTTGACAGTTTGTCGGAGTGTAGCTGACTTTGAAAACTCCTTCTTCAATCTTTTCCTTGATAAAGTGTCGATCTATCTCCACGTGTTTAGTTCGATCATGATGAACTGGATTCTTAGCGATACTGATGGCAGCTTGATTGTCGCAGTATAACATCATGGGATGCTTCAATGGAACCCGTAATTCTTCTAACAGCCTGTTCAACCAGATTCCCTCGCAGATACCTTGTGCCATAGCACGAAATTCTGCCTCAGCACTGCTACGAGCTACCACTGACTGTTTCTTGCTTCGCCATGTAACCAAGTTCCCCCAAACAAATGAACAATAGCCTGAAGTTGATCTCCGATCAGTCACTGAACCTGCCCAATCTGCATCTGAAAAAATCTCAATATCTTTCTTTGTTGTTCTTTGAAAGAAGAGACCCTTTCCTGGTGTCATCTTGAGGTACCTCAATATTCTGATCACAACAGTCATGTGTTTTTCGGTTGGATTATTCATGAATTGACTTACCACACTAACGGAGAAGCCGATGTCTGGCCTTGTATGAGAAAGATAGATGAGTTTCCCCACAAGACATTGATATCTTCTTTTATCAACTGGCGTACTTCCATCACTTTCTTCCAGTTTGACAGTTGTATCCATAGGTGTTTCTGCCGGCTTGCATCCTAGCATTCCTGTTTCATTCAATAAGTCCAGAACGTATTTGCGTTGTGAGACTGCTATACCTTTCTTTGACCTAGCAATCTCCATTCCGAGAAAGTACTTGAGGTTTCCAAGATCCTTGATCTCAAATTCCTTTGTCAGTAATTTTTTAAGTAAGTCAATTTTCTCTTCATGATCACCTGTCAAAATTATGTCGTCCACATATACAATGATAATTGCCAGCTTCCCTTCTGGGAAGTGTTTCACAAATAATGTGTGATCAGATTGACATTGAACGAATCCGTACCCTTTCACTACCTTAGTGAACCGTTCAAACCAGGCCCTGAGAGATTGTTTGAGACCATACAAGGATTTTCGGAGTCTGCAAACCTTGTTGAATTTTGATGTCGTCTCAAGTCCAGCAGGAATGTCCATGTAAACTTCTTCCTCTAAGTCACCATTGAGGAAGGCATTCTTCACATCAAGTTGGTGAAGTGACCAATCGAGATTAACTGCCAAGGATAAAAGTACACGAACAGTATTGAGCTTGGCAACTGGAGCAAAAGTTTCTTGATAGTCAATGCCATAGGATTGGGTGAATCCTTTGGCAACCAACCGAGCCTTATACCTGTCCACATTACCATCTGCCTTGTACTTTACTGTGAAAATCCACTTACACCCAACTGGTTTCTTACCTCTTGGGAGGTCAGTAATTTCCCACGTACCATTCTTTTCCAGCGCCCGAACTTCCTCATCGACTGCCGCCTTCCACTTAGGATACTTGAAAGCTTCCTGAATATTCCGAGGAACTTGTATCTCTGTGATGCTAGAAGTGAATGCACGAAACGTAGGTGATAGCTTATCATAAGAAATAAAATTTCCAATGGGATGTTGAGTGCATGATCGAATTCCTTTCCTCCAAGCTATGGGCATATTAAGAATATCATTTTCTAACTCGGAATCAATAGTACCATCAGGAGCATTGTTACCTGGAAGTTTGCTTGGATTAGGACCCGGTTCAGCCTCATGGGTTTGTTGAGAAAGTGCTCCTTCCTCCGTTTCCTCTTGGATGTGCTCCTTATCCCACAAGTCAACAATGGACTCGGGCTGATTAAATGACTCTGGAGGAATGTGATTTTCAGTGATGATGGGTGGCTCACTGAATGACTCAAGATCCCAAAATTGATATTCCTGAGTTGAATTCTCCCCCTGAATATCGTTTTTGGGATAGTAAGGCTGGGTTTCAAAAAATGTGACATCCATTGAATTGTAGAATTTTCTTGTGACCGGAGAGTAACACTTATACCCTTTTTGATTTGAAGAATACCTAAGAAAGATGCACTTGAGTGACCTAGGATCAAGTTTACTTCGATGTTGTTGATTGATATGAACAAAAACAGAGCACCCGAAAATTTTGGGTGGGACGGTGGAGATGAGACGAGTAGTCGGAAAGGATTTTAGGAGTGTTTGACAAGGTGTTTGGAATTTTAGTACCCTAGACGGCATCCTATTGATGAGGTAGGCTGCCGTAAGGACAGCTTGCCCCCAGAATAATTTTGGAACATTCATGGAGAACATTAGTGATCTAGCCACCTCTAACAAATGCCTATTTTTCCTTTCAGCGATTCCGTTTTGTTGTGGGGTATCAACACATGAACTTAAGTGAACTATCCCTTCTTGTGCTAGAAATTCTCCTAGAATGGAGTTGAAATAATCCCTAGCATTATCAGACTTTAGAATTTGTATTTTTGACTGGAATTGGGTCTGAATCATATTTTTAAAATTTTTGAAAATTTGACTCGTTTCAGATTTTTCTTTCATGAGAAATACCCAAGTTAATCTAGTGTGATCATCTATGAATGAGACAAACCACCTAGTACCAGTTACATCTTTTATTCTTGACGGACCCCAGATATCGCTATGAATCATTGAGAATGGACTAGACTCTTTATAGGGTTGAATGGGAAAATGAGACCGGACTTGCTTTGATAATTGACAGATTTCGCACTCAAAGGATTTTGGATTTTTATGAAATAATGAAGGAAATAAATGCTTGAGATACATAACATTTGGATGACCTAAGCGATAGTGCCACAACATAATTGCACTATCGTTATTTTGACATGAAACCGAAAAAGAATTACTACCAACTGCCATTTGAGGTTGTTCTTGTGGATCATGGAGCTCCTTAAGGATGTAGAGTCCAGAGCATTCCTCAGCATTGCCAATCGTCTTCCCCGAATCCAAATCCTGAAATTCATAGTGAGTGGAGGAAAAATTAGTAATACACCTCTTTTCCTTAGTGAGTTTACTAATTGACAATAGATTACAGTCCAAGTTAGGAACAAGGAGAACAGAGTTGAGAGTAAGATCCCTTGATAGCACAACTGAACCTGTTCCGGCAACCTTTGATAGTGAACCATCTGCTATTCGGACTGTTAAATTATTTGGACATGAGCTATATGTATCAAAAATTGTCGCATCTCCCGTCATATGATCAGATGCTCCTGAGTCCACGATCCAAGGTTTTTTACGTTTCTTACCAACAGTAAAGGCACTCAAAAAATTACCTTTGTGAGCCAAGGTTCCGGAACCAATGAGCTGGTTGGAAGATGAGCCAGTTTGTGACTGTACTGACAAAAGAGGAGACAGTAGTTTCTGAAGCATCTCCATTTGCTCCTTATTAAAAGGGCTAGCTTCAGGTTGTGGCGATTGTTCATCGGTAGCCACATGATTGCCTCGTCCTTCTTTCTCAAGTGGTTGACGTGGCTTCCAATCTACTGGCTTTCCATGAATCTTCCAGCAAGTTTCTCTTGAGTGTCCCGGCTTTCTGCAATGATCACACCAAGGTCTACCTCCTTTAATTTTTTGACGGTTGTCAAAAGGAGCGAATTGAGTCTTAAGAGCCGAGCTTTCTGCCATATTCAGTTGTTGATGGGATCCCATCATGAGATTTTTCCGACTTTCTTCACGACGCACTTCAGAGAATGCCTCTCTGAGGCTAGGTAGAGGTTTTACTCCCATGATTCTTCCTCTGATTTCATCAAGATTTTTGTTCAAACCTAACAAAAATTTAAACACACGTTTCCCTTCGACAATCTTTTTATACAACAAACCATCTGTAACATAATTCCAGTTATGAACCTCAAACGTATCAAGTTGACGCCATAGACGAGTAAGAGTATTGAAATATTCAGTTACCGTAAGGTTTCCTTGACGCAAATCGTGGAGGATGCCTTCAATCTGGATGATTTCAGATGTGTTTTCCTTGTCTGAGAAAGTTTCTTTTGCAATGTCCCAGATTTCTTTGGCAGTATCAAATGACAGAAAATTTTCACCAATGTCAGGGGTCATAGAGTTGACTAGCCAGGACATGACCATATTATTTTCTGCTATCCACTTCTTGTAGGTTGATGCTGTGGTTTCTGGTGCCGCCGAAGCTCCGGTGATGTAGTCATCTTTCTCCTTTCCCCGTATAAACATTAATATGGATTGAGACCATTGCAAATAATTTTGCCCATTCAGTTTATGGGCTGTGATTGGCAGATGAGAGGTTTCCATTTGATGAGAGGATGAAGACGATGAGATGATGATATCAGAAGTAGAGGACGATGAGTTGGTAGCCATTCCAAAGGCTGGACCGTATTTAGGCATAACCTAGAAGAATAGAATTGAGTAGAAAAAAAAACTGACTAAAGATGAAGACGATGAGACAGGATTAAACCTGCTCTGATACCATGAAGAATTTGAAGACTAACTATGGAGGAACATAGACTCAATTCATTCTATGATACTCTTATTACAATGAAAGAAAGCATAAATAAATAGCCTACAGATATGAGACAATTCCGGACTGGTATACTATCACCGGACGGAATTTCCCTTACATGGAAAGAGAATAAACTCTTACATGGAAAGTGAATAAACTATTACATGGAAAGAGAATAAACTCTTACATGGAAAGTGAATAAACTACCTTGCTAGAATTACTCCTAAATCAATTATAATAAAGGCAGTATATTTCACTAATTTAGGGAAGTAAACAGAGGATGCTAAATATGGGGAGGAACGCACAGGATGGAAGGCGACGTGGGCTTGATTTCCAACAGTTAAAGTTGATATTTTCTTTTATTTATGTTCAGATTCCGTATGCTGCCTCTGCCAAAACAGCCAAAGTTGGGATAGACTAGGGCGATAGCATCCAATGGTCTAATTGGGCTCCATTATTATTATTATTATTATGATTATAATTATTATTTTCTTTATTTCTGTTGGTTAGAGTGAGTGAACATGTATCAGTAAAAAAATGAGCAATCCCCAAGTTGCTTAGGTGTTGCTGCTTGTATTGGTAAAGAATGTGCCATAGGTTTTAAGAGAGTGGGGTACAGAGCAGACAAGGAGTGTAACATCAACGAGAATGATTTCCCATAGACGTTTGATGGATCTGCTGGTGAGCGGTGACACAGGACAGCGGGAGAGTCCTGCAGAACCATACACCTATCCACCCAAAAGATGAAAATATCTAACAATTTTTTAAAATTTTCATCATAACATTCATAATTTAGGGGTGCCATGACCTTATTTATTTTAGGGAAATGATATTAATATCAATATCAATATCAATGTATATATATATATGTTTTTTTTTTAATAACTACTGTTATTTTATTATTCTATTTATCAAAGTTCATTTATGATTGTGACATGGATAGACTTTTTTTTCCGAGAGTTTCGGCCAGATGTGTCGGCCATTTCTGATTCATACACAAAAGTAGCTACCATTAAGCTAACGAATTTTCACGCTGCCCTTGGACTTATAATTTAATTTTTTCAGAGGTGACATGTTACTTGTGCAGCTGTACTTTACTCTTTTGTTTTTTTATTTTTTATTTTTAAAAAAAAATTGTTGGGAGATGTTCCTCTAATTGAAGGTTCAATTTTTACCTTTTTAGTCTCTCATCCTCAGAGCTTTCACATATGCAATCTCTTTCATCACACGTTCTCGCAGCTCAAGACATTCATGTGTACAAATATGCCTAATTATAGATTTTCGTACATGTACATCAAACCTCAAAGGCTCAAACAAAAATATTGAATTCAAATATTGATATTTGTGGAGAATGGATTCAAGACACCCACGAAAAAAAAAAAAAAAAAAAAGAAGTGTTTTTAGGGTTATTTTAAAAAAATATTTGTATATATATTTTAAAGCTTCATTTTTTAATCTTAGTATATTAGCAGGTCAACACATGCA
Source organism: Vitis riparia (assembly GCF_004353265.1). Taxonomy (NCBI): domain Eukaryota; kingdom Viridiplantae; phylum Streptophyta; class Magnoliopsida; order Vitales; family Vitaceae; genus Vitis; species Vitis riparia. Next base: position 132,706 of record NC_048435.1, on the reverse strand, counting down.
TGTGCACAAATATGTCTAATTATATACTTTGGAGCATGTACCTCAAACCTCTAATTACATATAGTTACGTTTTGATTCAAATATTGATATTTGTGGAGAATGCATCTAACAAGCCCACGCGATGTTGGCTTACCTTACAAGTACAATCTTGGCTTACCTTACAAGTACAATCTAAATAAAATAATGTTTTCAATTGTTTTAAAAAGATAACTATACAAATATGAACAACAAATTAAAAATAAAATATTAAACATAAAAATTATTTTTAAATTATATCTCAAAACATAAAGAATAGATTAACAATATTTTATATTTTTAAATAAATTTTTATTCTACAAAACATTTGAAATAATTTTTAAAAATTGTTTTGGGAACATAAAATCCTATTTGATAATTATTTTTAAAACTAGTTTTTTATTCTTTGCAATAAAAAATATAAAAAAAAAATATGTTTGATAATAAAATAATAATAATAATTTTATATTTTAAACAAAATGTTTTCAAAAAGTACTTTTAAATTATTTTTAATTGTTTTCATGAATCTTTTAAGGGTTAATTTAAAAATAAGTATACAAAATACGATTAAAAGTAAATCATTACATATACAAATTATTTTTAAAATATGTCTAAAAATATTTTTAAACAAAAATAAAAACATTTCATATTTTAGGTTCTTAAAAACTGTTCTTGAAAACATTCTCAAACGGAACTTAAATGCTCCATTTTTCTTTTTTGTTTTTTCAAAAAATATGATTTGAATTTAGAATTAGTAAAAGAAATTAATATGTGAATTATCTTAAATAAATTTTAGAAATCATTATAATAGTTTTTAAATAGCTCTTACAAAAATATATTAGAAACACATCTAAAGTGTTGAAATTTTATTCTGATTTTGATGGAAATTAGAAGGGTTTGGATTTATTGAAATATGAAAGAAAAAATGCATATGAATTTTTTCTAAACATAAAAAGCTGGATTAAAAGAAATAAAAATTTTGGATAAATTTTCTAATTTACATGATGTATAGAACAATATAATAAGGCAAAGCCACACAAAGGGTGAAAAACATGCATTCAAAGTTCTTGTTTTAGCTTCAATTCTACTCTTATATATGGTGTCGATATGTTTTGAACTCCAACCTGACCAAGGAGTTTTTAGAAGAGATTTCTCCAAGCACAGTTTGAGAATCATTTTTGTTTCTCTGGTAAGCATAGTGATGATCTCGCCTGGGCAAGATTAAAATTTGCATGACACTTAATTTGGCTTGGATCTCAAAACATACAAGGTTTTTTTGGTCTGCTTATTATCTTTTGGAAATGAATCAGGTTCCAAACAAGAACCAAACACTAATTCAAATTTACTTTCCTTTTTTTATGGACTCAAAATTCAACTACAAAAATTCTCTAATTTACAAAGAAAGCCACCTTTTGTGACATAACTCCACTAAATTATTTACTTAAAAGATTCTTACAGACTACTACTTCAATCCTAGTTTACATGTATATTATAATTTAAAGAAATCAAGTTTCAAAGAAACCCAATGCTCACTTTCAAAGAAACTTGACTCATTGACCAAATTCAACTGGAAAAGATTTTCTAATAACCGAGAAAGACATACCCTTTTATGATACAAAAATCAAAACCTAAATCCGAGACTAAGAACTTCCAGATTCCTCTTTCCTTTCAAATTCGTCCTAAATCTTCAACAATTTTTATTGTTCTTAGTTTCTTCCCTTTCTCGGCAACCAAAACAAGAGTCAATTCATGAAAAGAAAAGAAAAAAACACAGCAAAGAAAAAAAAAAATAGAAATCGAAACTATAGATTGTCCACATTTCTCTTTCCTTTCAAATTCTTAGTAACTCTAAAACAATCATTTTCTTTCTTGGAAACCAAACAAGACTCAAATTCATCTAAAAAAAGAAAAAAATAAATGAAAAGAAAAAATGAAAGAAGACTTGAATCCAAAATTTAGAGAACTGTAAAGGCGTTAGCGAAACTATACATTGTCCACATTTCTCTTTCCTTTTAAATTCTTAGTAACTCTAAAACAATCATTTTCTTTCTTGGAAACCAAACAAGACTCAAATTCATCTGAAAAAAGAAAATGAAAAGAAATGAAAAGAAAAAAGGGAAAGAAGACCCGAATCCAAAATTTAAAGAACTGTAAAGGCGTTGGCGAAACTGTAGATTGTCCACATTTCTCTTTCCTTTCAAATTCTTAGTAACTCTCGCATCCTTTTCTTAGACATAGATTACTTGAGTTGATCTTAAGATCAAGTGTTGTTTGTGTATACAATTTATTTAAAAGATACAACTCCTTAAGAAATCAATTAAACATGGGTTTTTGTGTTGGTAAAAAAAAATGAAATGTCTTAGGCATTTTTATAGGAATGAAAGTCATGTTTCTTAAAGTAACTCCATCATTAGTGTTGAAGGTGCTTCTTCTACCTTTGCGAAAGGCTCCATTTTGAACTATGAGATATTGATGAGTCCAAGTCTCACACAAAAAAGTAAGAAACTCCATTCAAATCATGAAAAATATTGAGTAAAGCAAAAATATTAGGAAAAATCTCAAATTTTCTTATTTGTATTACAATGAAATTATGACGAAAAATAACTCACAAAAACTCTAATCAACTTTCTTGTGATAGGAAAATAAAATTGCATAAAAAGGCCCCTAAGAAAAAAAATGCAAAACAATTTTATTTTTTTTATTTTTTTAAGTATACATGATGTATAGAACAATATAATAAGGCAAAGCCGCACAAAGGGTGAAAAACATGCATTCAAAGTTCTTGTTTTAGCTTCAATTCTACTCTTATATATGGTGTCGATATGTTTTGAACTCCAACCTGACCAGAGAGTTTTTAGAAAAGATTTCTCCAAGAACAGTTTAAGAATCATTTTTGTTTCTCTAGTAAGCATAGTGATAATCTCGCCTGGGCAAGATTAAAATTTGCATGACACTTAATTTGGCTTGGATCTCAAAACATACAAGGTTTTTTTTTGTCTGCCTATTATCTTTTGGAAATGAATAAGTTTCCAAACAAGAACCAAACACTGATTCAAATTTACTTTCCTTTTTTTTAAAGAAAGTGGACTCAGAATTCAACTACAAAAATTCTCTAATTTACAAAGAAAGCCACCTTTTGTGACATAATTCCACTAAATTATTTACTTAAAAGATTCTTACAGACTACTACTTCAAGCCTAGTTTACAGGTATATTATCTTTTAAAGAAATCAAGTTTCAAAGAAACCTAATGCTCACTTTCAAAGAAACTTGACTCGTTGACCAAATTCAACTAGAAAAGATTTTCTAATAACCGAGAAAGACATACCCTTTTGTGATACAGAAATCAAAACCTGAATCCGAGACTAAGAACTTCCAAATTCCTCTTTCCTTTCAAATTCGTCCTAAATCTTCAACAATTTTTATTGTTCTCAGTTCCTTCCATTTCTCGACAACCAAAACAAGAGTCAATTCATGAAAAGAAAAGAAAAAAACCAAAAACCGAAACTATAGATTGTCCACATTTCTCTTTCCTTTCAAATTCTTAGTAACTCTAAAACAATCATTTTCTTTCTTGGAAACCAAACAAGGCTTAAATTCATCGGAAAAAAAAAAAAAAGAAAGAATACCTGAATCCAAAATTTAGAGAATTGTAAAGGCGTTGGCGAAACTATAGATTGTCCACATTTCTCTTTCCTTTCAAATTCTTAGTAACTCTAAAACAATCATTTTCTTTCTTGGAAACCAAACAATGCTCAAATTCATCGGAAAAAAGAAAAAAAGGAAAGAAAACCTGAATCCAAAATTTAGAGAACTGTAAAGACGTTGACGAAACTATAGATTGTCCACATTTCTCTTTCCTTTCAAATTCTTAGTAACTCTAAAACAATCATTTTCTTTCTTGGAAACCAAACAAGGCTCAAATTCATCTGAAAAAAAAGAAAATGAAAAAAAATGAAAAGAAAAAAAGGAAAGAAGACCTGAATCCAAAATTTAAAGAATTGTAAAGGCGTTGGCAAAACTAGAGATTGTCCACATTTCTCTTTCCTTTCAAATTCTTAGTAACTCTCGCATCCTTTTTCTTAAACATAGATTACTTGAGTTGATCTTAAGATCAAGTGTTGTTTGTGTATAAAATTTATTTAAAAGATACAACTCCTTAAGAAATCAATTAAACATGGGTTTTTGTGTTGGTAAAAAAAATGAAATGTCTTAGGCATTTTTATAGGAATGAAAGTCATGTTTCTTAAAGTAACTCCATCATTAGTGTTGAAGGTGCTTCTTCTACCTTTGCGAAAGGCTCCATTTTGAACTATGAGATATTGATGAGTCCAAGTCTCACACAAAAAAGTAAGAAACTCCATTCAAATCATGAAAAGTATTGAGTAAAGCAAAAATATTAGGAAAAATAACTTACAAAAACTCTAATCAACTTTCTTATGATAGGAAAATAAAATTGCATAAAAAGGCCCCTAAGAAAAAAAATGCAAAACAATTTTTTTTTTTTTAAGTATACATGATGTATAGAACAATATAATAAGGCAAAGCCACACAAAGGGTGCAAAACATGCATTCAAAGTTCTTGTTTTAGCTTCAATTCTACTCTTATATATGATGTCGATATGTTTTGAACTCCAACCTGACCAGAGAGTTTTTAGAAGAGATTTCTCCAAGAATAGTTTGAGAATTATTTTTGTTTCTCTGGTAAGCATAGATAATCTCGCCTAGGCAAGATTAAAATTTGCATGACACTTAATTTGACTTGGATCTCAAAACATACAAGGTTTTTTTTTGTCTGCCTATTATCATTTGGAAATGAATCAGGTTCCAAACAAGAACCAAACACTAATTCAAATTTACATTCCTTTTTTTAAAGAAAGTGGACTCAGAATTCAACTACAAAAATTGTTTAGTTTACAAAGAAAACCACCTTTTGTGACATAACTCCGCTAAATTATTTACTTAAAAGATTCTTATAGACTACTACTTCAAGCCTAGTTTACAGGTATATTATCTTTTAAAAAAATCAAGTTTCAAAGAAACCTAATGCTCACTTTCAAAGAAACTTGACTCGTTGACCAAATTCAACTGGAAAAGATTTTCTAATAACCGAGAAAGACATACCCTTTTGTGATACAAAAATCAAAACCTGAATCCGAGACTAAAAACTTCCAAATTCCTCTTTCCTTTTAAATTCGTCCTAAATCTTCAACAATTTTTACTGTTCTCAGTTCCTTCCCTTTCTCGGCAACCAAAACAAAAGTCAATTCATGAAAAGAAAAGAAAAAACATAGCAAAGAAAAGAAAAAAACCAGAAACCGAAACTATAAATTGTCCATATTTCTCTGTCCTTTCAAATTCTTAGTAACTCTAAAACAATCATTTTCTTTCTTGGAAACCAAACAAGGCTCAAATTCATCTGAAAAAGGAAATGAAAAGAAAAAATGAAAGAAAACTTGAATCCAAAATTTAGAAAATTGTAAAGACATTGGTGAAACTATAGATTGTACACATTTCTCTTTTCTTTCAAATTATTAGTAACTCTAAAACAATCATTTTCTTTCTTGGAAATCAAACGAGGCTCAAATTCTTAGTCTCGCATCCTTAGAGCTTTCACATATGCAATCTCTCTCGTCACACGTTCTCGCGGTTCAACACATCCATGTGTACAAATATGCAAAATTATAGATTTCCGTACATGTACATCAAACCTCAAAGGCTCAAACATAAATATTAAATTCAAATATTGATATTTGTGGAGAATGGATCCAAGACACCCATGTAAAATAAAAATAAAAATAAATAAATAAAATAAAATAAAATAAAAAAGAAAAAAGAAAGAAGTGTTTTTAGGGTTATTTAAAAAAAATATTTGTATATATTTTAAAGCTTCATTTTTTAGTCTTAGTATCTTATAAGGCAACACATGCATGTGCACAAATGTACCTCAAACCTCTAATTATATATAGTTACGTTTTGATTCAAATGTTGATATTTGTGGAGAATGGATCGAACAAGCCCACGCGATGTTGGCTTACCTTACAAGTACAATCTAAATAAAATAAAATAAAATAATGTTTTCAATTATTTTAAAAAAATAATTATACAAATATGAACAACAAATTAAAAATAAAATATTAAACATAAAAGTTATTTTTAAATTATATCTCAAAACATAAAGAATAGATTAACAATATTTTATATTTTTAAATAAATTTTATTCTACAAAACATTTGAAATAATTTTTAAAAATTGTTTTGGGAACTTAAAATCCTATTTGATAATTATTTTTAAAACTAGTTTTTTATTCTTTGCAATAAAAAATATAAAAAAATATGTTTGATGATAAAAATAATAATAATAATTTTATATTTTAAACAAAATGTTTTCAAAAAGTATTTTTAAATTATTTTTAATTGTTTTCATGAATCTTTTAAGGGTTAATTTAAAAATAAGTATACAAAATAGGATTAAAAGTAAATCATTACATATGCAAATTATTTTTAAAATATGTCTAAAAATATTTTTAAACAAAAATAAAAACATTTTATATTTTAGGTTCTTAAAAACTGTTGTTGAAAACATTCTCAAACGGAACTTAAATGCTCCATTTTTCTTTTTTGGTTTTTCAAAAAATATGATTTGAATTTAGAATTAGTAAAAGAAATTAATATGTGAATTATCTTAATTAAATTTTAGAAATCATTATAATAGTTTTAAATAGCTCTTACAAAAATATATTAGAAACACATCTAAAGTGTTGAAATTTTATTCTGATTTTGATGGAAATTAGAAGGGTTTGGATTTATTGAAATATGAAAGAAAAATTGCATATAAATTTTTTGTAAACATAAAAAGTTGGATTAAAAGAAATAAAAATTTTGGATAAATTTTCTATAAATAATAAAATATATTAAATTGAAATATTTAAGAAAATAATGATAATATATTATAATAACATTAAATATATATATATATATATATATATATATATATATATATATATATATATATATATATATATATATCACAAAATGAAGTTTATACGATCATATTCATACCTAAGTATTTAAATTTTTATGTAATATATATAAAGGAGAATATTCAAATATGAGTGGTCCTTCTTGCCATATTATTATTTTAAATTAGAAATATTTTAATAGAATATTAAAAATATCTTACATTTTTTTCTAATAAAAATGTTAAAAATATGTGGAATATTTTGAGACGACCCCATAAGTCACATAACACCGACAGTGAATGTGTCCCTTTGGATGAGTTGAGCCGTTGAGGTAGCCACATGAAGGGCACAAACACTGAATCTGTGCAGGGTCTTTTACATATATATTAAAATTAATTTTATTATAGGTTTATAGATTATATTTATATTAAGGCATAATGTCGAATTTCGAAAAGGATTTTTTTTTTATATAAAAAAAAATAGTTTATTTTTCTTTCAAATATGTTTAGAAATACTATTATTTAAATAAAAAATCCATCTTTCTTGGGGGGTGATGGAAACACGTGGATGGTGGTCATTTCAGACATGACCATTGAACTTCCAATTATATGAAAGAATGAGGGGCCGGGACAGGTAGGCCTTCACTGTCTTTAAGTTTTAACAGCCCACTTGTGGGACCTCCTCACCTCGAAATCGCAAAAAATAAAGTAAAATAAATGGAAAAGGTACCCCACCAGTGGGTGTGGTCAAGGATACAAACATATATAATATATTTGAGGGGATTTTTATTTTTTTGGGCCAGTTCTTGTCGAATCAATAATTAAGCGGAATTTGTCTCTGTCAAAGTCACAGCACTAGTAAAAGCGAAACATAAATGCTATAACTTTTTTTTTTTTTTTTTAAATTCCCCATTAAGATTTAAGTTTTTTATGTTATATACTTTTAAAATTTTGGCATGCCTCCCATTCCCATTCGCTTTCATTTGTTTTTGTCACGTTCCCTCCACTTGATTGGACATTATTGGGGTGGAACCTACATCATTGTTTTTATCAACTTGACAGAAAAATTGATTTTTTTTTTCTTCTTTAAGAAGAGTTCAACTTTAAAAAAGACAGAGGAAAACATGGGATGGCAGCAAGTGGGTCCAAACGTGATTCACACCCCTGTTTATTTTGTTGAGTAGGTGAGAATAGGGCGATCCAGCCCAACTCATCATCATGTCCATTTCGTACCATTGGTTCTCCATTTTTCCAGACCCCAAATTTCCAATTCCTCCACTCTACTCTTTTTTTTTCTTTCTTTCTTTTTCTTTCTTCTTTTTAAAATTAAATTATTTTTCAATCCACTTCTATGACATGCTTGATTGCCTCTGCAACGGATTTATTTTATTTTATTTTGAAACTTAAACTAAGAAAATATAACCCAAATGATTTAGCCATGTCAGTGCAGTCGGAATAATTCAGTCATTAATCTTCGTCATTTATTTGTGGAAAAGAATCAACTATCAAGATATCCAACGCCATAAAGGAGGTCTCATCATAAAAAATCCAACCCATTTGCTGTAGAATAATAAAAAACATAGGGTTATGAGCTACTTCATTAAATTAAAAGGCAACAATACAGGGAAAACTGGCACAAAGAAATAAGAATTCTTCCCACCTTCTCTTTCTTTCCCTCCCTCACAAAGGCACCAAACCACAACTTCCCACTAACTGCATCTTCATTTCGGACATGGAAAGCTTGAGTTTCTTCGTTGGAGTAATAGGTGAGGGACCGTTGTAGATCTGTACACAGCAATGCATTCATGCAAAGAAATGGATAGGGAACTGATCATAGGGTTTTCCTTGTTGCAGGTAACATCATCTCAGTGCTGGTGTTTCTAGCTCCCATGTAAGTTCTTTCATGCTTTGACACAGCTTGATTCTTCTCGTTCTGTACTAAACATTAAACATCAGTTGATGATCAACTCCTATCTTATGATGAAATTGCAGTGGAACGTTTTGGCGAATAGTAAAGCACCGATCGACCCAGGACTTTGAGAGCCTTCCCTACGTTTGCACTTTGTTGAACTCATCCTTGTGGACTTACTATGGAATTATCAAGCCCGGGGAAATACTTGTAGCCACTGTTAATGGTTTTGGTGTGGTTGTTGAAGCTGCCTATGTTACCTTATTCCTCATATACGCACCGGCAAAAATGAGGGTAACTTCATCTGAATTTTCACCATCACACTTTGTGGCTTACCGCCTCCTTCCATGGCTGATTTGTTACGAATTACAGGCCAAAACCGTCGCTCTGGTCAGCCTCTTGGATGTGGGGTTTCTAGCTGCAGCAATTCTAGTGACTCGCTTGGCATTGCAAGGAGATACGCGGATTGATGCACTAGGGTTCATATGTTCCGGCCTCAACATTGTAATGTACGGCTCGCCTCTAGCTGCCATGGTGAGAATTACTGCTTGCTCATCATCTATATTTGCAGTAACTGAGATTTTTCTTTGGTAATTGGGAATTAACGACACAGTGATTTCGATGGGGTGATCCAGTTTTGATTTGGGAGCAATGAACTGGATGATCTTCTGATCCAATTAAAACGAAACCTTGCAAGCATATAGGGTGTAATTTAGTCTTCAACCAAAACTTAACAAATAATTAGCTAACATGAATCATTTCCTCTGAAAAGTAGTCTCAGTTTATCATTATAATTTTTATTTACTCGTAGACTTTCATCCTCCTCTTCATTCCAACAAGGCAGGTTACTGTGCAGTGGGACACTTCAACTTGGTGTAAGGATGGTTGTAGGGATTTGGAAGCGACTCTTGGTATATTCCAGGAGATAACCTATCCAGCTATGTGTGGTCCATGATCCATACTAATAGAATAGGGTTTTCTGATGTGGAGGGAGGGCGGGCACATGCCATTAATGTACTTTAATACAGTAGTTGCATAGGGAAATGAGGGAGAGAGGGGGTTGAAGCCAAAGTTACATCTGCTCACTTGCAATGGATGGCCTTTTGTCAATCCAAAACCCTCAGCATGCATCTTACCTTTGATTCAAAATAAATTTCTTTATTTACTCAGATTTGGACAAAAGATGATGAATAGGATTGTAGCAGATGCAGCTTGTATATGGTGAGGGATTAATGCTAAATATATATGCTTGTCCAAATCATGTTCAGAAAACAGTGGTGACAACCAAGAGCGTGGAGTTCATGCCATTCTTTCTCTCATTTTTCCTTTTCTTGAATGGAGGGATTTGGACCATCTACGCTGTGCTTGTCCGGGATTACTTCCTCGCTGTAAGTTGTTACTTGTTACATTAATTTGATCATGAACACCACCACCACCCACCTCAATAATGATCACTTCATCGTTTAATTTCCTCAAAATTAACATAGCTTTCACCATCATAAACCATGTTAATTTTAGTCGTTCTGATTTGTTTCAATTTAATTTATAGAAAAATAGTGCCCTAGTCATGCCCAGGGCCCAGGGCCCAGGGGTATACCGTGTACGTTATATAAGCCCTATTGATAAGTACGTTCCCTGCCATCATAATGGACATTGACCCGAACGTACACCCACGATGAGCAATACTTAGATATTGCAAATCTTCTATCGAAAATTATGACTTTGAAGAGTAGTACTGCAATACGTATGATTTTCCTAACAACATGTGATCATCTTTCAATTTTTCTAAAAGGACATGGAAAAGTAAATATGTTTCACACTTGTGATATATTACTACTCTGGTTTAATTTAGGTACCGAACGGGACGGGGCTTGTGCTTGGAACTGCCCAGTTAGTGCTGTATGCACTTTACAGAAACTCAAAACCATCCAACAAATTTTCCATAGAAGATGGGTCGCAAGAAGAGCACCTCATCGCATCTTCCAGCTGAGCACTTAGGATAGAGTACTCTCTGATAACATTTTCACAAGTATTAGGAAGAAGAACAAACAAAAGAAAAAAGAAGGGAAAATGATTTCATCACACTTCATACCAGTAAACTGCTACGGAAAAATGAGAGTGAAGAAGATATGTTATATTTTGTTGTGGTAAGGTGTTTGTAGACTTCAATTTTCTGAGTTCTCCGGTTTTGTCATGGATGACATGTATTGTGGATTTTAGATATGAGAAGTGGGTTTTGATTCAGCCCAATGGACTAAATTTCGAAAAGGGTTGGGGGTATCCTAATGGGCCTTTGGGCTTTGTAGGAAAAGCAATAATCAATCATTTTAATATCCCACTTTTATCTATTTTCAGCTCGTAATTTCTTATATATGTTTTTGTAAACATTGAAAAGCATTTGAAATTTGATCCCTGGATTTAGTCCCATTTGCCTTTCATCTCTATTTTCTCATATTTACCTTCTTCAGCTTTAGTTCTTTCTAAGGGGCATCGTCAAAATCAAAGCAACCTTTTAATCATATAAAAATCAAATCAAACCAAAGTTTTACTTTGATTTGATTTTTCCATCATTAGTTGGATATAAGTCAATTCAGGTACGAAATTAATTTTAAAAAATATAAAATTAATTCTATCAAAACCTGTAAAAAAAAATGTATAAATATAAAAATACTCATCCAATATCAAGTTCTTAAAATGTTAGTTTCATTAGATTTTTATTGATTCAAAGACAAAGAAATCACAAGAACTGAACTAACTAAATCAAACCAATTTTCATGATTGTTAAAAATTGAATCAATTCAATTGAATTAAATTGTTTTTTATCAAAATTTCAGTTTTCACTCCCTCATCGTCCCTTCGTAACCAAAACAATGGAGATGGATGGGAATTGATAAAAGAGAGAAAAAAAATGACCTTTATGATATATTTAAAAAAAACAAGTGTCTCATCAAATATAGACATACTTTGAAACTTACTACCAAAATAGTGGGCTAGTCATATATCATGCCATATATAGGTCATATAAGATGTATATATTAAAATCTGGTTTGTGGTTTCATAAAAAGGAAGAATAGACCTTAAGATTAAAAACCACATTTAGAAGATGAGGTTCAATTTAAAATAGAAATGATAGGAGATGAGATTTTGGTTAAAAAATCGCATTCAAAAGAAACTATATTTAGAAGATGAGCTTTAAATTCAAATTTAGAAGATAGGATTTTAATTCAAAATTTAGAGGTTGCGGTTTTAATTCACATTAACAACATTTTATTATTTTGTTTTGTTTTAATTTAAATATTATGAATGATTGTAATATATATATAATCACGGGTCATTTTGTTGACTTGAAATTTTATTAAATACTTCTCTTTTATTTATTTTTATTTGTTAATTTTATTCGTATCATCTCTTACTTAAAATAAGAAAAAAATTTGATAAAATTTCAAATTAATAAAAATAAAAATACATTTAATCAAACATAAAAAAAAAAAAAAAAAGAGAGGAATGAAATCAACTTTTTTTTTAATTTAAAGTATATAACTTTTGTATATTTATTATATAATTTTAAATAAAAATAAGTTAGTGATATAAATAATACGTGTGCCTTGTAATTATATAAATGTAGTTTGTAAATTTGAATTGCAACCACATCTTTAAGACGTGGTTTTGTTTTAAATTAAAAGAAACCTCCATCTTTCAAATATAGGACCTTACCTTTTGAATATGATTTCCTGCCATCAGAAGATTATTTTCATATTTAGTTTGGACTTTCGAGGGGCGTGTAGGGTTGATTGTTATTATTCTTTTTAATCTTAGATTCTGGAATACTAAAGGCTAGGATGGTACGGTCTAGTGGGCTAACTGCTGAGTCGACACGGAGCCGGGATGGGGACACCGCACCAGATTGTACCCCAGGGCCCAAGATCATATGGTTCCAGAACACGAACCCAATCGCACCCAGCGCAAGTTAGATTCAACAAGGAGCAATCCAACTAAAATGTACCAGGCTTACCAGGTGGCAAAATCATTTTAAAAAGAGCACAAACAAGAGTGCGGGTCCCATGATCCAACGGCTGATGTGACAGTACCTCGCTCCAGGGGGCAGGATAAGATCTGAATCTACCCTTTTCTTTCTTAAAAAAAAAAAAAAAGGAAAAGGAAAAGAAAATAGGAACGACCCGATCGAGATCGGACGGCAGGGGAGGAGTTGATGGTGCGTGAACTTTTGTGCTGCAAAATTCAAGGAAAGAAATAATTGGGAGATGGACCAAACTTAAAAGTCCTAACTGGACATGCAGATAGGCTTTATATTAAAGGATTGAATTTGAGGTGCTATCACATGTAGGTTTGAAATTAAAAAAAGCTCCTACCATCATGGGCCCTACTAATTTAATTTCACTACCTAGAGTCACTTCCCCTCAGCCCTCACTTTATATTTCTAAGATTTTGATCAGCTTGGCCCTTGGGTCATCTTATCGATTCGGTACTCGGTAGCATCAATCATGATATGTGTGATTTGTACTCCTTTTATACATTGGTATATTTTGGCCTCATATTTCTTCCCTTCTTCAATGAGAGATCATACATTTTTTTTTATTTTTTTTTATAAACGCCTGTTAGACAGTGTGGGGGGATCAAATCTCATGTTACACTTTTAATGATCTAAATTTAAATTCATATGTTTTTATAACTTAATTTTTAGAAGAGGTTATTTAATCTTTTAACTGCATTTGTTCAAGGACATATGTGTCATGGAAAGACGTATGGTGAATTATATTATTATTTTATTGTGATGGAGTGATTATGAAGTTTTGGTAAAAGAAAAAAAAAAAAAGTTATGGGATGGGGGGCTTCGATCCTGGACATTAAAAACATCAATTCAAATCTCAATCAAGGTCCAAGGAGCACAGTCTTTCACAGAGGGCTTAAAAAAAAACAGAAATAATTATTAAAGTAGCAAGATGGGAAAACCTCACCAAGGAGAGCCACACACACACTCGTTGATACAATAATATAGAAAACAAATAATGATACTTGGTATAATTTTTCTTGATGAAGACAACAAACCCCATCATCAAAACCTAACCGGGTGTAAGGTTGGACACTGAAACATCGTCGGATTTGAGAAGAGTAATGGTGGTCGTAGATATATATATACATATGGGCTATGGAGAGAGAGGTCCATGTGCTTTTATTCAAATCACAGCATCATTACAGTCATAAGGTGGGTGGGTGGGGGCATTTGAGAGTTGAGAGGGAGTTTAGGGGGACTAGTGGGCTATTAGGCAGTAGGGGATTGTCTTATTCTACAATAAAATATATAAGAAAGTCAGGGTTGCACGTGCTCCTGGGGACTCTCCCCCCCAAGACCCCCACCTTGACACTCTTTTACTTGAATGCCACATTTCTCCATTCAATTACTCCCGCTTCGCTCTGACCATCTGCACCAGCGCTCTTTTTTTGAGCTTTTCTTTGTTTGCTTGTGTTCATTTACCTCCTCCTCCTCCTTCTTCTTCCCTTTGTGAATTCTGGGTTTGGATTCGGATTTGGAGTTTTGGGTGTTTGTGGGATGAATGTTGTGTGAGGTTGTGAAGGAGGGGTGAGGCTTGTGAAGTGGGGTGGGTGATGGAGGGTGTGAGGGGAGGGGGGGAGGATGATGTGGGGGAGGGAATGCAGTGCAGTGACCATCCGTACAGGAACAACCCAGGTGGGATCTGTGCTTTTTGCCTGCAGGAGAAGCTAGGGAAGCTGGTTTCTTCCTCTTTTCCTAATGCTATTTTCCCTTCTTCCTCTTCTTCGTCGCCTTCTTTTAGATCTGAGATTGGTGGTGGTGGGGTTGGGGTTGGGGTTGGGGTTGGAGGTGGAGGTGGAGGTGGTGGTGGTGGTGCATCGTCTACTTCACTCTCTGTGCGGCCTACGTCTTCGTCATCATCTTATAGCGCCTCTAAAGATTGTCATTATCATGGAAATTATTCGAGGCGGGCCCGGATCCCTTTTCTGTTAGCTCAAAAGAAGAAGAAAAAGAAGGAGGTGATGGGTTCGGATGCTGTTGGGATCGTTCTCAAGAGGAGCAAGTCCACTACAACTCCTAGGCGTGGCCACTTTTTGGTTGAGTCTGAGGATGCCAACGACTACAGCCCGCAAAAGAGAGGGTTTTGGTCTTTTCTTTACCTCCCCAAATCAACTGCCACTCGGAAAATGGACAAGGCTGTTGGGAGTGCTGTCACTCCAAGGGAGTCCAAGCTCGCAGCGGCAATAACACAAA
This sequence comes from Vitis riparia, assembly GCF_004353265.1. Taxonomy (NCBI): domain Eukaryota; kingdom Viridiplantae; phylum Streptophyta; class Magnoliopsida; order Vitales; family Vitaceae; genus Vitis; species Vitis riparia. Next base: position 117,558 of record NC_048435.1, on the reverse strand, counting down.
CACAGGCCTCGCTCTCCCACAAACCCAAAGATAAGGGTCTGGGATCATCGTCTTTGGCGAAGAAGGAAGAGTTTGTGGACGAATCTGAGAGTCCCAACAGCCATGCAACCGCGTCATCGTCATCGTTCGGACGCAAGGTCTCGAGATCCAGATCTGTGGGGTGTGGAAGCAGGAGCTTCTCGGGTGACTTCTTTGAGAGAATCTCTACTGGGTTCGGCGACTGCACTCTCAGAAGAGTCGAGTCCCAGAGGGAAGGCAAGCCGAAGTCCTCCGGCGCCCACCGTGGCGGCGCTCCAGGTGGCCCTGACCACCAATGCATCAAGGAGAGGGTAAAATGCGGTGGCATCTTTGGTGGGTTCATCATGACTTCATCCTCCTCTTCCTCATCCTCATCGTCATACTGGATGTCATCCACGGTTGAAGACAACGTGAACGGCAAATCCACCGCAGCGGCGGCGCTGGGACCTCTGTCTCACGGCCGAAGCAAAAGCTGGGGCTGGGCATTCGCCAGTCCCATGAGAGCCCTGAGCAAGCCATCATCGTCCAAAGTTGAATACAAAGATGCAGGGAAGAGAGACATTGCACCCAATAAACCCAACTTGGCTGCTATTCCTTCTTTGCTGGCTGTGAGAGGCTAATACATGTTATTACACTTTTTACTCAATATCACTCTTTTTCCTCCACGTTTCATCAGTGATGGCACACATTTTCTGGTTCCTTTTCCTTCATTTTAGATGTAGAATTCCGTGGTCTGGTCTTCACCTTTAGATGGGGTGTGGACTGCAACCTGCAGGTTAGAGATGAAGAAAATAGAAATAATCTTGACCTATTACTGTTATCATCATCATCTTCTTTGTGAATTTCTGGGTTCTTTTTTCTATTGGATCCACAGTGTGCTAGGCTGCCATCTCTCATTCTGTTTCTCTGTATTCTTTGTAATGTTTATTATTTATTGTAAGTTTGTATGTTGGTGTTTATGACAAATGGTAAAGAGGTGTTTAATTTCAATATGTTTGGAGGAGCTCGGGTCACATGTCTGCACATGTTTGTTAGTACACAACACACTGGATCATCTGAAGCAAGCAGTGTATTGTCCATGTCCAATTCCTTGTGGACAATTTGGTCTTGGACTTATTTGACTAAAAATAATATATTAGTATAATTTAATAATGGAACCTCTATTTTGGTCAATTTGATAACAAATTATATCACAACTAATTTTTCCTATTGATTTTAATTATTTAATAACCTAAAAAAGGTTTCTTGCAATCTAAACTAATTCAAATAACTAAGGTCATTTTTACAAGGGTATCGGAAATAAGTTATAACAAATAATAATTAACATCACCAGGTTCATGTTCATATAGTGGTACTTTTTTGTCCAACTTGAGTTTAAGGGTCGTGGTGCCACTTGCAGTTGCACTGCATCGCTTCTGTGATTATCACATGGAGGCTGGAGCTTTAACAAAAAATTCATTTTAATTGTTAAATAGCTATACGGTAGGCAAAGTGGCATTTAAAGAGGCAGAGAGTTTGAGGCAGGTGGTTGAGACTTGACAGGGGTGAGTCCATTGGGACCAATTCTTACGTGCAAAGGAAGTAGGGTGAAGTCCCTTATGAGTCAAGTCAATTTGGAATCAACAAACGAAATTGTTTGTGGCTCGCCCTCCACACCAAACCCCAATGGGAAGTAGGAAGATGAGGGAATTGGCGTGAGAGACGAACATGCCATTCTTCTATTGGGGATTGGATGTTTTTATGCAGTCTTTATCGTCTTAACCACGGTTGGGCCAACAATTACCTTATTAGCATATATCCGCGTCGAGTTGGGGTGGCACTGGTTACACAATTTCGACTTTTCAAGCGACGTGAGAACTTTTGCGCTAGGACTGCCACTGGGGGTCGTCTCAGGTGTTAGTCAATAGGCCATGGTCGGGGATGTGTCCCACAGCCACAGGTAGGGTTGGCAGTTTTTGGATCATACTTACTTAATTCGACGGATCTAGACAGCCTATTGACATGACCTCCCTTTCTTTCATTTTGTATTTTTTGGGCATAGCACTTCTTTTTATTGGGTTGGATTGAAGACCCTAATCAAACTATCATATCCGATCCGAACACCTGTCATGGAGCTCTTCTCAAGTCGAGCCCGCCTAGCCTTATGCCAAGCTACAGTAGAAAGGCCAACGAACAACCTTAGAATTATCCTTTTGAATTCAAACATGTATTAACTATTAAGAAAAGCTATGGTTTTGTATGAAACATTTATACTTCACTTTTATCATTCTGGTTAAAATGGAAGAAAATCATTTGTGGTATTTTTCATCTAGACAAGGATGAGCTCCCAACGGCTGAAGAAAAGTTTTTAAAAAAGCTTTAAGCTTGTGAATGATGCCATGGGGCCGGAAAAATACGAAAACACGACAAGTGACGATAGAGGCAGAAGGTGACAAAAGCTTGGATGGGATGACCCAAAAACGCAAATAATAGACATGAAAAGGCTGTTTGGGGTGACATGCATTGTTATTGGCCCAATGTCTGTGCACGTATGCCTTTGGACCTACCAGTCATAAATAAGTGTGGACAACCACTTGTTTACATGTGGGTGACACCCTACACTGAGATTCAAACACATCCCCTCTCATCAAATCAGGTTTTTAACCCATAATGTATATCCTCTTATTCAATTAATAATTGAATTTTTTTAATAATAATATATAACATTATCTTTAAATCTTAAAAAAAAAAAAAAAGAATTGAATTTTAATATAAGACATTTTCTAGATTTTATATAATATTTTAATTATACTTTCTCAATTTTAGACATACAAAAATAAAATCAAACGATAAGATTTGATATAATATGAAAAAATGTGAATTAAAATTACAAGTTTTGATTTCCTGGATACTTAGGACTAGAGACTAAACATAACATACCCGGGAAGTGTTGAGGTGTGCAATAATTTTTAGAGATGGGTGACTAAAGAAACTTGTAATTATACAATCTGAACTTTTCACTCCCAAACCATGTTGTATCATGCCACTTGGCTTAAGTACTCCCATCATAGCTGAGCACAGATATTTAAATTTCATAAAATTGTATAACATCTCATTATCCTATATATATTACAAAAGCAATTCAATAAAATATCACACGTCTTTGACTATGTTTGGGGGATGAAAATAGCCTAACCACGTTTGTGAACATAGTCTCATATAAATGTAATACATAAGATAAGGTTGGATGAACATATATATATATGTAAGGTAGAAAAATACGTGTAATTATTTGCTTCTAGAATTATATCCGCTTGTCATCTTTTGGAAATGTTCCAAGATTTGGCTATCCAGTCTGTCACTCTTTTAAGATATTAAGCCAACCATGGGCACAGTGGTCAAACTTCTATTATATTTTTTCTTTTTTGGCGAAGCTCTTCCACTCATGCACATGTGGTGGCAATTGCTTTGACTAGTTCCTAAGCAAAAATACAATTCTGCCAGGAGAACATTAATTAGTGAATCATTTTAATTTTTAGTTTGGTCATGATTTATGGGATTATACAATAGGGGAGACCATACCTTGTATAAATTAATCATTGTAATCTAGTTAATTGATGATGGCTGAAAAGGAAATTTTGTTGATTAATAAGTAGAGTAATTAACTCATTAGTTTGACTGAACATAAAGATATTAAAAGAGACCGCACTGATCGCTTAATAAACATACTATAATTAGTGGAACTTCTGATGGAAGTTAAAATAGAAAATGGTGGTAATGAAAACTTACTTTAATGCCATGTGTTAATATATCTTATCGATTAATTATTTTTATTACCAGAAACATATTCTCTACAGAAGAAATATGTTGTAAATAAGAATTTAAGTATGATTGAGGAAGGTGGTGTCAATGCATCTGATCAGGGCCATGAAGAAGAGCCCCCCTGGACCTTTTTAGCTAACATATTCTTTTCTTCAATTCTTTCATCCATACCATGCTGGTCACTGCCAGGAGCACGAATCTTATATGACTACATTTGTCAAACATCTCTCATATGTTAATTTAAAGCAAAATATTATTGCCTTCTAATTAAGCTTCGACTCTTTTGGTCCTTTGATATAATTAAACCTTCAAATGAGGCAGTTGGTTGCATAGGCTCCTTAAGAAAGAGAGGCAGAGATACTTTGGCCATACAAGTAGCTAGAATTATAGCAAACAGGATTAGATAATTATTTATTACTTGCCAACACTGCTTGAAGAGAGCTTACATAAGAGAAATACTGATCTACACAGATGGAATTTAAAAGATAAACCCCTAGGACTTGGTAGTTCAATTAACCTTATTCATATATAGAGGGTGTATATTGGTAGTAGATCAGTGAGAGTGACCCCTTCAATGCTTTACTTAGAACCTAGAGGTGGGGAAGGAATACAAAGTTAGCAGGGATGATGTTGGTGATATGCAAGGGCCCCTGGAGAGTGTTGCCTATGAGTCGTAAGGGCGATAGCAGAGCCCCAGAGGAAGGCAGCCCGGAATTGCAAGTGGACAGTGGCGTGTTAACCACTAGGTTGCAGTTGGTCAATAGTGAAGAAAGAAGGAACTGTAATGGGTCCAAGAGTATAGAAAATAGTCCGTCCGAGTTGGTTGTTGCACTGGAAATCACATTTCCAGCTCCACATTGCAACTGCACCGGAGCATCTGCAAACAATATATACAGTGAATGTATTATGGGCCATGCCACAATGTGATCAGAAGTGAAAAAAAAATACATGATATGATATTGTAACACATTTTGCAAATACATATATATATATATATCAAAAAACCATGGGTAAATACATGCATTAGAACAATATGTAGCCAGTTCAATGGGCTCATCAAGCAGCTTATTTGGAATGTTGATTATATGATTTTGGATGACTTACTGGGGAAAACTGGGGTTGCGGTGCCATTAACACCCATGTTGCCATTGGCTGTGCAAAACAGATTCCCTTGAATACGGATCAAATTAAAGATGGAGCCGATAATGTTGCCGAGTTGGGCCTCAGCCACTGGGGCTGCAGCCACAGCAACTAAGAGGGAAAAAAAGAGAAGAGATTTTAAGGCCATGGCTAGCTCTTTTGATACGATAAAAGAGATTATTGCAATTGCAGCTATAATTTGGTGATAAGTTGGAAGCCAATTTATAGGGATGCGGAGGCCATGGTGCTGCAGTTATTTTTGACTCTTCGGGATAAAGCCTACTGATCTCCCACTCTCTGGATGCATGGTCTGCATATGAAGTCAAGAAAGAGCACACCTCTCTTTGTCCCATCAAAATCATGAAGCTGGCCATGAATGCACGCCTTATTGGTGGGCTTCACCCTACAAGCTAGCAAACTCCCTGCCTATCCCCCCAACCTTCATAAGCTTCCACTCAGTCCCCTCATTTGAAAGCTTCCACAACCAACGGGAGGGCTCTGCAGTGATGCAAGTTGTTGCAACTAGCTTAAGATTCACCCAGTTCCCAATTTTTTTGTTCACTCCATTTCAAAAGGTTGAGCATTGGTGTGGTCCATAGCTCATCATCAATTGAAGTAGCCTTTTTCATCATTTCAATGATCCCTGCAGCCTCTTCATACTGCAAAGTTTTTGTGGATGGGAGGTTATTCTAGCTTGAATTTGCTTCTTAATGGGGGCATTCTGGGTTGGAATATACCAACAAACAAATGTAATGATTGGCTGTGATATTTCTTGTAACATTTTCCTTTAATTCATATTGATTGGATCAGAGGTGAGTCAACTTAATTAATGATGAAAAGAGTACAAAAGCTTGGTCCTTAAAGCCTGTGTTGTCATATAGAACTCTCCAGCTTGATTGTTAGATGTTGGGCAAGGCCAACTTCAGAGAAAACAAAAATGTTATTCCATTCATGACAGCGATGACGTTGGACAATCAAGGTTCCTTCTGAAAGCAACCCTTTTAAGCTGATTATGATTGGAAAAAGGGCAACTCAAGGTTGGAGGCACTTTTCAGGGGCAAGCAATTTCACTATATATGTAGTACAGTAGTTGTATACAACCCCTAAAGCATGCAGACTCGACGAGTATTAAATAATTAAAGGCGTATATTATTTTTATTTTTGCAACCCCAAATGCCGTGTGCTTGAGTCATATATATGTTGTGTGATCGATGTTGATCCCCTCAAACTGACTCGAACACCAGTCCAGGATGAATGTGAATTGAATAACAAGTTAGCCTACTCAAGCTTCACATGCATTTCATCTCCCCTAAATTCGTCCCATCTAACACAAAAGATGTTAGATTTTGATTTGTTTAAGATTAGGGTTTTATTTGGTACAACTTTTTCTTAAAAAGCTTTAACTTTTTTAATACACTTAATTTTGTCTGGTTTGTTTTTCCCCTTTATTTTAGGCTTTTAGCTAAAGGAAAGCCAAAAAGGTCATTAATTATATTATAAAATTTTCATTAAACATAATTCAAAACAAAGGTTCCATAGAAGAAATAACATGTTCCTAGTTTCTATATTTATTTTTCAAACAAAATTAGTCCAAATAGAATCTTAAAAATTTATTTTGTGTAAATATAACTTTAAAGCAAAATATTTCTTTCAAAAAATCTGAAGTAAAGTCAATAATATTGTCTTTATTTAATATATAAATAATTTTAAATCCTACAACATTTTGAAGAAGCTCCTTTCCACCTTAAATTTCTCTAGGATGAGCTTTAAGAAGCTAATAACTTGTTCAGAAACTATTCTTGAAAACAGATTTGAATTTTTGATGCAAAATTGTAAAAAGTAAGAATTTGCTGCCGGGTAGTGGTATTCTGGAGTGGAGTTAAAGAAAAATTGAGAATGATGGGCTGTGATCCTAGATCATCATTGACCATCCACTGCCAAAATGATAATCCTTGAGAGTGTAAGGCCCAACTAGACCAATGCAAAAGAGAAAACCAAGCGAATGACCACCCAAGCAATCATCAATCATGGTATGCTAGAAGGGAAATACCGGTTTCATGGAGAGCACTCTTTGTAACAAATATAAAGAAATGATTCTCATTCATACACTGGTAAGAGAATTTCTGTTTTTACCTGGGCCAACCAACCACGATTGTAATCACCTCTGACAGCTTGAATCAAGCCCACGAGGACTACATGTTTCGAGTAATTTAAGTAATTTCCACCCTGCTCGGGTTGAATCTTGAATTATTCAGCTCAAATTTAATCTTTATTTTTCTTCTCTTTTTCCTTTTCTTGCTTCTCTAGGAATATAATAAGCTAAAGAAAAACAATTTAATCTTTATTTTTCTTCTCTTTTTCCTTTTCTCGCTTCTCTCGGAATATAATAAACAAAAAAAAAAAATGGGCCCAGTGATCATTTTCTACATCACCATCCCCCGAGGTAACAGTCGCAGCCTTGATCATCTTATAACTTCGTATCACAGGAAAGTCTCCATATGATAAAGAACTCTTAGGGAAACCACCTACATTTCTTGATCTTTCAGTTAACCACCCATAACAAGAACTCTTATTTTCCAAAAATGACAACATAAATTGTTACTTAAACTGTAATTCCAGTCTTACAGATAGGGTATGGCAAAAGAACACCAAATATTCAAAAACTATAGATGTTTTGATATCGAGCGATGATATGTTTATACCATCTTCTCCTAGGCCATCCAGTGTAATGGCAATTGTATCAGTTGGTCTGCCTGGCAAGAGACCTTTTGAGGGTCTACTGCAACTTGAAAGCCAACTTAGAGTGTGCTGTGTGCGCAAGTATGCATGCATGCGGCAAGTCGAGTGCATCATTAAATGAAATCACAACGGGTATTGAAAGTTGTAACAATGTGATTGTGCTTTCAGCTCATCAGATACTTCCATTCGTAAGTATGTTATATAGCTCATGACATTAAAGGGCCTCGGCAGACATTAAAGGGTGTAAGGCAAATATCCTTTCATTCACCAATAGTGAGAAACTAAATCATAAAAAATTAAAATACAAATGTAAGCAATATAACAAACCAAATATAGCAACAAGGGAACATAAATTTATGGTTGAGCATAACCAAAACTTCAAAATCTCAAGTTCCACAAAGTACAAAAGCAACCACGAACAAAGACAATTCACCAAAGAAGATTCCACCATAATGAGAACAAAGAAACCTACAAAGTAAATACAGGTCCATATCTTCAGTCTTCATCCTCACCCTCATTCTCAGCAATGTTGAAGTATCGCAATTCATACACATTGCGATCCTTGTTGGAAGCAATTACCCGAAGCCAATCTCTCACGTTGTGTTTCTTCAAGTATTTCTTTGTCAAATATTTCAGATACCTGTAAAAAATATAATGACAAAACAAAAAACAAAAAGAGCTCAAAATCAAAGTTTTTAAAGGCATTCTTATGTGTCAAGGTGAGCTTCAGTGCAGGGCAGCTCAAAATCATGTTGAGGCAAAAGATAAAAAACATCAACCCCCATAGCCATACGCCTTAGGGATCAAGGTGGAGCAGAGGAGCACCTGAGCTTCTTGCACTTAGGCCTCAATGGTGTTGCTAAAGTACCCAAAAAAAAAATTCAAAACAAATATCAAATAAAAAAAGAATATAAAAAGAAAAAAGAACCCTAATCTTCAATTCTCTCAATGGCACTGTTCCTCTCTCTCCCTCCCCACTCTGTTTTATCCTGAACTCTTTCCCTCTGTTTTCCCTCTGTTTTAGTGTGTGTGGAGCCAAACCCAACACTAGATGCCCTTTTGATGCCATCAAATAATCCACTTGCTCTACCTTCCCATTTCCTATAGTTCAATTTCCCTTCTTTTTTTTTTCTTTTTGTGTAATTAAAAATGTTGGAAGTGGAATTTTTTTCCTTTCTATTTAAATCATTATCAAATTTCAAATGGATATTAGAATGGAAATAGAAACATACATCACTTATTTGTCTACTTATTATTAGTTTTTCTTTTCTCAATCTATAGTATTTTTTTTTCCTTTCTCAAGTAGCAAAATAGAGGTCAATTATATATTTTTATTATTATTATTTTAAACAGTAAAAAATATTATGTAACTAATTTATAATTTTTTTTTTCATGCAACAAAAAAGAACCAATGTAAAATTATTACTTTTTGCAACGGCAAAAAAATTTATGTAGTTCAATTTGTTTTTTCATTTGTTTTGGGAAACTATTAATATGATTTTTATGTGACTTAAATCAACTTATTATGAAGCTTATCACTTATTTTATTTTATTTTTATATATTTTCTCATAAACACTAAAACATAAAATCTAGGAAAAAATTAACAGATTGCAAGGAAGCAAGCTTGCTTGATGGGATATGACTTGAAAGCACCTCAATCAATAAGGTATAGCATAGCAACTTAATATTTAAAGAAAATTCCCAAAACACCTCAAGAAAAAAAAAAAAGGGCAAAAACAAACAACAAATTCTAACTCTCAAAAACTCAAAAAAGGAGTTCGCAACAAAATTGTACTCCAATACAACAAACCCAAATCTGGAATTGATGGCAGCTTTGGAGAAAAACACTTGTGTAGGTCATGATTGCCCTTCAGTAATAGAAAGAGGCATAGTTTAAAAAGGCCCACTTAAAGAGCACTTAGGCCCAAGGCACAACCACTCCCTAGTTGTAGGGGTGCACCTTGTCTACTTTATTTTTTCTTTTCAAATACTTTTATTCTAGATTTTTTTTTTGATAGACGAAGACAACTTGAATTGAAAAGACGCCAAAACAAGGTGCACACCCTACATATACAGGCAATATACAAAGAGAGTCAAAACAAGGTTGCAAAAAGAAAGAAAAAACCTGGAGAGGTAAAAAGCTAATCAACATGCCAATCACCCAAAAAATTCAGAAAAAAAGGGACAGTCTAAATCCAAAAACTGCTGAGACCACTCTAGAAGAGACCGAAAAAAGAGGTTCCTCAAGTAGGGATTTGACATCTCTTCCTCTTGGAACATTCTTTGGTTTTGCTCTCCCCAAATACACCAAAAAAGACAAATAGGCGTCAACCTCCAAACCGCTCTCCTCTTCTTCCCTAGCCTTTAACTTTCCATTCCAAAAGCAGATTTCTCACTAAGGTCGGGAACACCCACACCAAACCAAAATAAGATAGTAGCAAAGTCCATAGCTCCCTTGTCTTACCACAATGAATCAAAATGTGGTCCGCCAATTCCTTATTGTCTTTGCAAAGGCTACACCTGTTGATCATGGACCAACCCCTCTTCATTAACATGTCTATTGTTAAAAAAATTTCCCAAATTGCTTCCCATGCAAAAAAACAAGTTCTAGAGAGGCATACAAACCCCCCAAATCTCTTTGGCTGGAAATAAAAGGCTATTCTCAACCCTTAAAGGCCTATAATACGATTTGACATTAAACTTTCCCCTCCTCTTAATCTTCCAAACTAAGGAATCCTCCCCTTCTTGTACCTTTACTGCAGAAATATGTTCCAAAAAACGAGTCACCTCCTCCAATTTCCAATCTTGGAAAGATCTTCTAAAGTGCACCTCCCAACCCCCGCCTCCACCTCCTTGTCTCCCCCAAAGGTCAGCCACTGCATCAGAATTATGGGTTGCAATTCTGAACAACAAAGGGAAAAGATCCTTTAGCTTAGAATCCCCAACCCAAATGTCCCACCTTGTATATTGAAATTTATAAAATTTCATTACTTTTTTGTTGAATGCTTCTTTTAAATGTTTGAAATCTTAAAGTTTTTATTGATTAGATTAGATTTTGATATTTTACTTCACTAAAGGGTGTGCCTTGAGTTGTGCTTTGCGCCTAAGCCGTGTATGAAACTTTTTGGCCTTAGGTACACCTTGCGCCTTTTTTTATAAGGAAAGACGTCTTTGCATGTGGTTTAACACCAAATCCACAATCACACACACACAACCAATCCCCCCTTGTAGAATTCCTTGACACACCTTGAACATATGATGCTGCTTGCATTCTCTAATACACAAATTTTTATTTTTTTTTGGTACGTAAATATTTAATCCTCATTGAGACTTGAACCTAGAACCTCCCCAACCCTTTAACACTTAAGTCAGGCCTCAAGGGCCGTCTTTTACACGAAATTATGAGCTAGTGATATCTTTTCATATGGTTTAACTACCCTAATTGGAATAGGAGGATCCAGATACCAAAGAATTGGGCAAGAGATTAAGATCACTAAAACTTATTTCAGGACTCTGGATCATTAACCCCATCAGACTACACTAATCTGGCATCTAACATCATTTCAACTGTCAGGATGAGAGCGCAGTGTCTCTGCTTAGATTTCCAACTCCTTCAATCACAAAACAAAAAGTTCCTCCGACAGAAAAGAAAATAAAAGGGGGGGAAAACCATTATAAGTGCTTCATCCGACAATAAACAAAAAACAACTCAGTCTTATAAAACCCATTTCGTTCCAGGCTAGGAGTTGGAAATCCTTTATTTAAATCCAACATAAAAAGAAAGAGAAGCACTTCAACACAACCATAGAAGGCTAAGCTCCTCCACAGTAACCTTCATAGAGTCCCCATTTCACACTTACAACACATTTTAAGTCTGTCTGATAAATGATAATCAAAAGCAAGTGATCGTTCTGGTAGTGGGCCATTCACTAGCATATAGAAACCAAATTTTGCTGAATAAAACCTTAAACTTTCAGTGAACAATTATTAACAACATAAAAAAAAAGATAAAAAAAAACAAAAATTGTTTTGCAATCCTATCTTATGATTCCAACATTTCATTTGCATTCCTATAATTTCTCGGGTACCAAACAAACAAAGGATAGTGAAGAACTCCAGCCAAAAGAGAAGGACAGAAGGCGGTACCGTTTAGAGAAACTGCCTTCGGAGGTGACGGTGATCTTGCTCTTGTCACGTGTAACGGTGACGGAATCTCCCAGAGCACCGGCCTTGCCGCCGACCTTGATGCGCTCCTGAAGGAATTTTTCGAGCGAGGCGATGTCCATGATCTTATCCTCAACCGGCTTGGCACAGTCGATGGTGAAGGTGGCTCCCTTCTTCTTGCCCTTGGGCCCACCCGTTGCGCTGCCTCTACTCATAGCGTCCCCTTGCTCTGCAACTCACAAAATTTTAAGATTGGGGTTGCGCCGCAGAGAAAGGGAGGGTAAGCTAGGGTTAAGATTTATGTACGTCAAATTTGGGCTGCCTCGAAACCTAAGTGTCTGGGTTTTTATGTGTTTTAGGCCCAATACTATTATCTAAGACCAGCCCAGAAGAAATTCCCATTTTCAGTCTGGGACTTTGGGCCAGGCCTAAGGTACATTGGATTGAGATGTGAGTGGCCCTGTTCAACATTCTATTGTGCGGAGGGTGGCCATTTTTGATTAATCTTTTGGAAGCTATCCAATAAGATATATTTTAATATATATTTGGATAATTTTATTTTTAACTTGTGCAGAAGTAAGGGAGCATTGTGATCGTCTTTGAGGAGGAGCTCACGTTCTTAAACAACTGAACTGGTGTTTTGAGACCAACTGAGGGAGAGTTGTGGGGTGGTGATGGATGTGGATCATGTCAGGTGTGCCTAGCTGAACTCCACCTTTAACTGCCAAGGAATCTATCAAGTTAAAAATATGTTTACACATATGAGAATGAGCTAGAAAGTTGAAACAACTCATGTGCTCCATGGCCATGAATGATTATGAATCCTCACTCATCTTGTGTGGAATTCATATATATATATCACACACACACACACACACGTGTATAATATATACACATGAAGTTGTCTGTCAATCATTTTCACTAATCTTTTGAATGTTTGAGATACCTTCAAATACAATAGGTTCAATTGTTCAAATTACAAGGACCAAGTAGTACGAGGCAAATTTTCCTGACTGTTCGACATTGCAAAATGATGTCCTCATCTTTTAGATAAATCAAAAGAGAAGATTACATTATAGGAGGAAGAACAGTGGATTAATTATACACATTCAAGAATGGGTAAGAGTTCTTCAACTATTTAAAGGAGACTTGTGTGAGTGATGCGTGCGGTTCTGTGGTAGGTTCAGGTTGGTTGGAGTTCAGCTGCTACCCTTGTTATTTTTGCTGTAAGCGGAGTGAAGAAAGCTGCTTCCACTAATCTCACTTATTCTTATATTTATTTCTCATTTTCTTTTGTCATGCCCCTTCAATCAACTCTGAATTCAGTTGGACACCACAGAAGCGATTGCACCAACTTCCTTTCGATCCCCAAAAAGGCGCTGCTTGAAATCAGAAACCATGAGAGGAAGTCCATTGCGAAGGGACACAGATGGCTCCCAGCCCAGAAGCTGTTTAGCCTTTGAGATGTCCGGTTTCCTCTTGTGTGGGTCATCTTCTGTGTTGGGTCTGAATTCTATCTTCGCATTTGGATCAATTGTCTCTTGGACCACCTGCACCATATAGGATTTCAAATGTCCATGGCTCAAAATACTAGTGAAATGGATCCCAATTGTCTAAGTAAAAATTGAAACACAAAAATACTATTACATGCACAAATCATTGAATCTACCTGGGCGAGTTCAAGCATGGTGAATTCCCAGGGTTGCCAAGGTTGAAAGGACCAACATGTTCCCCTTCCATCAACCGAATAAGACCCTCCACCTGTTCGTTTACCGACATAAAACACCTCATCTCTTATCAATTATTCTGTTGACATAAATAATATTTGTACTAAGCATATGCGGTGGCCATGACAGCGACAAGCCTACCCCGCAAACAAACCAACAGCCTTCCCCACATCTTACCTCCCAACAAACAATGAGATTTGAGATCATAAAAATGTAAAGCATTTGAAGTAAATGCTAGAACAAACAATATTCACTGGTTGCATTACATCCCTGCAACCCACTTGCCCATTCAATCAAATCGTTAAAACTGAAACATTGAGAGAGAATGAGTTGTGCAAGCACAGATTGTGGTTAAACTCTTATATATTTGTACCACTTTCAAGACAATTTTCTCTAAGTTCAATGAAGACTAGTGGACCACACATATTCAGGATGTATCATGTATCTATGAAAATTTTTTCACCTGCTTTTTCCTCTACTCATTTCCCATTTTTGGTTCCTGGTCCTTGAATGACTCACAAGAATGAAAAGAAAATATAGGATGATCAAGTGATTTCTGGTAAGTTTCAAATGAGGAAATACAAGAATGCCTTGCAATGGTGTGAGACTCAGGACTACTGCAATTGTACCCGCAAAAATTAAGACACATCTAAATTCAGTAGCCGTGATGATATAGAGCTCTCAAAGGAGAAACCTTCTAGGTACCTCTCCATGAAATAATTGCATTAAGTGATAAAAAGATATGGAAAACAGAAAGAGACCAAATTGAAACCTCCTTAAAGTATTATCTCCACGTTTAAACACAAAACTATCATATAGCATATTATAACCGACAATCCAGCATGGCTTTAAACAGGGGATATCTAGACCAGTTCACACTGCTTGCTTACCAGAAGACATTGGAATTTCCACAATACAAACAAAATATTTACTAAAGAGATCATTTTCATGTCATGGGTTCTACTAGACCATAGAAAAAATTACCAAAAATTGTTAGCAGCCTAAGAAGTTTTGAATCAATGGCCTAGGGACCCTTGATTTCAATCAAAATCAGGAGATACAATTGACTACTAAAAAGGGTTGGAAGAGGCCACACATCATTAATTATAATATTAATTCTTAGAAAGTTGCTTAAGAAATTAAACAAAGAAGCCTTTCTTGAAGTAGATTATCAGCTAATTCTCTTTCTTTGAAAATATAGAGGAAAAAAAAAAATCTGCGGATCAATATCCATCACATAAGGGCCAAGCCATAATAAATGAGACACTATGGGCATGTTTCCAACATTTTCAAAAAATAGTTCTCAAAAAACAATTCTTGAGAATAGTTCTTAAAAGAAGTTCTCAATTATTCTCTGAAACAAAATTTTTGAGAATTCAAATAAGGAAAATAGTTTTGTCACCTTATTTTCCATAAAGGTACTATATAAGGGCAGAGTCAATGCATGCCAACGAGGGGCATATACCCCCTGAAATTTGAAAAAATATATATATATCAAAGAATTCCTTTGCTACCAATACACAACAAATACTTTTTGTTCATTTTTTGAACCTGAGATGAATAGCTAGATGCTGCGCCCTCAAACCATTTGCTAGTTCCACCACTTTATACACCCAAAGTATTCTTCTAAAACAAGTGAAAACATCTCAAAATTGTTCTAAAACAACCAATTTTCATAACAAATTCTGGAAAAAAAAAAACAAAACTATTTTATGGGTTTAACTTCTCCCAGACACCGAACAGAAGTCATTTTCTGTCATTTTAATTTCCAGATCAAATTTTCCAAGCCACAAAACAGAACAGTAAAAGTTAAATTATTGATATTTATGTCGAGTACCTCCAACAAAATCAAATAGGATAGGGGCAATATAAAACTATACAAAATGATCACCACCACAGCAAGAGGAACCACAGAGGAGAAAAAAATAATAACATGAACAAGAATTGAAGATAAAGATGATTCAATTTTCACATTGCCAAAAAGCGAAAAAAAGTTTTACCAGGTCAGAAACGTATTGGAAACTCCTGGTTTGCTTCCCATCGCCGTAAACAGTCAATGGCTCCTTTCTCAGTGCCTGAGCAACAAAATTGCTGACAACACGACCATCATCGATACACATGCGCGGCCCATAAGTGTTGAAAATTCGAGCAATTCTCACCTGAAACGCCATTTCAAAGATACATAAAATTGCTTCATTATGACTGTAAGATAGAAAGAAAGAAGGACCTCGATCCCAGCTCCTCTGTGATAATCCATGGTCAATGTCTCCGCTGTGCGCTTCCCCTCATCGTAGCAGCTCCGAACACCAATTGGGTTGACGTTGCCCCAGTAGGTCTCCACCTGGGGGTGTTGCAGAGGATCACCGTACACCTCGCTGGTGCTCGTTAGCAAGAACCGCGCACCCACCCTCTTTGCCAGCCCAAGCATGTTGAGTGTCCCTACCACATTGGTCTTGTTAACCCCAGATTTTAAATCAAGGAACGGCAACAAAATAGCTGCCGAAACCACAATTGGTCTCTCGTGTTTTATAGAAACAAAAACAGAAAAAGTAGAAACGAAATGGTAAAGCGCATTGATCTGTACGGGGCAAAACGATGGGTTTTGAGAAAGGATATGATGGTCTTGACGGGGTTGAACTTGTAATGAACAGGAGATGCGGGCAAGCGAGGTGGTAGATCTGATCGACCTCCAAGAGGATGGGCTCAACGACGTCGTGTCGAATGAGCTCAAACATGGGGTTCCCGAAATGGTGCATGAGGTTCTCTTTCCGACCCGTGAAGAAGTTATCGACGACGATGACGCTGTCGCCGCGGGCGATGAGACGGTCGACGAGGTGGCTTCCGACGAACCCGGCACCGCCGGTGACCACGATTCTCAGGGCCTTCCTTTTGAGGCCTAGAAGCACCTTTCCACCTGCTGCATGGTGATAGTAGGAAACGGGATGAGTGGAATGAGTGGAATCGGACCGGAGAAGTAGGGGAGGGATCTGGTGATGGGAGGGTGGAAAGGAAGGAAAGGAGTTCAAGATGAGGGTAGAGATGGAGATTCCGATGAAGAAGAAGAGGATTCGCTGTTCGCGAAGAACGTAGCGAATGGGGTTTGTTAGCTTGGTCAGATAGAGAGAAAGATACCGAGTGTGTGAGGAGCGGAGGAGAGGGAGAGTCTGGGTTCTATGGCCTCTATGAAACAGCTCACCACCACCCATGTCTTGTTCGATGTTCTGGGTTTGACGGGGAAATAGCGCTGAGGGGATAAAAAAGAATGTTGTCTGAGGCGACGAGCTTTAATTTCTAGGGATTGGAGAGAGAATGACGGACTCACTCAAGCAATTGGTTCGAACTCGGTGAGTACTGATTCAGTGGAGCCATTGCATGAATTTTCGGCACACAAAATCGCTATACAGCGCCCTTCCCATGATTGTTCCGTTCTGAAAAGTTCCTCTTTTCTTTCTATTCTCAAACAACCACTTTGAGTAGTAATTTGGCACAACCAATATACTGGCGCCTGCATGTCCTAACGTCTTACGGACCATCACTAAACTCTGTTTTATTTTTGGGTTATTTGATTATATAGGTCAAAATACTCATTTTTCCTTCTAAGATAACTTCTCCTTCCCTCTATTTTTATAATAGATTAGGTTTTTATTTTTTTATTTGGTTCACTAGTAGTTTGTTTTCCTGCAAAGAACAAACCTAAGTTCTCACCGTTGTTTCATTTATTTTTCATTCTTTGTCACAAAAAAATGAAAAAAAGAAAAATTTAAGCAACCAACAATTTATTTTTTATATTTTCATTTTATTTCTTTTTGTTTCCTAAAAATTCAAAATATCACTTCACCAATATATGTATAAAACAGAGACTCCATTATTAGTTACAAAAAAGTGAAAAGTTCGTTGAAAAGAAGTTGAAAAGATTTATCCATATGGCAAGGGGAAATGATGGTAAGCAATAAATCATATGCATGAAAAATTATTATGGTTTTAGTATTATTCGTATGATTAATACTCATTGTAGTTATATATTGTTCATTTGGATCTTTGATTTATGGGAAGTGTTGCATTGAACAACAAATTTTACTATTTGTTAGGTTTAACTTAACATAAGTTAAGTTTATGTGTTGGTATTCAAAGCAAAAGTCTATTTTTATTTGAGATTGAATTGTTGACATATTATTATGTAGTGAGTTATTTAATAAACTTATAAATATATGTTTTAAGATTTATTACATAGTCTATAATTGAAACCTAATAAAAGTATATCATATGTTATACTATTTCATACTTAACATGATAGTTTGAATTATTTATTTTTGCGGTCATTGATGAAGTAAGAATAATGTTTTTGTATAAAGGGAATTGGGTACAAGATAATAACACATACCATTTAAAGGAAGTGAAGGTAAAGACATTACAGTGAAGAAGAATATATCATATCATGAATTAATGACGATTGTGTATCGCATTCTTCAACTAGATCCAATTGAGTTGTGTATCGCATTCTGAAAGACATCCGTTGTAGAGTTGTGCTACCACCAAAAAGTCGACAACCAATAGGAAGACCAAGAAATGAGAGAATTTGTTCAAGTAGAGAGATTAAGCACGTACGATGTTGTGGTAGATATAATGATTATAAGCATAATTGAAAAACATGTAAACGACCAATCCCATTACATCCTAGAGATGAACATAGTTGTGTCAATATTGTTGAGAGCAATATCAGCATCTAAGAATTCTTTTTAGAACCAGTTCATCAATCACTTTAATAATGTTACCATAGAATTTGTTTTTTTGGATGATTTAACTATGTATTTACATTTTTATTTTTTTTTATTTTTTTTGTATAAGGTCATGAAGGAATTTGTGATGTATATGCTTAAAGCAATTTTTTTGAATGATGGATTGAAATTTTAAGTTATGTTTTAGTTTTATCATACAAATTAATTGGTTAAGTTTAATTATGGTTAAGTTGACAATCATTATATTAACATAAACTTAACTATTGTTGAGTTGCATTAATAAAGAACTTAATCACAATTAAGTTCATAATCAGAATTTTCACCTAAATTTAACAGTGGTTAAGTTGCATTAACAAATAATTTAACCACAGTTAAGTTCACAGTTAGAATTTTTGTTTTTTCTGTTCGCAATTGGGATTTTTGCTTTTTCACCACCATTTTTAACCTTTTTCTCTTATCACTCTTCAATTAACTCATTTTTTTCATCGTGCTTGAAGATACAATATGAGATAACTTGACAAAGAGATGAGGGGATAAGATGATAGACGAGAGGATAAAATGAGATGAGATAATTTTTCTAGGGTTTGGAAATGAAATAGGGGATAAGAGGATGGACAATAAATTTTCTAGGGCTTCTAAAGGAAAAATGAGCTTTTCGTTCTGTGCATTAAAGGAAGAGAATGAAATAAAAGAAGAAAGATGAGGAGTCATTTATAAATGAAGCAGCAGAGAAGATGAGTTTTCCATTCTATGCACCAAAAGAAGAGAATGAAGTAGAAGAAGATGACGAGAATTTTTTTTGCGATTTCTTAAGGAGAAGATGAGGAGCCATTCTATAAAATGTTAAATTAAGCAAAAGATGAGAAATTATAAGTGTTGGAGGGAAATAAAAGGAAGGGCATTTTTGTTTCAATCAACAAATTTTTTTTTTTGTTTTTTAATCGATGGGTTAGATTTGCAAATATTAGGGTTATTTTGACCCATTTAACCAAATAACCCTTTATTTTATTTATTTATTTTTTGTCTTTATAGGCAAATGAGAGTATATATATATATAGACTAATGTCAAAATATACAAGTAAGAAAACCAAAAAAAAAAAACCCAGTTATAGTAACTACAACCCTTCTCCAAAGAACATAGAACCATCTGACTGTCACCAAGAAGAAATCCTCCAGACCATATATGTAGATTAATAATAAGGGATTTCTTAAGAGCTTGGATAATATATTGCTCCCCTTCAAAAAATTTCCAATCTTGTTCCTTTCATATTGTTCATTAAAGGCAAAAAGGAGTTATTTTCCAAACTTTCCTTTCTTTTTTTACCCACAAAACTACCATCCAATCGGTTAACACATCCTTAACAGGAAAAAGGAAAACCCATGAGATGCCAAAAAAAGAGAGAAGAGAAGATGAAGTATCATAACTCTAAGATGGTCTACTAATTCATCTGCATCTCTGCACATACAAAAAAAAACCTATTCCCAGGTGAAAAACTTCACTTTGATAACCGTCCAAGATCCCCAGAGGGGGAAGTCACTTCACCCTGCACTTCCAATGCATTGGGGGAATTTCCTACTCTAATTCTACCAAACTCGTTAAGTTTTAGAATGAAATTCTGTCCAGCACTCCCCATCACAAAACTTGTGATTCTCAAAGTCATCTGGGCCCAAATAATTTGAAGTCAAAATATGAACAGAGCAAGCCCCATTAAAATGGATGACCATGCTTTGATTGAGGTTATAAAGATTACGGACTTGGGATTTACATTAAAAACAATTGAAATTTACAGTGGTGTCCCTACAAATTTCATGGATTGCGTTAATGATGTCTGCCTACCGAAGGGAACGTGCAGGGCAATGACCATGAATTTTAGGGCGATTGTTGGAAGAAGGCTAGCAAATATTACCTTAGAAGCAAAGGTGAGTGTGTTGATCCATGATTTCTCAAGGAAAAAGAAAAGCAAATCCGTTAGTCCTTCATCATCTCCTTTCTTCTCTCTTCTGAGCTAGTGACTACAGCTGGTTTGAAATCAAGTTTCCAAATTACAACAGAACTTTGACAACCCAACTTTAAAACTGGGTAAGACTCTCCTCAGGTACACATAAGCCACCAAATTGCTGGCATATTTGTCAGCCAAGCCAATTAAAGAAAACACTGGAAAGAAATTACTTAGAATTTTCTAAAGACGGCACCAACCAAAAGGACATAAGCATGACCACTAGAACCGCCTAATATCTTTAGGTGGCTTGAAATTTAGAGGATGAGTTTCTGGGGTGGCATTTTCATCTTCTTTCCACATTTTAATAGTCTTGTCTGCTTCACAAGTGACCAACCTCGAACCAGTTAAGTCATAGGATAGAGCATAGATGCCAGCTTCACTATCCAGTGAGCCTGAAACAAAAGTATAGATCAATATTTCATCATTTTCTCCTTTCTACAAACAGCAATAACCAAGAGCATTAGATACATACCAGGCTGTACAATTGTTTGGGCTTGCTGAAAATTGTGACCACTCTTCCAATCCCAGAACCACATACTCCCATTGTCGCCTTTAGTAACCCAAAAACACAGGTTTAGATATTTTTTTAAAGATGCTGTTTCAACTTTGTTTTATATGGAATACTAATTCAAAATGGCTTAATGCCATCAGCTTTCAGTAAATATAGACAAAAACTCCCAGCTAATAATCTCGAACGAAATTTATCAGAAAAAGTTTAATGTGTCACACCTGCTGTAGCCATCACACCTTCTTCATTGACAGCCATAGCATTTATGATGGTTTTCTGCTGGGACCTGCTCAAAAGAATACCAACCCTCTTATAAGATTAATAGCATCAAACTCAAACTCACAATAACAAATGAAGATAATCTATAAAATTGAAATAAAAAATAAAAAATAAAAAATAAAAAATGTCAGGGTCCTTGGACATCCCATGCAAATTGAATATGTTGGTTGTTCAACATAAACATTTGATAATCACAGAAGCATGGAAAAGAGTCGTTACTAAGATAAAAACGAAGTCATCAATTGAAATCCTAAAACACCCTATTTTCAAACTCCATGACTACCACATTTTATAATTTCTTCTATACCAAATATGGACCAGTATGACTAATCTATAACAAACTAAATTGGCTGCAATAAGTATTCCATCTTCCATACATGTACCTCAATTGTTGACAAGAACCCGGCTCTGTATTTATTTAACATCTCTCATTCCTCAGAATTATAAAAAAAAAAAAAAAAGTAATTCCTAAATTCTACTGCAGATTGCAAGAACTCAAACCTAAAACAACATGATAAAAGGAAAAATCAGAGAATAAGGTGATGAATTAATACTTCATTGCTAATAGGTATACTATGCTAACCACTTGATGAGCCATAAATTGCCTCCATATTTTTGTGCATGACTGTAGACTGATAAAAAATTTTAACCACTTATTGATAGCCACGTGTCATAAAAAAAATACACAATACACAAAAAATATACAATAATACATGTAACAAAATAAAATTGTCACTTGGCTATAATTCTATCAAATCAAATTGTGACACTTGTCACATGATCCCACACAAAAGGAAGACAAGTTACCTTCAAATTAAATAAGAAATAAGAATTTCGGTAATTAAAATATAATTATCACAATAAATAAAATAGGGAATTTAATAAGTGAAAAGGTACACATCAATTCTCATTAAAAATAAATTCAAAAGTATCCAAATATGTTTTGCTAGGTTTCCTAAATATTAATTTTTAATTAAAAATAATATTTTAAGAGTTAAAACTATCCAAATATGTTTTAAAATCTACCTAAATATTAACTTTAAAATGAATAAGGTTTTCCAAATACGTATGTCTTTAACCCCTATAAATAGAGGTCCTCCTTATTTTTCAAAATCACAAACACAAAAAGACTTCCGCACTTGAAAAGAGTTAGAGAAAGCTCGCTTTGAAGACTAATAAAGTTCTTAAAAGCCTTTCAAGATTCAAAGGAGTCTTCAATAAGAGATCAAGCATTCATGCCCTCAATGAACATGAGCTATGCCAAGGTCCAAGCCCGGCCCAATAGATGCCAAGGCTCAAACCGAGTCAATGCCCAAGTCTAGTTTCTTAATAGAAGAACTAGAGGACCAACTAAAAATTGTACCATATTCCTGAAATAATTTTTAATTTGGCCACAAGTTTTTTTCATGAAAAAATCGTGCATACAATGACTTTATTATATTCATCATCATCAACCTCTATAGATGCCAAATGGCATTCTTCCCCAAAGTTAAGGGAATCAAAATAAAAAATCCGTTATGTATAATTTTTTTTTTAAGTGGATTAAAGTGTACATAAGAGATTTTTCAATGTCTAAGGTGGACTTCATTAACTAACTGAGCTCTAAATAAGGACTTGCTTTTTGTTTCTCTCCTCTTTGCCAGTCTTTTGAAGCCTTTATATGCACCGTGTATCCTTTTGTGTACCCTCTTGTTAGGCACTGTTAATATAATTGTTGTTTGCCTATCTAAAAATATAAATTAAAATAAAAAATACTGACTTGATTACCCTCTAACATTCAAATGAAAATATTAATATATGATCTTCACAAACAGTGTGATACAGAATGGAGATACTACCATCAGGTAAAAACTGAAAACAATAGGCAAGGATTCAATAAATATATATGCTATAAAATATAGGTTCTTTACTCCTTGGTGAAGTTGTCTGATAGTCAAGAATTCAATATATTGGAAAACTTCTCAATGGAGGAGAACAAATTTGGATACACACATTGCTGTTCAGTCCAGTGAATATTCTAAATCATTATGCATATATTCAAATCACAAAAGAGCAATTGTATATCTAGTTTTGGTAATTGGAAATATACAAACATAGAGTTTGTTGGAAAACTCACAGCATGTTGTGCAAAAATTCTCCTTTCGGAAGATTGAATTTCTTTATGTTGTCAGCTGATGCAGATGCAAAAGTATGCCTGGAAAAAAGAAAAGAACAATGACATTAACTTTCAAGGATGAAAAAGGAAAACAAAACTTGAGATACAATGTCACAATCAACCCTAGCCCCGTTATTTCACACAATGAACAAATGACCATGTACAAGGGCATACTCTTTAGGATGCAGTGCCATTGCCCTCACAGATTTCTTATGGTGTGTGAGAGTTGCCATCGTCTTTCCTGCAAGACAGGAGCAATCATATGCCAAAAATGGAAGGACTGAAAAAAAACAACCTAACATAAACCAAATCAATCCCAAAAATAAAAATTACCATATCTAAGGTCCCAGAACTTAATGGTTGTGTCGTGGGAGCCAGTTACAACTTGTGGATCCTGGAAGCATACAGACCATGGTTAAGTTAAATCATAATAAAAGGGATTCTATGCTTACAATGTATGTTTGTGCATAAGCTACATAAGAGGAATAGAATCCTATAACATCCTACATTTTCCCCATATCATTTTAGAACCTAAGGTCCATGTTGGACATCAGTGCTTGTGGCAGTTTGCATTATTAAATAAATGATGCTCCTTTCTTTTTGATATTTCCATGTCAGACCTTAAGTCTGTATCCTTTTAGTGGGCAAAATTTTTTACTAACACTCAACAAGTTTCATGAATACCAAGGACAGTTTTTGTTTGGTGAGAAGTCGTAAGCCCAGCATACACAAGACCAAATTTTAGCAGAAAATTATAACACCATAAAATTCACAGGTTCCTAACTTATATCAATAAGTGATTACTACTCAAAAAGAACATATTATAAACAACAATTGTCATGTAGTTAACATCTTTAAGTAGTAATTATGTCTAAAATACCCAATTAATATGTTGTTGCCCTTGCAAGAGTTACTAACGATTTTTGTGAGGTTTGGAGTCATTTCAAGGTGTGATTTTGATGCATTGAGTGACAAAAGAGATTAATTGAATTGAAGATGAGCTCAAAAACCATATATTGCAAGTTCACATAATCATGTGAAAATTTCGCATGACTATGCGAATTGGACCAGAGGAGGAAATTTGTGTCGCAGTCCAAGAAGGATGTTTGAAGTGATTTCACATTAACATGCAGAATCATTAACATGCGAAATTCCGCATGTTAATGTGAAATCGTCCAGAAAGCTCCTTGCTGCTGCTGCTACTCAACTGAATTTCACACGACCATGCTAAATGATGATTTTGATGCTAAACTCTAGATTTGTGAATCCGGAAGGGTTCTAAAAGGCCAACAAGAGGTTGCCAAGTCTCCACTTGACCTTGGCCTATACATAGAAACCTAAATCTCTCATGTAAAAACTTTTTGAACACTTTTTATTGTAGAATTTTCTAGAAACTCTCTCAATAGAATTCTCTATTTTCTTTCATTTTCTCACTAGCCAAACATGCCTTGTGAGACCAAATCTCCAAGCATGAGTGGCTAAATCTCATTTTTCTCACAGGAAGGAAGATCTAGAAGCAAGATCTATGGTGAATTAGAGAAATGAGCTTTAATTGCCAAGGTAATTTGATCCAATTGATTGATGACTTGGATTTTGGGGATTTTTCTCTTCAAGTTGTCTTGAATTACTACTATAATGCAAACTAAGTAGATTCATTAAATTCTTAAAGCTAAATTTGATGAGATTGAATAGTCGTATTATATAAATCATTAGAAGATAATTAAAGATGAATTGAATATATGGTTTAAATTGATCTTTTGGATTAAATAACCTAATTTGAAGAGAAATTACATCTAGACTTAAGGCTAAATCGAAAATCGGTTTAGATGAGAATTTAGATTTTCAATCTAACTTAATGAAAAATAAATCTCAACATCTATTCATCATAGAGATTGTTTTCTAGAAAATTGTAACTCCGAGAATTTCTTTTCATTATTAATTTTATCTTGTTTTACATGTTATTGTTCTTCTCAATTTGAAATCATTGTTATTTTGATTGTTCATTATAAATTCTCAATTCAATTTCACTTTATCACAATTATTTTTTTTCCCCCATTCAAGCCTTAATTATCGGAAATAATCCATCCCAGTGGACGACACCTAAAACCGCTATACTATAGTAGTTTTTGCTAAAAACCTTTTTTGATCAGGCAAGAGTTACCTTAGCATAGTTGAATTAGGTTATAAATTTTGTTTTGATGCGATAAACAACGAAAAATCAATCAATCAATAAGGATATCAATAAACACTACAACAAGATAATATGGATTTAGTAGATATACACCACACACAGGATAAATAGGATAATAGAAGGAACAAAACATAAATTTCTGCCCAAGCAGGTTATAACCATCATATCTTCCCACTGCAGAAGGATCCACATACCGTAGGTCGGGTAAAAACTGAGCAAACTGTATTATCATGTCCAGACAGTGCATGAATTTGCATCTTGCTGCGGATATCCCAGACCTGATAAACAATGTTGCATTGACATGTGCATCATCTTTCCATTCCAAATTTCAACTAAATGCACCCTCTAACAAAGAGCTTGAAATACTGCATTAGCAACAATATTGCAAAAAACCATTTATATCCGTACTGATGAACTTCATACCCGGCAGACAGAATCACGTCCCCCAGTAAGCAAAATGTCAATAGTGGGATGAAGTGCCAAACAATAAACCCCACTCAGATGACCATGATAAGACCGAATAACCTGAACAAAGAAAAATATATAGTATATGAATTTAGTCACTTGTAGTATGGGATTCAGCGGTGAGTTTAAAAAAGGTTCTAACCTTATTCTGTTCAAGGTCCCAGCATTTAACTTGTTTGTCATCACCAGCTGAGAACATATATGTATGTTTGTTGCTAACAGCAAGGCCTGCAAAGTAAACACTGTATATGATTAGCCAGCAGAAATAAAGCCAATAGAAATTATGACAATAAACTAACCTCGTATTTGTTCAATGTGTCCTGTTAACGTGAGCTTTAGCCTTCCGCTTCCTACATCCCATATCTTGTCAACCAAAATTTAGGAAAAGAAACCCTCAGAAGCTGTTCCTAGAGAACGCAAAAATCCAAACCTTTTTGAAATATGATAGAACAGAGGAGATCTTATACTCCAATATCATGGTATTTGGTTGATAAAATCTCCCCAAAAAAATAATAACTCGGAATACAATCTGCCCAAATTACTGACGACGGAAAAATTGTGATCAAATTTTACAATGACTTTGATAGGATAGAGCACTTTACAAATTATCAGTCCAAATTTACCTTGCAATATTTTCTGATAAACATAACTACACTTCCCTGCGCATACACTCTCTCTCTCTCTCTCTCTCTCTCTCTCTCTCTCTCAAAGGTCACCTCTGAGAGACCACAATAACACAGAACTTATGTACACTACTAATCTGTGTATCTATTGCAGAACCACATGAGCAAATCACTTACAAGAATTATCTGCAGGGAAATAACATTAGTTTTCATATAGGTAAATAAAGTTTAATTCATTACCTTAATTGTGCGATCTGCAGAGCCAGTACAAAACCATGAATTACTTGGATCGAATGCAATAGATCTCACCCATCCTAAATGGCCACTAATGACCTACAGACAGGTTAAAGAATGTCAAAGAACACTTCATTTTTATTTTTTTTTTATCAGTAAGAAAAAATGTATATTGCAAAAGAGGCGCTAAAGAAGCGACTCAAATAGATACAGAGAAGAACAACTCACCCCCTTACAAAAGAACCCAAACCACTAAGAGAGCACAAAAAAACCCTCTTCCTTAACGCCTACACACCCATTCAATAAAATCTATTAAGGTCGAAGGTCCATCTTTTATCCACAATTTGGTTTCCGACCAAAGTAAATACACAAAAGAAATTTTCAGCTTTTGGATGGACAGCACACCATCCTCAAAAGCAATTGAATTCCTAGTCTTCCATATAACCCAAAACAAGCATAACGGCCCCAAAAGCCATGCCACCTTCCTCTTCTTGCCCACAAAGGAGCTCTCCAACCTATGAGAGTTTCCTTCACTGAACGCGGAAAAACCCAAGAAACTCCAAAGAAAGAAAGGAACAAAGTCCACACCTCCCTTGTTCTTTCGCAATGAAGGAGAAGGTGGTCAATCGACTCCTCACACTTTTGACAAAGAAAACACCTATTTTCCAAAACCCAACCCCTCTTTTGCAACTAATCCAGAGTCAAAACTTTACCCCACGAAGCCTCCCACACAAAGAAGCTAATCTTGGGCTGAGCACATGACCTCCAAATAATCTTTGAAGGGAACAAAGCTGAAGAAGCCAGCTGCATTGCCTTATACAAGGACTTTACCGAAAAAACCCCGTCCTTTGATTTCACCCAACTCACTCTGTCCTCTTCATCCACCCTCACCATCTTCCCTTCCAAATAACAAAGTAACCTTCCCACTTCTTCCACCTCTCAATCATTAAACGGCTTATTGAAAGTAGGAGTCCAACTTCCCCTCCTATCCCCCTCGGCTGTCCAAACTTCATTTACCCAAGCCTCTTTTGACGTTTCTAATGCAAAAAGTGAAGGGAAAGCCTCACTTAAGGGGCTGGTACCACACCACTTATCTTTCCAAAACCTCACATTCTTACCATCCCCTACCTCAAAGCCAAAAAAAGGGGTTACAAGTTGTCCCACCTTATTTATAGCTTTGTACAAACCAACTCCGTAAGCCTCCCTTATCTCACAAGATCTCCATCCTCCAATTTCCTCCCCGTACTTCCTTCTGATCACCTGATTCCAAAGGGCCTTTTTTTCGTTAGCAAAGCGCCAAGACCATTTGCCCAAGAGAGCCTTATTGAACAAACCAAGGCTCTTAACCCCCAAGCCTCCTTTACTTTTGTCTTCACACACAATCGGCCACCTTACTAAGTGAGGTTTTTGCTCAAGAGAGCCACCTCCCCACAGAAAATCCCTTTGTATTTTTTCCAACCTCATCCTAACCACCCTAGGTAAATGGAAGATGGACATAAAATAGATCGGAAGATTGGACAGAGTACTCCGAATTAAAGTAATCCTTCCTCCTTTTGAGATGTATTGACGCTTCCACATAGTCAATCTCTTTCTGAATCTTTCCTCTATTCCATCCCATACACCAATAGATTTGAAAGGGGCACCTAAAGGCATTCCTAAATAGGTGGATGGCAAATTTCCCACTTTATATCCATATTCATCCGCCAACTCTCCCACATTTTCAACTCTACCAACTGGGATCAATTCACTTTTTTCCATATTCACTTTTAACCCCGACAAAGCCTCAAACCACATTAACAACCAGCACAAGTGAGTCAACTGATCCTCTTTAGCTTCACAAAACACCAACGTGTCATCAACAAATAATAAATGTGTAATCTGGACCCCTTCACCCCTTCTTCCCCACACAATACAAGGCGTCGAAAAACCTCCAACAAGTGCTCTTTTCATCAAACAGCTGAAAGCCTCCATCACTATTACGAATAGATAAGGCAAAAGGGGGTCTCCTTGCCTTAAGCCCTTTGAGCCTTGGAAAAAAACCGTTGGACTGCCATTCACCAAGACCGAAAAACTGACAGTGGATAAACACCATTTTATCCAACTACACCACTTTCCTCCAAATCCCACTTTCACCAACACCGCTAAAAGAAATGACCAATCCACATGATCATAGGCTTTCTCGATATCTAATTTGCATAAAATTGCCCCATTATTACTTTTTAGAATTTAATCTATTCCCTCATTTGCGATCAGAACTGTGTCCATAATCTGCCGCCCCTCCACAAAAGCATTTTGAGACAAAGATATCACTTTGGCTAACACTCTTTTTAACCTGTTAGCCAACACCTTAGCCAATCATTTGTAAAGCCCTCCCACCAAATTTATTGGCCTAAAGTCCTTCAAGTCCTCAGCCCCCCCTTTCTTAGGAATCAAAACTAAGAAAGTTGCATTCAAGCTTCTTACAAATCTCCCCGTCTCATGAAACTGTCTAAACAAATTCATAACTTCCTCCTTCACAAAGTCCCACGCAAACTGCCAAAAGGCCATTGAGAAGCCATCCGGCCCTGGTACTTTTTCTCCACAACAGTATTCCAACGCCTCAAAAACCTTCTCCTCTGAAAAGGGCTTCTCCAACCTCTCCACATCCCCCGCTTCCAGCCTTTCAAAAATTAACCCGTCTATACTAGGCTTCCATTCGCCTGGATCTGTCAACAACTCTTGAAAATTTTTGCTAATCTCCTCTTTGATTTCACTTTCCTCAGTTAAATACCTCTCATTCACCTTTATTCTATTCAGCTAATTCCTCCTTCTGTGAGCATTTGCCATTTTATGAAAAAAACTTGGTGTTTCTATCCCCCTCTTTCAGCCAGATTTCCCTAGACTTTTGCCTCCATGAGATTTCTTCCAATAAAACCCACTTCTTATATAACTCCCTTGCCTCCTTCCTAGTCTCTTCTTCTTCCATTAACAGAGATCGACCCCTCTTTTCCTTGTCCCAATAATCTATTAAAATCCACGCTTTCTGCTTCTCGCAGTCAATCTGTCCAAACACCTCTTTATTCCAGCTTCTTAACAAAGGTTTTAAAGCCTTCAATTTCTCAGTCAAGATGAAACTAGCTGATCCGCTCACTTGAATCCCCTCCCACCACTTTTTAGCACCTCTTTAAAGCCCTCACTTTTCAGCCACATATTCTCAAATCTAAAAGGCGTGGGTCCTTTCCTCATTCCTCCCCCATCCAGAAGAACCGGGGTATGATCAGAAACCGGCCTAGCCAAAACAGTTTGGACCACCCCCTGGAAATGAGATTCCCACTCCTCAGAAATAAGGAATCGATCAATTCTTGACTTTGATCGATTATTGAGACCTCCACACCACGTGAAACTCCCTCCTTGAAGAGGCAAGTCCCTTAAATCTAGCTCCTCGACCACCTCTGAAAATATCCTCATCTCGTGGGACAATCGACCCCCTCTGCTCCTCTCAGAGGGGAATCTGATCATGTTGAAATCTCTTGCTACGCACCAAGGTTCATTCCATATCCCTCTAATTGGCCCCAACTCACTACAAAGTTCTTCTCTCTCGACTTTCACTGTGGGCCCATAAACTCCTGAGAAACACCAACAAAAACCATCCTCACAGTTCTTAAAACGGCAAGAAACAGTAAATTTGCCCACCTCCATCTCCTCTAATTGCAGTATCCTATTATCCCAAAACACCAAAACCCCCCCAACCACCCCCCTGGAATTTAAAACCCCCCACTCCAAGCATCTTCCAACCCCGAGGCTTTTGACCAAACCATTCGACATCTCCTGGATTTTTGTTTCCTGGAGACGCACTAAGTCAGCCTTCTGTGATTTAATCACCTCCTTTATTAATTTTCTCTTTTCCCTATCGTTTGCCCCCCTTACATTCCACGACAGGATTCTTAACTTCATCTAACAGCCTCTTGATGGCCCCGATCCCCTTCTATTCCACCATGATTCATTTACCACTCTAGTTTCTTTAACTCCCGGTCAAATTTTGATAGTCTATGGCCTTTCCTCTTTCTTCCGGTGACCCTCTCAGAAACATCCCTTCTTTCCCTTATTCTGTTGAGGAGTTGCAATATTTCTCTTTCAAAGCCCTCCGCATGCATTCCCAAGCACTGACAAAATCTTGCCAGACAACTATACCCCCAAGAATCCTCGTCATCATCTTCTTTCTCAGCCCTGTCGTCCCTCCCCTCTTCCACCAAAAAAGAAATACCCACTCCCATCTGATCGTCCCTTTCTTCCACCGAACACACTCTCAA
Source organism: Vitis riparia (assembly GCF_004353265.1). Classification (NCBI taxonomy): domain Eukaryota; kingdom Viridiplantae; phylum Streptophyta; class Magnoliopsida; order Vitales; family Vitaceae; genus Vitis; species Vitis riparia. The sequence goes on along the minus strand of NC_048435.1, from coordinate 86,488 downwards.
CGGAGTAAAGTTTAACCTCCCTTCACTTTCCTTCACCACAGTGTCGATTTCACACCTTTCTTCCATTGCCATCACAGCCCCCCCCCCCCCCCCCCCGAGAAAATAGATGAAGAAGAGACTCATCCCCCCCACAAGCAAACCGTAGAAGGCTTAAGAGTGGAATACCTGGCATTTTCCTCCATCAACGACTCGTCCGCACAGGAAGCCCTTCCATTCTCACTTCTCTCCACTGCAACAACCATCTCGCCAGGGAGGAGTTGCTCTTCGAACCAGTTTACTAAGAGCGGCCAACCGAAAGAAGCCCTAGCTTCTTTTAAACGACTTTCCTTTGTGGGCCTAAAAGAATGGCAAGCCCACAAAGCTTCACTTGGTTGTTCCTCTGAAAGACCCATACTGGGCCTGCACTCCACCCCATCTGGCCCAAAACGAGGAGGGCTTGAATGGCCTTCACTGTAGGCCCACCCCGACCCTCCGCTGGACTGCCCCTTTTCCCAGCAGTCCCGCGGCCCACTTAGCTTCTTCCTCACTTTTAAAGCCCAATCCAGATGGACTTGAGAGACTTCAACCGTGGACTTACACTGCTCAGGCCTAATAACCCCTTCACTTAAGCCCACCTCTCCTTTCCCTTTACCACCATACTTCTTCCCCAAAGCTGATAAAGTTTCAGCTGTACCAACCGTCTCGTCTCCATCAAGCTTTTCTTCCCCTCCATCTTTTCTGACTGAATCTGCCCCCTCAACCTCTGCGACACGCCACATTTCCTTTCCTTTGCTACTACTACTCTCCCCACATGAGCCCACTTCCCTTTCTTCCGTTGCCTTCTCCTTCTCTCCCCCCTTCATCTTCTTCATCGGCACCACCTTAGATAACCATGGCAGCCTTTCCCACCACAGTTGTAATGCATAACAGTATTCATCAACCACTAAATGCATAGTTCCCGAAAAAAAGTTCCCCCTATTCTTCACCAAAGTTCTGGCCCACTAGAGCTGAGAGCAGTTCTTTGTTTCTCCATCCGTCTCAACAAAGCCTCCACAATAGTCTCCTATTCTCTTAAAAATTTCCTCACTCTAGCAATGAAACAGGAGTCCCACCACTCTTACCCAAACATCCTTTGTTTGGCTTCCTGCCTTTAAGCAGCCTGCCTCCACGCTCCATCTCTCTAAATGCAACACTTTGTCCTTAAATTTACGCGCCCCCTCTTTAGTGTTCTCTCTGTTTCTTTCTCATCTTCGAACTCCAGCATCATGAGAGGTCCTCCCATACTCGGCACTCTCAATCCTTTTCTTAAGTTCCAAACGTGTTCCCCCCATTTTCTAAACGTCTGCAACTCCGGCTCCCCCACTGACCCGGTACCCCAACTACCAACAAGGCACCTGCCCAGTCCCTTCTCCCTATTCCTTAATCCTCTCCCTCCTACTTGAAGCCATAAAGCATCTCCTTGCTTTCCAGCCGGCTCCTTGGTCACATCCACAAAAAGCTTCTTCTCCCCCACCTCCTTCTTTTCATTGCAGCTTTCTACCTTATTTTCAGTTAACACCCCTTTCGATTTTGCCTCACCTCGTAGGGCTTCTTTCACCTTTACTTCCTTTTGCATTACTACCCCTAAATCCCGTAGTTTCTCAGCAAACAAAGCCCACCCTCCTCTAAACAAAACCTCTTAGACTCCACATCAATAACTGAACAGAGAATATATCTCCCTGCCCCATTTTCGCGTCTTTCCACTTTAAACTTTCTACCCTCTTCCTCCCACACTTTTGCTAACCTTCCTTTCCTTTCCTCCCTGCAGCATTCTTCAAGACCTTCTAGAAAATTTCTCAAACTTGTCACCCCAAATCTGATCCAGGAGGATAAACCTCTACTTCTTTCCACAATGGTACCTCGTATCTTCCCTCTGACTTCCTCTACTGAAACCTCAAACGTCTTCGACTCGATCGCAAACCACCTCTTTCCCCCTCTCATCTCATCACTCTATAGGTGGGAGACGGAGAGAGAGGAACGGCAGAGAGCGGAGACGCGAGCTCGTGGTGGCGACTGGGATTTAGAGGAAGGGGAAGAGAAGAGGCTTATGCTACAGCAGGTAGGAGAAGTGAGGTTAATAGCAGTAAGCATGCCTCCATCTGTCAAAGAACAGTTCATGTTGGCAAGAAAGTCAAAAAATGCAGAAACTACAAGGAATGTAGTCCCCAATATAGCCAACAGATGATTTCATCAATGATGAAGGAGGGATTAATATGATGGCTGAGGAAAAGAGATAACTCAACAAGTGGAGGTAGATGAATTGTAAGCATTTCAAGCGAACTGGTAAAAGTTTGCATGTGTACTTTAATTGAAAATCATGACACAAATGACTCGGTTTTAAACAAAGTCAATGACCCAAGGACAGGGCTAGGAAGAGCAAAAGGCTTCAGCACTCACAATCTTGCCACATGGCAACTGATAGAAAATTAAACACCATGAAGGAGCAGAGAATAAAAAATGTTGCAAACAATTACCACATAATGTGATAAAACAAGGAAAACATCTTATTATTGTTATTACAAAAAGGAAAACCAAATTTAACTCAAATGACAAAATAAACAACACAATACTTCCAACCCAGTCACCAATAAAAAACTCTTACCCTGTAATTTCTCCATGGAGGATGCCATACAGGACGTGGCCATTTGCTTGGGATTCTTTCCATGATAGCTGAAGTTGATAGGTTCCTAGAAAACAGAGAGCTTTTAAGCCAAAACCTACAATTTTTTCAAAGATTTCAACTGGAGAATAAATGTAAAATGATGGAAAATATGCAGAATATATATCAGAACCTAAAATGTTCCAGTGAGTGAACACAATTGTCTAATGGGATCTCAAAGAGAACTTTAAGGGCACCTTGAAAGCATAGTTTACAAACTAATAAGTTGAATGTGAATAACCCACATGGGATTATGAATGCATAAAAATGATAAAAATATAGCAAAATTCCATATTATAGTATGCCATCAGTCAGTCCTGTACGTGTCATATGAAATCAAATCAATGTAGGACTGAAAAATATTGAAATATTAGAGCAAGACGTGTTTCTACTTCAAAAACAATTTAATTTTTTAACTGTATCAAACTTCCTTTTTTCTAGCCCTGCATTGATCCAAGCAGCCGTTTAAAAATTCTAAAACAATAACATAAACTTATTGCATGTTTAATCTCAGTCATTACACAAGAAGTAAATTAATAAACATAAGTATTTGCCTGAATAGAAGAAGATAATTGACGTAACTCAAAGGGGCCAAAGGAAATAAGGAAAGAAAACATCAAGAACCTTTCAGATGGCCCAGAAGAGGAAACAACTGCAGTGCTTTTACCCAGATGACCGACATCATTTCTGGAAAAAAAATAATAATAATATCCATGAGCACCAATGCAGTCCAATAGCAAAGGTTTCCCGCATACATGAAATGACACACAAAAAATTAGAAAACAAGTATCCATGAGCTCCAATGCAGTCCAATAGCAAAGGTTCCCCCCATACATGAAATGACACAAAAAATTAGAAAACAATGGTCTTTATGCCTCTGGAATATGAGATTAGTCCTTAATCAATATCAACCTTCCGGCATTCAGATTTTGAGTGCCCCATATACAATTAAGGTAACAATGAATCTCTTCTTGGTCAAAGTTTAGGGGTATTCCAGGAAATCCATCTCTAAACCCACCCCTATGCACTGGCGGAGCCAGCATATTCCCAGCGGAGGCAAGTACTGCCCCCCCACCCCCTTCAAAAACCAAATTCACTTAATAACTAAGCCAAATTTACGTCTTTGTATCATATTGCCCCCCTTGAAACAAAATTTTTCTATTTTGCAAACCTCAACCTTACATTTCTGGCTCCACCAGTGACCCTATGGCAAGTGTAGGGGATTTTAATATCAGTGATAAGAGCAAAATAAGAGATGCCAGGAAGGGAATGTAACAAATAAGAAAGAAGCAGAACTGTGGTTGAAAAACCCCCTAAAACAGCTGCCACGAAAATGAATATACATACAATCCCTTTTGTTGCACTGATGGACCGACAACTAAAGCATTTTGAGTTCCCCCTGTCTGTGGATCCTTAGAATTTTCAGTACCTGCATAACCAAAAAAGGGAATCCCAAGGAAAAAAAATAAGAAACCAGAGAAATATGTTTTTAGGCACACTACAAGGCAAATATATATCAGTCCAAAACCAATTTCATCCCTAAAATAGATGCCTTTTACCCCACTGCGTCGCTAGTTTGGACAATCACTCTTCCATAGCCAATTACAGAGAAAATCCTAAGCCAATAATCAAGATATAACTCAGTTGTATATATAATTGATCCTGTAACCTGTCCAACAGCCTCTATTTCCAAACCCAAAAGCAACAAGATTTTGGCTCCATCAAAAGAAGCAATGCTTCTCCAATGCTAAACTGTCATCAGCCTGCAAGACATTATGGTTCAATTTGCCCAAACTACCACCAAAAGTTTCAACCACCTCAAGTTGAAAGCAATAGAACCTACTTAAGAATCAACATCAGTGTTTTTCACTTGTTAACACTTTAAAATGGAACTAGGGCAAATTTTATGTTTCTGTCTGATACTTAACAAGAATTTCTAGCATTAAATATATTGATAATACAATTGTACATATGAAAGAATTCCTGTATGATTCAAAGCCATTAGTCATAGTATTAGAAGCCTAGAAAGGAAAAAACAAGATACCGGGAAGAGCAAGGGCATTAGAAGGAGCTGAGGCTTGATTATTGCCATCTGGTTGGGTAGAATTGGCTTGATTAGGGTTCGTAGCACTTTTGATGCCTCCATATTCTAGCTGAATCTGTAAATTGAATTGCATTTCCAATCAAAATGATAAAAACACAATTGCTTCATGAATTAGAGCCCTAAACAATAACACTATCAATATTTTGACATAGGCAAATACACATCGAGAGAAACTAAAGGTTCAAATGAACACTGTTTATGCCAGTTTTCATCTTCAACAAAAATTTCAATAATATAAATTTTTATCAAAGAAAACAAAATCACGAGAACCGATCAAATCATCAACCTTAACACTGCTTTAAAAATAAAAATAAATAAATAAATAAAAGAAATATTCACCACCTTATGGCTCAGCCGTATCTTCTTACTGCACCATAAAAAATAAATAAATAAATAAAAAGCTTCAATTACGTCGAAGCATAAGGCACAACACGAAAAGAGATAAATTAGGGTTTTTAAGAGAACAAACGAGAAGAAAAGAAAGAGAGACCTTTCGGGATCGGGAGGAGCAAAGTGACCATGGATTGGAGAGAAAAGATCGAGAGCTCGCTTTAGGGATTTGAAACTGAGCTTCTTCAGAGACTGTGGCTCCACTGGCTCCATCTCTACCGTCGGACCTGGCATCGTCTTCTTTCCACCGCCACCAGAGCAGACTTACACACACGGTGACACACCTACGCGCCCATGTATCGAGTCCGAAGAAGCTACCCTGAATAAATAAAAATTTTATTTTTATGTCAAGAAAAATTATTTTCTCGTCTTCGTTTTTACGATGAAAATATAAAAATAAAAAATAAAATTCTATTAATTAGAAACTTATACATGTATAAATTACTTTATTAATCTTAATTAAAAACTTATATATTAATAAATTATTTAAAAACGTATAAGGTTATTTTGACAATAAAATAAAATAAACTAATTTTTTACATAAATCTCTTTCACTATTTCTATAATTTACATTTAGATTTTTAAAAAAATATATTACATTTATAATAAAAATAATGAGACCCTTTTTATCAAAAAGATTAAATATATATATATATATATATATATATATATATATATAAAAGGTTTGGATTTCTAAATTTAGATTTTTAATTTTTTTTAAATTAAATAATCATTAATTTTATTGGGAAATGACTCATTAGAATACTTTTATCTATATTTATTTTATTTATCTTTATATTATTTGTCTACGTTTTATAACTATTTTATCTCAAACAATTCATTATTTTCATTTGAATTATTTATGTGGATCAAATTTTATTTATTACAAGTTTCACAAAAGTAATTTTTTTATTAAGGATATTCGATTAGTTAATAACTAAGGTGGTGTTTGTTTTTTTACTTAATTCTAAAATAGAACATTAATACTTAATAGTGTTAAATATTAAGTTGTTTATCTTTATAGTATTTTATTTCTATTAAGTATTAAAACAGTAAAGAAAACTAATATGCAATTATATTTAAACTTCAATAATACAATTTTTTTTTTCCTTAAGGGGCCCTTACAATATTTCTAGAGTTTGTTCATAGATGTTTTATGTTGGGAATTTGGTTAAGGTTTTTTGTAGTAAGATTCTATTATAAATTTTTTATTTTTATGGGATATTAGCTAAGGTTTTTAACTTTTTTTTTATCTTGTTTTTAGTTGATGTTGAATTGGGCTTTAATCATCTCACAATGAAAAACCAATTGGTATTTAGTGAGAGTAAATCAAACTTTTTTTTATAAAATTCAACATCATACCTTTTGAGAACCATTATTTTGGTAAATTATTATAGGGCTTAAGAGTGTTATTGTTGCACCCCAACAGTTGAGATATTTTACAATTATTTTTAATTGGGGTTTTTTGATGTTTTCTTTTGGAATTTTAGTTGAAGCTTTTTGTGGTGAGATTTTAGCTTTTTTAAAAAATAAAATAAATTTTGTTTAAACTCCTAAAATGTGAAAATGAGTTTTGCAATCTCACATTTTATTTTAGATAAGATACAATATTTAATTTCAAATGAACATTTTCATTAAAAACTTGATCTTAATTAAGTTTTTTTAGGCAAAATGAAAACTTTAACCCCGATTAAGTTATTTCTAAATAAATTTTAACAATGACATAGTTAAAGTCATTATAATTAAATTCTTTGTAACTCAAATGAGAACTTAATCTTAATTAAATTATTTATAAATAAAACTTATAGTTCAAATATGTCGAAGAACTTAACCTTAATTAAGATTTTTATTAACCAAACTTAATTCAATACCATTCCAATGAACATCCTTAGTGAGAAATTAACATTTGTTAAATTTGTATTAAATAAAGTTGAATCCAAATAAATATATTGAAATGGAAACAAGAATGAGTTGCTTGAGATATAAAAGAGAAGACAAAAAAGTAAAATGGATGCAAAATATTTTAAAAAATAAAAAATTGCAGAGATAAATGTGATATAGGATGGAATCAATAAATTAAATGAGAATATGATAATTTTAAAAACAGACAAAACAAAGAAGGTTAAAATTGTTCAAACTGAGTTATTTCTTAGTAAAATTACCCATATCCAAATAACCTTACATACAAATTATTTACCTTATATTTTAAATCAATAAAATGAGTTTGAAGTAGAATAAAATATTATTTTATTAAATTTAAATCAATATTTTATTTTTTCTCTCTTTTTTCTCCACATTTTCTTTTAAAAAAATTCAAAAACCAAACTTTCAAAAAGTATTAAAAAAAGGGAAAATGGTAATGAAAAATATTTAAAAAAAAGGAGGAATTAACATTAAGCAAAAAAGGGAAAAAAAAAAAACCAAATTACCAATTTAATTAGGAAAAAAACACATTTCTCACCAATTTAATTTTTTTCTTCAAAATTTTCATTAGCAGGCTAATAAAAAAACAGTTTTACTAAGTCCTAAATATAAATTACCATTCTAGATTATTATAAAAAAAAAAATCGAATTTCCGCCAAAATAAACCAAAAAAAGGTTTGTATAATATACCGTTCCCATATAAAATAATTGAAATATATTTTAGGCGAGCTATAAGCCTATAACTACTCAAAACTCTTGAATAAAATAATTAAAATAATAATAATAATATATTTTATGCCACCTAAAATAATTAAAATAACAGGAGTCGTGATAGCGCCAACAACTCAGTATTTAAGTCTAAAACTTTTAACTTTCAATTCCCCTTTTATTTTCATTTAATTATAAAAAAACCAAAAAAATTCTAATTTTATTTTTTCTTATCATTTAGTTATAAAAAAAAAACCAAAAATCCTAATTTAATTACAGGGTGGATAGTAAATTAATAATAGAGTCTGTCCCGAGTTTAAGAGTTCAAGAGTGTCCCTTCTCTCAAAGGTGCACTCTGCATTCCCCATCTCACGCTTTTACGCTTCGCACGAATTTAATAAATTCGATCTTTACACCCCAATTCTATGCTGCAAGCAATTATTATTAAAACCAAAAAGAAAAAACCCTTCATAACTCCAAACCCTGTCATCAGCAGAGAAAAGAGAATATCACAATTCCAGATGATTAACATTTGACTTGCACAACCATCTTTGAGGTGGGAAGATGGGGAATCGCATATATTTCATACCTTTGTAACATTAAACTGTAATGCAATGCTGTGGAAGGCAAACAGATAAAAAGTCCGTAGCAAATAGTTAAATCTCCAAATTGAGTGATCACTGTTAATTGATATGGGTAATAATGAGTATAAGTGTCCAGTAGCTCGTGCCCCATACTACCATCCACATTTTTATTTTCCTACTCTAACTTTCCCCAATTGCTTATGCAATAACATACTGCCAAAACCCTGACATAAAACTCATCATCTTCTCAAAGAATTGAAGCATGCCTACCAACTATAACATACATGAATTCCTTTAAGTGTTGGGGCAACTGCATTAAAAACAAAAAAAAAACATGCGTGTCAACGGCATTTGTGTAAGCTCAATGAGGTCCTTCCTTCAATCTTTGTGTGCAGGGGTGTCCATATCAAGGAACTTTGCATACCGATCAGCCTTTATCCCGCTTTTGTGATCATAGTACTCGACAACTGCAGCCCCAGCCAATGCAGCCAGGGTAAGTGCCTGTGCGTGCAGCCTATAATAAGAGTAAGCTAATAAGTTCATGTATTTTTTTATAAAATTCATTGTTCACTCCATAATCGAGGAGAATAAAAGGGCGGCATTAAACATTGTTATAAAACTCTTAAAAAGATAGGGCTTCATGCATTTTTTTCCCTGACAAAGAAATTCCCAAAACTCAAGCAGATGAAGTGACTACTGAATGTTGCATAGTATGTAAAGAACCAGGAGGGGAATCAATGGCAGTAAGAAGATGAAGTGAGATGGACTCCTGACCGGAAGAAATAAGATCAATCAGAACAACACTGACAATGTAATGATGAGATTGATGGTTTCAGCAAAAGAAAGGGTCACCTGACAATTTATACCCTTTTCCAGTACTTGACCAGAAAAACAAAACCTAGAGTTGAGTGAATCAGCTCAGCACATATTAAAACCAAACACACACGCTCATCAGAAACTTCTTAATGAATATAGTGAATGGAATGTTTATAAGAATTAAATGAATTAGGTCTAACATGAGCATGGAAAACCTGCCACAAGTATCCCCAGCATTTTTTTAATCAAACCTGCCCACTGGAGAACAAAGTTAAAAGGCAAAGCATAAAAATAATGATCTGTCTATGGCTTAAAATTAACAGCTGGTTTGGACAAACTTCCTGCTTTTCTTCTCCATAGGGTTCACTTGCTTGAAAAGCTCTTGCATACAGGATAACTGATCATTAGTTCCCGAAGTCATTTGGAGATTATAAATATCTATTTGGGTTCCCATAGCATATATATCACACAATTACCATCTTTTCTTGATACAATATGACAGCAAGTTAATCCAGGTTACTTGACATTATGCTTCATGCCACATTTTGGTTGTGTGGCATGGAAAAAACCAAAAGTCTCCTTTGCTGCCTTCGCTACTTTAATATTTGAAACTGCAAATCCACTTGATTAGCCACAATCTCTGTCCAAACTTGTTTTTGATTTCCCAATACTAAGTGGGTGTTTGGTTATAAATTGAATGACTTAAGTTATTAAGCATATCAAATATGTTTAGTAAAATAACTTAATCTTTCAACTTAAAAGTTAAAAATGAATTTTAGTAAATTAACTTAATAACTTAATATGACTAAATAACTTAAACATGATTTAACTCAAAGTCATCTTAGGTTATTAAACATCAAGTATTAAGTTTTATCAAATGCCACCTAAGCCTCGATCTAGTTTGTCATTGGAATTGTGCATCTTCAGAATCACAAGGCTTTGAAATATAAACATGAATACTTATTATAGACAGTGTTTCCAGTATATAAGCCCAGGTTTTGGCTCCATTCATGTTGGGTTCTAACTCATTGGTATCTACTAAGTCCTATTGCAGGTGGTAGATTGGTTGTGACGATACCAACTATGTGCCTAGTGGTGACCTTACACAGGCATCTATTTGGAGAAGAAGAGAAGTAAAGGTGCTTTTGTTGTTGGGGAGTGGTATCTCCAGGAAAGAAATAAATATTCATATCTGGATAACACTGCACCCCAAATTTTATCTCTATAAATAATAATAAAGTTTATCACAAAATTCTGGAACCAAATCAGGGAAGAACTCTCTTAACAATCACATCATCGATTCTATTGGCTCTTTTATGGATAAGATCACATCTAATCTCCATTTGGATGTCGAAAGTAGCAGGAAGAGGAAAGAAGAATAGGAAGCAACCTCAAGTTCCCTCTTTCCCTTAATCATGGAAATAAGAAGGAACACAAAACAAAGAGAAATGATTTAAAAACTTATACCATTTTTAAATACAAATTCTTCATTAGGAATACATCGAAGAAGGGCAGGAGAAAAAAAAAAAAATCAAGCCTAAACCTTTATTTTATTTTATTTTACTTTCCTTCCCACCATTTTCCGTCGTTTTCCATGATCCAAAGCGAACCTTAAAACCATCAAGGTAGACATGTTAGCATTGAAGGTTGGCACCATTATAGATACTATTTCCAATCTTATTTATCTTCAAACGATGACAACATGAAAATGTTGGGATTTTATTTCTCCTGCATCTTCGGTAATAAACCGAAGACGTGATTCGGAATGTGGTCCACATCATTCCATCAATTTAGGAACGAGGATTCATGCTCCAAACCACGTTCACATCACTACCCCATGTTCTGTGCACGTTCCAGGTAGACTCAGTGATGGAGAGAGTCTTTTAAAACGAGGCAGAACACTAACGGGAGGGTACCCTAAGCCTGCAATCTCTTTTCAGTTTTCAAAAACACCATCTAAGTGGAGATTGTGAAGGTTTAGAAGCACCTGAAACCCGAAAATAGCAAAACCCATTTTAACATGTAGAATGGCAATGGCGGGAGGTATGTTTTCCAATCAGTTCATAATTCCGTTTATGATCTAATTGCTATTTAATGTTTTTTTTTTATAGCATGTTTAGATATAAAGACTACAGAAAAGCCCTCAACCAATGATTCTGAAAATTAGACAATCTGGCTAATACCAAGCCAAATACATTTATGAATCACAAATCCTCATCTGGGTTCTCATAAATTTTCTTCTTTCCTCAACAGAGCAACCCAAAAAAGCATTACCCATTTTCTTCTCCACAAATCAATTGATAAATTTTTAAATCACATAGAACCTAAACAGCACAGCACGACCATGATTTAAGAATAATAATAATAATAAATTCTGAGTACCTGGCATGAATGATCTTAACGCTGGTTTTCATGTTGGGTTGAGACCAATTGTAGGCGATCGAACCCGCTATGCCGCTCAGCCACAAACACCCTTCAACATTTCAAAATTTAAATAAAAAACATCACAACCAAAACAAAACCCTAAAAAAATAAAATAATAATAACGATGATAATAATAATGAAAATTTTGGAATAAGAAAGTGAGATGAAAAGATGAGATCTGAAACAAGCTTACCAACAGAGCGAAGCTTGTGCTCCACGATCCATTTTCTGGTAGATGCCAGGGTGTTCGTTTCAGCCATTTTTCTCTTCCCTTCCGTTTTTTTCTCCTTCCTTGTATGTGGTTACGAGCCGAGGGTCTTTTAACCTTTTTTGTGACCGGACGCATAAAAATTTGAATTTTACACGCCTTCTGCTTTTGACGCCAGCCGCGTTCCAAACGTGGCACGTGGTTCGCATGAAGACCTAGCGTGCTTGAATTTGATACGGCTGTTTGTCCAAAAGCAAATGAAGCCAGGATTTTTTCTTTTTCTTTTTTTAAAACAATAGTACAGTTCTAAAAAACATTTTTAAATATAATTTTTTAAGAGAAAACTTTAAATTATAGTTTTTAAAAATAATTTCAACATGAGAAGTAACTTCCTAGATTTTGAATTATTTTTTAATATAATTTTTTTAGAGTCTAAATTGCCTAGGATTTTTAATTTTTAATCTTGTTGTGCTTTCTTGATGAAGTGTGGTGACGTATTTATTATATAATAATTCTCTTATATTTAAATTATATATATATATATATATATATATATATATATATATATATATATATATATATATATATATATATATATATATTACGAATATTAAATAAATAAAAAAATAAAAAGATTTTTCTCTTGATAGTAAAAGTTGAATAATTTATTTCTTTTCACAACTTTTTTGTGATAGTCGGGTCACAAGTCTCCATTTGTGATTAATTTAGAGAGGCTTTTATATATTTTTTCAAAGATGTTTGTTGGTGGCGAAATTCCTCCGCTACAGTGATCGTCAACAACAGTGAAATCTCGGTTAACACAGAATAGCAATTCCTCCTTCTCCCTGCAAAAAGGTATCCGAACGGGATGTCCGGATTCACCCTCCAATGATTTTGTCAGCCATGGATCAAGAGATCAAGTTATCAGGTTGTTTCTTGAGAGAGTTAACCTTCTTTTCCTCAGGGATAGCCAACTTACCTCCTCCTTGCATGAAGCTTCTTTTATATAGTGTCAGAAAGTATGACACTGCTTGGCTAGTGGGACCCATTGTCATGATTGTGGCCCATAGGTAAAGCAATCATGACATTTCTGGTGTCAGAAGACGGTTGTCAGGAAGGGATTTAGGCGGTGGACGTCGCCGTATTTTATGACTTCTTGAATATCGGGAGTGTGTCAGGAAACTTTGAGAAGATTTGGGAATGTCTTGTCGAATGTATCTTGCATTGATGATGAGTGACAGTTCAGTGGACTTGGTCGTCAGTGTTGTCAGAGTTATCTTCTTGATATGTGGGCAGAAGTGGATCCGGTGAATATGTGAATATTCAACAAGCTATGCTGTCCGGGTGTGCTGTCACTAAAGTAACCGGACATGTCTATCCGAGGAAGTTGAATCGTCTTCCCTTTCCCATCCGGTGGAAGGTGCCGGATGAGATATATTTGGAGAAGGTGGACCGTTGTCCAGATCCGGATATGAGATATCCGGATAGAGTGGAATGTCACCCGGGTATAATGGCGACTGTGAGACATCCTTGGTGGAATGAACGATGATTCCTCCGTCCGGGTGGAACCAGCAGTGCTACGCGTCGCAGGGGGATCGTCCGCGTGGCCAAAAGGGAGAGAGACGCGTGGCACTTTTTAGTGGGGATCCCACAATGCCCCCTTTTATACCATCTGTCTGGCTTCGTCAGAAAAGGCGGGATAAAAATGTTACCTTTATATCATTTCTCTTTTATTTGGACGATGATGACACGTGGCGCTTTCTCGTTTGTGGAAGCTGATGAGGCGCGCTGACTTTTGAAAATTGTGCCAAACGGTATGTTGCTTCAGAACTTGGTGCCATTATGTTTCCTACCGTTTGGGGGGAGTTTTTCGAGGCGTCGCTTTCATAAATAGGGGCCCAGGACCATCTGTCGATACTTTTCATTCCCTTTCCAGACTCTTGAGTGCTCCCAGAAATCCTTTAGAGCAAGCTCGAAGACGTGATAACTGGTTTTCCAACTTTTCCAGAAATCCTTGCAAGGTTTGTTATTCCACTCTTCTCTTCTCTTTCACTTTGTTGTTTGCGATGTTGCTTGTTTGTCCTTTTGTTGGGATAGATTGGGTTGGTAGAAGCTGTTGGTATATGTTGGTTTTTGTTGGGGTTTGAGGTTTTGAAGAAGTCTGTGTTGCGCTGGAGGTTGACAAAGGGTTTCCAATGTATTTTGAGGGTTATTCGTAGGTTTCTTTGAATGTGATGTTGCTGAGAAAATGGCTTTTCTGGTGGGATTGAGTGGTGTCTTCGAGTTAGGGTCCATGGGTTTAGGGTTTTTGCAACGCGACACGCTTGGAATGCGCTCTGATTGTGGTTTTTCTTGTAATGCAGGTTTCACGTAATCCACGATGTCTTCAAAGAAGGGAAAAGTGGCAACTGGTGCAGCCAAGCAAAGCAGTTCAAGTGGGCGACCTAACCCTACTGACCTTCTAAACGAGAAGGAGTTTCGAGATTGTTTTAGTATTCCAAATGAAGTATCCATCCGTTTGTTAGAGGGCGATGCCGTGTCGACTGTCAAATCGGGGGATAATTCCATTTGCTTCTCTAAGGAGCAGTTTAACGCGGGTCTTCGCTTTCCGCTTCCTTCCCTCTTCAAGCAGTTTCTTCACTATACACAGATTCCACCGGCTAGGATCCATCCCAATATTATCCGGGTGTTGATGGGTTGCAACATCTTGGATATGTTGTTTAACCTGGATTTGTCCTTGTTGGAGGTACTGTTTGTTTACTCCATCAAGAAGGGAAAAAACGACATCTACAGTTTTTTCACCAGTTCTCCATCACTTCAGCTGGTGACTGGCCTTCCTGATTCGACTAAGGGGGGCGCTACAGGACATGTGATTGTTGCGGGTGCATGAACGGGTTCGTCAGTGCATCCGGACAAGCAATTCTCTCCCAATCGATCGTTGAAGCACCCAAGTAAGAATAAGTTGTCTCTTGCTCTTTTGTAATTGCAAGTTAAATTTGCTTCGTAAGATGATTGATTGGTTTTATTTTCTTGGGTGCAGGCAAGGAAAGGAGGGGGAAGCTGGTGGAGTGGGTAGAAAAAGCCTCATTCAGCCGTTTGAACAAAATGTTTGAGATTACGACGAATGAGAGAAATTGGGAAACACTTCTCTCCGCGCAGAATCTGTGTTCAGTTACCCGGGAGCCTCAGCCGTATGTACTCAATATCCTCCCCAGGCGGTTTCCCAAAGAGGTGGTGACTGGAGAACATTTCTTTCTCAAAGATCTTCCTTTCTACGTGGAAGCGCGCGAGGCGGACGCCCAGGCTCGTCAGGCACTTCTTAGCGACCGGGAGGAAAGGAGGCAGGAAGGAACTCTACGAAAGGCTCCCGACAGTAAACGCCCTGCGTCCTCTTCTCCTGCTGGTGCCCCAGTAAAAAAGAAGAAGAAGAAGACGCTGGATAAGGGGAAAGAAATAAAGGTGCCAACTCCTCCGAAGGAGTTTGTACCACCCCCTATAGGTTATGAAAAGGAAGTAGAAATAAGAGAGCCAGAAAATCCCTTCCGGCTTTCCGTTACAAGTGGCCTCGGTCATCTTGCGGGCTTGAACCTTTCGGGGCCTTCAATGGCAGCGGATGTTCGGATTGTGCTTCTGGCTGAGGAAGCGGCCTCCGTGTGTCAGCCTGGTTCTCCTCATCCGGATGAGGATGCAACTGGGGCCTCTTGTGGTGAAACATTGCCTCCTCTGGTGCCTCCAATGGAAGAAACAGTTCCTGAAGACCAAGGTTTGCCCCCTGGTGAACCAAGTGCGCGCGCTCTTGTACCGGTGAAGAGGGCACCAATGAAGAAGGCATCCTCCCTGAAGAGGGCACCAATGAAGAAGGTGTTCGCGGAGATGTTTCAACCGGCTCGCGACCTGACGTCTGGACTCAGCGGAAGGCTTCAGGATCGTTTTGAGGAAACCATTGAGGTCAGTTGCTCATCTGCCCAGGAGGTTCATCCGGCGGAGAGCGAGATAGTGATGGTAGAAAAAAATCCAATCGACCCGGTTCCGGTTATGGAGGAGGGTTCGCCCGAAGAGACCCATCCGGAAATCCAGCCGGCCGCGATCGTTGAAGGTCCGGTTCTGAGGGATGAGCCACATCAAAACATCCCGTCAGAGGGGCATCCGGTTGATGATGCAACTTGCACCTCCCCCAGCTCTTTTAGTAGCTATGCGGAGTTGCAAGAGATGCTGAAACAAATTCCCTCTGGCTCAGAGATTACTTTGCCTTCGATGAAGATGTTCGAAGCGGCGGAAATGGTATAACTCATCTCTCCTAAGTTTTAGTTTCATATTGACGTGTCTTTCCCAGGGCTGGTTTTGAATTGATTTGTTTGTGGGTCTTTTTGCAGCTGGTGAGCGGTATTCGCGGCATGGTTCAACATCGCAACCTTTTTACGGACCTGCTGCGGACTGCTGATCACATGAAAGCCTTTGTCTCTCAGCGCGTGAGCAATGAAGATGAATTGCGCTTGAAATTGGAGCGGGTTGAATCCAGTTTATCCGCCACCCGGAGGGCTTCTGAAGAGAGTGCTGAGGCCTTGAAGAAGTCCCAGGATGATAATGAAGCTCTTCGGTTGGAGCTAGCAGAGGTAAAGAGCCTTGAGGAAGCTACAGATGTCCGCCTGTGCGAGGCGGAGGATGAGTCGGCCCAGCTAAGGAGGGAGGTGAGACAGTTCCGGACGGAAGCAGCAATTGAGAAAAAACAAAGAGAAGACTTGCAGTTGTGTTTATCAACGCAAAAAGAAGAGTTGGAGGCTGAATTTGCTGTGCAAAGGCAGGAACTCGAGGCTGAGTTTGCTGCTCACAAAGAGGAGCTCGAGGCGGATTATCAGAAGCAGGTAGACGAGATGTACTTTTTTGGCTACCGTTGCTGCATGAAGAAACACGGTATCAAGCGAGATGTCCCCTCGATTCCCCTGGGTGAGGAGGAAAAACTGCGCCGCAAGCCTTCCCAGTGAAAACTTTTCTTTTTGTAATTTGTACTGCTACTTCTTTTTGTATCCGTTGTCCGGATTTTTTTTGTATAACATTTCACAATTATTAATGAGATATACTTATTCACATTGTTTGCCCATTTTTCTTTCATTGATAATACTGCTTCAAGTTAGTTGCATTCCAAGGTCAAAGTAGAGGGGCTCCACTTAAAGTTCGCAAATGGTATGATCCATTTTCGTTGGCTTTTGACACCATATAAGGACCTTCCCAATTGGCTTGAAATTTTTCGGCTCCTTTCTCAACTGTATCTTCAAAAACTTTTCTAAGTACTAATGAACCTTCCTTGAAAATTCGAGGTCGCACCTTCCTGTTGTAGTACGCAACCGCCTTTTGTTGATATGCGGCCATTCGGATGGATGCTGCTTCTCTTGCCTCATCCGCCCAATCCAAGTGCCTTGCAAGCTTATTGTCTTCATTTCTTTGGCCTT
The DNA here is from genome assembly GCF_004353265.1 of Vitis riparia. Classification (NCBI taxonomy): domain Eukaryota; kingdom Viridiplantae; phylum Streptophyta; class Magnoliopsida; order Vitales; family Vitaceae; genus Vitis; species Vitis riparia. The sequence goes on along the minus strand of NC_048435.1, from coordinate 69,207 downwards.
GGATAGCAGTCCGGACTGTTGGCATAGCCACTTCAGTTGGGATGACAACTTCTGTTCCGTATGCAAGGGCAAACGGGGTATTTCCTGTTGGCCTTCCGGGTGTGGTACAGTAGGCCCATAGGACGCCGGGTAGCTCTTCTACCCACTTTCCTTTGGCTTTTTCCAATCGTTTTTTCAACGCACTTAGTAGGGTTTTATTGGTTGCTTCCGCTTGACTGTTGCTTTGGGGGTATCACGGTGTAGAATATAGATTCTTGATGTGAAGTTCTACGCAAAAACTTTTAAAGGCAGAGTTATCAAATTGAGGGCCGTTGTCGGTGACGATTGCTTGAGGAATTCCAAACCGACACACTATATTCTTCCAGACGAACCTTTTGACATCCTTGTCTTTAATACTTGCATAGGCTTCAGCTTCCACCCATTTGCTGAAATAATCGGTAGCAACAAGCAGAAATTTCTTTTGAGCGGGTGCAGTGGGAAAGGGTCCCATGATATCCATCCCCCATTGTGCGAAAGGCCAGGGGCTTGTTACCGAGTTTAACATCTCAGCGGGCATATGCGGGATTGACGCATGTTTTTGGCATTTGTCGCACTTCTTGACATGGATAACTGCGTCCTGCCTCATTGTAGGCCAATAGTATCCTTGTGAATGCGCCCTGTGCGCTAGGGTTCTGCCCCCTGAGTGGTTCCCGCAAACTCCTTCGTGCAGTTCGGATAGAACATACTGGATTTCCGGCTGGATCAAGCATCTAAGGTACGGACCTCCGAAGGATCGTCTGTAGAGATCATCTCTGATCAGGGTAAAGCGAGATGCTTGTATCCGAACTTTGTGCGCATGCTTAAGATTCTCAGGCACTGTCCCCGTTTGTAGGTAGATTCTAATGTCAACCGCCCAATCATCTTCCTTTGGGTTTATAGTGCAGATGTATGGTTCAGCAATGGTGGGAGTGGTTTGAACGTACACCGGTAGCATTGTTGACTCTTTCACGGGAAATGATGCAGCTATTCCTGCCAAGGCGTCAGCCTGTACATTATCCCCCCTTGGGATTTTCTCAATGATCCATTCTTCTAGCCGGTTGAGTGATTCTTGTACTCTCAATGAATATTTGGCCATGCGCTCATCCTTGGTTTCGTACTCTTTTAGTATTTGGCCCACAACAAGCTGGGAGTCACTATGGATTTTGACTTTCGAGGCGTTCAAGGTGGTTGCAAGGTTTAATCCGGATAGGTTGGCCTCATATTCCGCCTCATTGTTTGAAGCGGGAAAATCCAGACGGATGGATTGCTCCAGTTGCTCCCCGGTTGGTGCTTTGAGGAGGAGTCCCACCCCTGATTCGGATGAGCGGGAAGCACCATCAACGTACAGAGACCACCAATCACCCAGTGTTGATTCTTCATCCGGGGCACGTGCTTCAGGCAATTCTGCTATAAAGTCTGCCATGACTTGTCCCTTCAGGGATAATCTAGGTTGACAACCTATCCTATATTCACTCAACTCTATTGCCCATCGTAGCATTCTGCCTGTTATGTCTGGTTTATGTAGAATATTCCTGAGAGGTTGATTGGTGAGCACGGTTATAGGGTGAGCTTGGAAATAGGGACGCAACTTCTGAGCAGCCATGCGTAACGCCAAGGCAGTTTGTTCCATCCTTGAATATCTTGTTTCTGCATCAGCGAGCGCTTTGCTGATAAAATATACGGGTCTTTGCTCTCGAGGTGACAAAGAGCGGAGTAGGACCGCGCTATCAGCCCAGTCAGTAAGTGCCAAATACAGGTATAGTCTTTCCCCAGGTTGCGGGCTACTTAGGATGGGAGGTTGAGAGAGATACCGCTTGATTTCTTCAAATGCTCTTTGGCAGTTCGAAGTCCATCCGGATTTATTGATATTTCTGAGCGCCAGGAAGAAAGACTTCATCTTGTCTGTGAATCGAGCTATGAATCGTCCGAGGGTGACGAGTTTGCCAGTGAGACATTGCAATTGCTTTTTGTTTGTTGGTGCAGGCATGTTGGCGACTGCTTTCACCTGATCTGGATTGACTTCGATTCCTCTTTGGGTAACCATAAATCCCAGAAACTTTCCTGAACTTATTCCGAATGTGCATTTGGCTGGGTTAAGTTTCATGCCATACTTTCTCAATAGGTGAAAAACTTTTTGCAAATGTTGAGTGTGTTCATTTCGAGTTTTGCTTTTGACTACCACATCATCAATGTACACCTCAACAATGTCACCAATCAACGGCTTAAAAATCTTAGTCATTAGCCTCTGATATGTAGCACCGACGTTCTTGAGTCCGAATGGCATGACTCTATAACAGTAGAGTCCATGAGGAGTTATGAAGGAGGTTTTTTCTTCGTCATCTGGAGCCATGGGAATTTGGTGATATCCGGAGAAAGCATCCAAAAAAGATAGCATTTCATGGCCGGATGTTGCATCTACTATTTGATCTATTCGTGGCAGTGGGAAACTATCTTTGGGGCACGCACGCGTCATTGAGATTGGTGTAATCTACGCATACCCGTCATTTTCCTCCCTTCTTAGGGACCACTACTATGTTCGCCAACCACTTCGGATACTCCACCTCCCTTATAAATCTGGCTTCCAATAATTTTTCCATTTCTTCCTGAATGACTTTCTGCCTATCTGGATGGAATCGTCGGATTTTCTGCCGAACGGGCTTGGAAGTGGCTAATACGTTGAGCCTGTGAGATGCGACGTTTGGAAGTATTCCAGGCATATTTGAGTGGGCCCAAGCAAAGATATCACAATTTTATTGGAGCACCTTTTGAAGTTCGAATCTCTTGGCTGATGGTAGGAGGGTACTGACATACGTAAAGCGCTCACCATCTTTTAATATCCGGACGGCCTCTAGCGGGTCCACTGCCGGGGGATCTTTGTCTCCCGGGTGCTGTAACTGCTATTGATCGGAAGTACCTACTTCTTTGGAAGGATGCTCGCAGTTGGTGCTGGATTCAGCCTTGCGAGCGACCTGATAACATTGTCGGGCAGCAAGCTGGCTTCCGTAGAGATTAATTTGTCCATCTTGGGTGATGAAGCTGACCCTCTGATGATATGTGGATGGAATAGCCTTCATTCCATGTAACCATGTACGTCCCAAGATGGCATTGAAAGAGGATAAATCCTCAACCACAGAAAACAAACTGTTTAGGATAACAGGCCCAGCATAAACCGGCAGTATTATATCCCCAAGTGAGGTTGTAGATGACCCATTGAATCCAGACAGGGTTCTTCCAGGATTTTCTAGGTTTGAGGGCTCAAAACCCATTCGTTTGATGACTGCTACCTGCAATAAGTCTGCGGAGCTGCCTGGGTCGATCAAGATTCTTTTTACATCATAGTTTCCCACCCCTATTGTTAGGATGAGAGCGTCTCGGTGTGGCTGCAACACTCGGGATGGATCTGGAGCGGGGAAGACAATGGTTCCATCTATGGGATGGATGCTCCCATTGACCAATCCCGGCCGGACGGGGCTCACGTGTTCTTGAACTGTAGCTGCTCGCAATAGTCTTTGCTTTTTTCTTTTGGAATTGCATTTGTCATCCAAGGGTCCTCCGTATATGTAGTTGATCATTGCTCTAATAGGAGCTGCTGAGGCACTCGGGCCTCGACTATGGGGTGACTCTCCACCTTTAGGCGCTGCTCGGACATATTGCTTCAAGTGTCCAGCTTTTAGGAGCTCCTCTATCATATAACGGAGGCTTATGCACGTTTCAGTTGTGTGCCCATGATCTTTATGGTAATCACACCTTTTGTTACGATCCCTTTCTGAGGGGTTCGATCTTATCGGTACTGGCCACCTGAATCAAGGTAGATTGCGGATTATAGGAAGCAGTTTTTCGCACGATATAGTGAGTGGTGTTCGAATAGGTGGCGGGCGTCGCTCCTCTTGCCCCCTGTTGGATGACCCCGGATGGTTGGGCGCTTTGTAGCTTTTGGTGGCTTCATTTTTAGTAGTCTGGCCAGTCACCAGGACCTGCTGTGTAGCGGCACGGATGTCATCTTCTAACATGGAATATTTACTTGCACGCTGGAATAATTCGTCCATGGTTGTAGGAGGTTTTTTGGCGAGAGACTCAAAGAAGGTAGTTCCTGAGCTTATGCTCCGCTTAAAAATTTGGAGAATTGCGTCAATGCTGTACAATTCGACTTGAAGGACAGCTTGTCCGAAACGCTTCACGAACTCTCTCAACGTTTCGTTTTCTTGCATTTTGAGATTCTGCAGGGTGCTAATATTCTGCTTATGTCTGGCTGAACATAAGTATTGCCCCACAAAAACCTCGGACAAATCTCGAAAATTGTCAATCGAATTCGCGGGCAGTCGGTGAAACCACGATAGAGCCTGGCCTTGTAGGCTGGTTGGGAAAACCTTGCATAATAGCATATCATTCCCTATGTCAAGGGTCATGAGTTGTCAATAATGCATTATGTGATCAAAGGGATCGTTGAACCCATCATATGTGGAGAATTTCGGGACGATGAACCCTCGAGGGGGCTCATATCTAATAATACGCGAGCTGAAAGGCGTGGAAAGCATGTCATCCAGACGCTTGCTTATAGAGCCTGGAGCGGCTGTGTACAAGGGATTTTTACCACTCTGCGCCACTAGGGGGCGGGCGGTATGTCCCTGTAAAGTAGGCGAGCTCGAGGGCTCAGAGCGTACCTCTGGCAATACGGTGGCGTGAGGCCTGTTTTTGTGAGATGTTTGAGGTCCCAGACGCGCATACATGGCGTCAGATAGTTGAGGCCTTTTCTCATGTCGTAATTTGGATGAAACCCGAGTGGAGCCTGAGCTTTCATCTCGCTGGGCACGGTAGGCATGCACTGGGGTTTCGACAGGCCATACTTGATGCGCCTCGAGGGTTGGGCTTGCCTCCCGGGGGAGTGGAGCTCCCTGACTATAATGGGGACCCTGTCTCCACTGATAGTGCTGAGGTTGAGGTGAACTTCGGTTTCTCAAAACATCATTTTCTTCCCTGAGCTTCCTTGTTTCTTGGAACAGAATTTGCATCTGCCGTTCGTTCTCCCACTGTCGTCTTTCCATGGTATCCCGCCATTCAAAGTGACTTCGGCACCTTTGGCTGAAGCTCGACTCCTTGAGGGTGAAGTCATCTTTACAGTTGGAAGGTTTAAGATTTACTAAGAAGAAAAGACGTTTCCCACAGACGGCGCCAATGTTGGTGGCGAAATTCCTCCGCTACAGTGATCGTCAACAGTAGTGAAATCTCGGTCAACACAGAATAGCAATTCCCCTTTCTCCCTGCAAAAAGGTATCCGGACGGGATGTTCGGATTCACCCTCCGATGATTTTGTCAGCCATGGATTAAGAGATCAAGTTATCAGGTTGTTTCTTGAGAGAGTTAACCTTCTTTTCCTCAGGGATAGCCAACTTACCTCCTCCTTGCATGAAGTTTTTTTTTATATAGTGTCAGAAAGTATGGCACCGCTTGGCTAGTGGGACCCATTGTCATGATTGTGGCCCATAGGTAAAGCAATCATGACATTTCTGGTGTCAGAAGGCGGTTGTCAGGAAGGGATTTAGGCGGTGGACGTCGCCGCATTTTATGACTTCTTGAATATCGGGAGTGTGTCAGGAAACTTTGAGAAGATTTGAGAATGTCTTGTCGAATGTATCTTGCATTGATGATGAGTGACAGTTCAGTGGACTTGGTCGTCAGTGTTGTCAGAGTTATCTTCTTGATATGTGGGCAGAAGTGGATCCGGTGAATATGTGAATATTCAACAAGCTATGCTGTCCGGGTGTGCTGTCACTAAAGTAACCGGACATGTCTATCCGGGGAAGTTGAATCGTCTTCCCTTTCCCATCCGGTGGAAGATGCCGGATGAGATATATTTGGAGAAGGTGGACCGTCGTCCAGATCCGGATATGAGATATTCGGATAGAGTGGAATGTTACCCGGGTATAATGGCGGCTGTGAGACATCCTTGGTGGAATGAACGATGATTCCTTCGTCCGGGTGGAACCAGCAGTGCTACGTGTCGCAGGGGGATCGTCCGCGTGGCCAAAAGGGAGAGAGACGCGTGACACTTTTTGGTGGGGATCCCACAATGTTCATCTTGAAACACCTTATCCCAATTTTCCTTTGGTTTTTTTATGTGGAGTTTGAATAGGTTTCAAATTTAAAAAATAAGGGATGTCAAAGTATTATGCGGGATCTAATTTTTCAATAACAGATAATTTTTTATTGCTAAAATATCGGATGTTTATTAAAGTTGAAAAAGGGGAAGGAAAATGAAACTGCACAATAAGAAAATAGGATGAGCTTTGTTTAAACACCCTATATGTAGTCGTAAATGGGTTCAATAATTTCGGAGGGCTGAGAATAATAATTTATCTTCCGAGAGGTAAAAAATGAGTAAAAATCAGTTGTATAGGTGTGGTAAGCAAGGTTTTCTGTAACCACAAGGACAAAGGTTCAGATCCTCGTAAACAAAGGTTCAAATCTATGGGGGCATTTGCTCCCTCAGCATTAGCCGGCTCCGCCCCCCGCCCCTGCTAACATTCCTTTTTCTTCTCTTTTCTTAAAAATCTTGATTTTGATTGTGAAAAGTTTGAGAAAAAGAACGGAACAAAGAAAATAAGGGGGAAAAAAATGAAGGTCGATAATCTAACGTAAGTGTTTTCTAATCCTGGTAAAATGCAACAACACAAGTGAACCGGGTTATCTCTAACTTATGCTCTGCACATTGGAAATCCAGTAGTAACCAGTAAAGAGACGAAGTTCCCAATTCATAAGAAGTTTTCAGAGTATGCTTTCTCATTATCCTCTTTCTTTCATGTTTCATACTTACCAGATTCCAGCGCTGAAATTTCATGGGTTTTCCTGTTTTTCTGGTTTGCTATTAGTGTCAAAGTTCGAACTTCAATTTGCTTGGAGAGGAATAGCAGATATTTTATTGATATTCAACAAGTGTGGTATGGAAATATTTTTACATAGTGATATTCTTCAACTGGAACATTGTTATTGCCATCAATCATATTATGCTTCACATCCTCTTCCTCCTTTATGTTTGTATACCAGCTTTTTACATGGTGTAGTGACCCAAATCAAGCAAATGCCCCTTTACCAACATTTTCTCTTTCAACTTTGGATGAAGAATGTGAAAGAAATACTGGGTGCTCTGCTAGAGTGGGATCCAGCCCTGTCAATGGTGGGATTGGGGTGAGGATTATCAAAGAATTGAACAAGCTAGAGTGCAGAATGCTAGGGCTAATTGGGTCAAATGCACACACACCTTGATTAGCCCCATTTCGGTGCCACATAGGACAATGTCATTGGCAGTGAGGAGGCTTGTTATTCTGCTGCCTGCTGATAACCTCCCTGCTTTCTGCTGTGTCCCCCTCAACCATATCTGGTTCCTCATTGTATATTAGTAACCGGTAGACAAGGATGTTCAACAACATGGGAGAAATGTAACCTACTGGTTTAGGTACTAGTGATAAAAATCTGTGCATAATTGTAAACATATAATTTTGTTAATGTAACCAGGTCCCTGCCTACCCTGGATCAATATTACCAATTGTAGCCTCTCAATGGATAAATAAATCAATCACCTGAAGGATACTTGTTGATGAGCTGCCGTTTAAGTATATGAAGTCTTCTACAATTCCCATTGCAAGCGCACTTGCTCCTTTATCAGGTACCATGGACATCTGAGGCTTGCTGTGCCTTTTCCATTCCTGCACCATTCCTCCAATTTGAAAAAGTTCTGTCAAAGTCTGTGCATTCATAATTAAGAGTTCTTACCTTGAAATTTGAACCCTCGACAATATCACTTGCACTATAAAGCCAATCTTTGTATACAACAATTGAATTGATGGGCCTGTTTTGCATCCTCCAACTCTTTGCTGGTGCTCTGATCTCTTGCTCACGAGTTCTTGTTATGGCTACCTCCTAGATACAGTGATAAATCAGTTATGGTTTTGATTGGTGTGAGAGTTTTGTGTCAGACAAGACCCTTAAACCAACCTGTATGCTTGAATCCATGCAACCTATATAAAGCCTTCCTTGAACCACCCTTACGCATTTCACATGTTTACTCTTGCAAATGTCTTTGGCTTTTCGTGATGCATCAAACACCTGAAAAACATATCATTTATTAATTTTATGCTGATGATCTGAAAACTGATCTGCTGGTGGGTTAAAGCTTTGATATTTCCATCATAGTGTCATTATTCTTGAATATCTGCATATACATAATTGCACACACACACGTATTGAAAGACAGCATAATATGACCATCTCCTGAATATTTAGTGACAGCTCAAAGAATTTGGCATTATTATTTCTACTACCTTCACTCCATGGCCATGGGTAACTGTAAAAATCAGTTGGCCATGAGTATCTAGATTCTGAACTGGTTCCTTCGTTGATATTACTTCAGTGCATTCCATTTTCCTTTTGACCATTTGCCAGACCTGTAGAAGGAAGAATAGCGCAGTTCGAAAGTTAGTTCGGTTCTTTTTTGTCATTCACCCAATTAGAAAAAAGAAAGAGATCAGTAATGTTAAATGTTTTATGTACTCTGATGGTTTTATCAGCAGATCCACTTAGAAGGCTGTCCCCTGGTTCAAAATGTGAAAAACATGTCACAGCCTTTCTGTGCTCCTTAATATCCAATACTAGAGTGGCTGATTGCCCCTTGATGTCCCACACCTATTCAATTCACAAACACGTTGTAAGTTTTTCACTGTTTTTCTCACAGTTACAGATTTCCCTTTTATTTCAGATGTGGGGCTTCTTGCAGTTAATGCCTCATGTCTATATTACTTATCAAGTAAGCCCAAGCTCTAGAATTAGTTTTCTTACCATTTTCAATGCCAAGAAACATTACGTTTAAGTTATTAGCCTACAATGACCAAAAACAGGATTCTTAAGTATGAAGTGCATGATACTGTCTCATACCTTAATTGAACCATCAGAGTATCCACTGCAAAGTTGTCCCCTGTAGTAGATGAGAGCAGTTACAGCTCCACTGCATTTGCGGCCCATCTCCAGAATTTGTGTGTGAACACAAGATATACGCTGCTCTTAGCGTCACAACAAAATGGGCAAGGCAGTAAATGAATATTTGTCACCGGTGGTTGAAATTGAATGTAATTAACAGATACATTAAGATATTACTGACATGCTATCATATTGGCCATCTCTTATGCCAAAATTACTAGATGTATAACACAAATTGACCTTTACTTTCTGCCACACGTCAATTTGGCTGTCAAGTTATAGCTTTTTCTAGATATACCTGTTTGACTATTTCTCTTTTTTTGTTTTTGTTTTTTTGTTTTTTTGTTTTTTGTTTTTGTTTTTGTTTTTTGTTTTTGTTTGAGCAACTGCATTAGTTTATATTGCTATGTTGGATACCTATTTTCTCTAACTAGTGGCAATTTAGTATCATCACCCATTAAGATGTGTCTGCTCCTTGTTATTGGAGTTGACACATCTGACATCTCTCCTTTTCTCTACTCCTAACATTGGTGGCTTTATTCATTCTTAGTTAAACATGCATATGATGGGAGGATTAATCGTTGTTCTACAGCTCAGTTTCCTCATTTGAACACATGCATCCTTCTGAAAGTGATATTCTTCACCAGTATGGTTGGATATTTGAAAAAAGATTCATGATTGGGAGGCAAGGTACCACATAAAATGAGTGTTACAATTGCATAGATGATACCATTTCTGGGAAAAAGGAGGGTTGGACCTGTTAGTGGCCCTTCTACAACTTGTGAAATCCCTTATGCATAAATTCTTATGCATCATGTTGATTCTAACAGGATTCATGTAGGAGGGCTAAGGCATTTCTGTAGTTATTATAGGAAAAGAAAATGGTGCTTTACATCTGGACAAATTTGACAATGAAATTGAAGGCATAAAGGACTCCTGCTTAAAAAGAAAAAAAATCGTAGCAGATTGAAACTTGAATTGTGCTGGATGACTTACCGATTTACAGGGCAGGAAATAATTAGCTATTTTCAGTAACTCCTCTGCCATCCAGGTTATGTTTGAAAGGCGTCCCAGTGATTCCCGAACTCCTTCTGAGAAATGTATTAGCTTTTGCATTCCTGCACATAGAAAATCCATCTATGGAAACTGCATGGTTCACTACTCTGTTCACTCATGATCCTAAATAGGTGACAAAACAATGATTTAGTCTCACTGCATAAGGGCTTATGATTTAGTCGGTGAGATTAGGTATCTAGCTGTTCAGTCAAGTTTATCATGCACAAGCCTCTTACATCAATTAATGAAGAGCTGGTAGCATTTCCATTTTAGTAATGAATTCTACATTTTCTTCTCTGGCTGTTTTTTTTTTGCATATTTTCTGATATCAGGGATTTTCTCAGGACAATCTATGAAATTTAACCATTCTATTTTGTTTTCCATGGCATTCAAGATGCTGATTAAGGAATCTTACGGAGAAAATCAAAATAACTCATTACAGAAATGTTGGGGTAGTCACCAACATGAATAATCATATTTAAGCGTATATATAATCACTGTTAATATATTCAGTGATTGACGCTAGGCACCCAGGGTCAAGTTCCAACTTGCAACAGATTTATCATTCTTATTTATTTATTCTTTGTTCTTTGTGTTCATGTATCACAGTTTTTACTTGGATAATTTTTAAAGTATGCATTACCTTTACCAGATGCATAGTTATAAATGCATAGACATGCTAGAAGTCTTTCTTCAAGATCCAATCCAGGGTGCAAAAATTGCTCAATTCCACTCAATAAGATCTCACACGCAGAATATCTCAGCTCATTTGGGCTCGTTGCAATTTCATATCCAAGCCATGCAATAGCTGTGAGACAGTCCCGAGAAACCCTCCTTACCTTGCTCTTTAGACCCTTCTCCAAAGCATGGAAAAGAGGAATTCCACCTTTGATGATGCTTCTTCCAATCTTGCTGCACCAAGTGTCAGTGCCAGTATCCTGCAAGTAAATGCCATTTCTTTGTCATCTGTATAATTTTTAATTTGTTACTAAGGCAATGCTATAGATAGTAGTTATGAACTGCACATCTGAAGTTTTCACCCTTTCTCACCTGTAGGCTCTGATCCAACCAGTCAAAGTTTCTTATCATATTCCTGTGGTACAATGAGGTCAGACCTGCTTTCTTTACCAACCATGCTACTGTATATGGTTCTCCTGTCCAAGAATAGGTTCCACCAAGATTTGACAAAATGAATGCAGATAATATCTGTGTAGCAGAGTTCTCTTCACACACCATTGACTCAAGGAGGACCTCCATAGCCTCTTCCCTAAACATGCTTCTGCCAGATGAGTCTTCCTGCCAATATTCATCGTTTGTTACTGTTAATTAAATCTTGTTCTCCTAATATTTATTCTAGAATACTGCATACATGGTGTAATGTAATCTTATTTCCTTATATTGCTATTGACAAAGTATGCCACATTTTTATGTCTTCTTACCCAAAATATGGATCTATTTCTTTTCTTTCAGTTGTTGTATCAAACGCTTCAATACGTAAGTTATAGCTGTAGAAGCCAAACGTAAGTCTGCTTATTTCACTCATCCTGTGGCTGTTTTTAGTATCACTGCACATGAAGTAGATCCTTTGCTGGAAAATATTTTGCTAGGTTGATTATCAACATGATTTTCACTTCAAGGTTATAGTTTCTAATATTAATTGTTATGATCTTAGTAATCTCCAATGCTTTGAGTTTTACAATTTTCTTTCTCTTGTTGAGATAAATGACTATTTAAAGAACCAAAGCTAGTATGCTGAAGTCTACAGATTGAACTTAGATAAATAAAAGGATTTTCCTAAGGATCCCATAATTTGGTAAGGACCATTTCATCATCTGTAACCTATAAAAATACTATGATTTTTAAAATATTAAACATACCAGCTGGTCTAATTGAAGCAACAAATTTGCTGCCAGAAGTTGGTGCTCAGCTTGTGATTGTTGGAGGCAGGGCAGTAATATGTGCATAATATTAATACTTCCTTCTTTTTTCATCTGCTGCAAGACACTGATTGCCGATGACCTGACAGAAATCAGAAATGAATGTCAGAAGACCATCATAAGAATGGGATCTTGTGCTGAGAATTTTTGCAACTTAGGATTCTGAAAAAATTATTAAACAATGTACCATCTAATATTCTCACAAGGAGAAGAGATGCATTAAAATTTGAAGCCTTTTTTATGTATGTGACTAAATTCATTCTAGTTCACTAACAAAGTAATAATCACATCCACTTGAAGAGGTTATTTTAGGTATAACAGTGGCAGTGAAATCTCAGGGACATTGGTTCATATGCTGTAAGGAGGTACACTAAGCTCTTCTTGTCACAGTACAAGTAGGCTTTTGTGTTCTATGATTTGTCTCTGAAAGTATACATTAAATAAATGTGAAGTGATGAGACTAAAGCCATTACTCATACCGCGGCATGCGAAGGATTTCATGAAAGAATTCAAGCGCAATGAGCTTGACACGCCTCTCGTTACTTCTTAGGAGATAGATAAATGGAGCCATAGGAGTAAATTGTGATATATAGTTTCTGCATTGTCCGTCAAACTGCATACATTTTACAAGAATAGTGGCCAACGGGATAAGCTCTTCCAGATTATTATTTCTTGCAACATCCAGGAGTCCTGAAAGAACTTGGGGTGAACTGATTTCAGCCAAATGCATGCTATTTGTAGCATAGTCAAATGCAGTTATTAATGCTTCAATAATCATCAATGATGCTGCAGGAGGTGTCGGAAGTGATGCTGGGCCACCCACATAATTGTTTGAAGTGCACACAACATTCATCAGTGTTGGTAAAAGTTCTAAAGTTTTAATTTCTGTGGGAGAAGGATTTATTAAGTAGATAAGAGTAGCAGCCTCAAACGCATTTCTTTTTAGAGCATTTGCCAAATGGCCCAACTGTAAACCCTTCTTCTTGATGTCATCTATAACTGACTTGTTCCCTGCAATGATAGTCAAGAGAATAGACACTGATGCCCTCACGACTCCCTCTTTTTTGGAAGTTGAAATAGAACTCAGCAGTTGATCCAGTATGGCATCCTTTAAAAGAGTGTATTTTACCCCTGTTTTATTGGTCAGCATTTCATATATGGTTGTAACTTCCACAGTCGAATCTTCATCATATTTTCCTTGTCCTTCTGAAAACCATAATTTTGAAATTGCTTTGTCAAGTGCCCTCAATAGTTCTCCATGGGAATCTTTTTCTGGATGTAAACAAACTTCATGTAAGTTCTGTCGCCTGCTTGAGTTATGTTTTTTTCTTGCATCATTTCCTTGGTTGTGCTCCATCTGTGCGAACATATAATTCTGCAGAGATGTAGCTGCTAGACAATCCAATATCTGTAAGTCATCTGGCTCTAATCTCCTCCAAGTTGTCTCTTCTTGTGCATGGCAAGTCCAGAGGGTATGTGATTTCTCATCTCCAAGTTCCAAAATCGATAGATTTAAATCATTGAAGGACCTGGAAAATCTGCCAGAAAATAACTTCTTGATATTTGCTTCATTGGTTTCTTCATGCAGTGGTGGGAAAGATGTTGATATGCAGCGAGAGTTCTGGAACCTCCTGTATTGAATTTAGAAACATAAGAATAATTCTGTTATAAAGCTCTCTATGCCAGGTTTTTAAATATCAAATAAAGATGATAGTCTATAATGATTATGGACCAAACTGATCAGAAATTTCCATCCATCCTTGATCTGCTTTTATTCTTGCAGCTTCCATTGAGCTTTGAGTCTCATCTGCATATGCCTGATTCAGAAAGAGAAGAATAGGAGTCATGGAATAAATTTTTTGATAAATCGGGCATATGGCAAAATGAGCATTCATGATGCTTGTCTTTGTTACTTTTGTCTCAGTTTCTAACTCCTGGTTTATATGTTGTTTGTGAAGAATTACCTCTGAATCACCATCTGCAGAATCATTGTCATTGAAAGAATCATCAGAAGTTGGTGTATCTGATTGGGATTCCATTAACATATCCTGAAGGCATTTGATATTTGAACTCCTTTTGATATCTTGTCTGCTAACCTGGTCTGAATTGTTAAGAGCTTTCCTATAATCTTGAATCTCTGCATTGTCCCTGGATGCCTTAGCTTTGTCTCCTGTGCTGTCAATTATACTTTCTTGAGGATCAAGTGGATGCACCTTCTGGAACTGCATTGATTTTTATTATGGCTTATACAATGAGAACTTACACCTTCTATTGGTGGATTTGTGGTTAAAAAATAAAATATTGAAATTATGATATAGGACATGGTGTCTGAAATTTTGCTCACTGGTAAAGTAATGAGTGGAACTAGAGGGAAATGAATCTAAGTTATGGCTTACATTACGATAAGTTTGCAAGGAGGTGTTTCCATGTGCAATTGAACTTGAAGATTTAGTGCTGCTAGACTTCCCATACCTGTTCATGAAGAGCGGAAGATATTGAGATATTGCAGGAAAGGTTCCGGTTCTGCTTGAACAAAAATGTATCAGTAGATTTCTGTAATTCAAGTGAATAGTGACGATAAAAGAGGGAAATGACATCTGTGGAAAGTTGTAAGATACTATTCTGTAGTTCCCAGCAAATAAAGATATTTTCTTGGTCATTTGGGTATATAGCTGCAAACGGATGACAGAATGATCTATCCCATTATTTCAAAAGAATGATACTTTAGTTTCTTGTTGCTCTTTGCTAGGTTAGGATTGACGGTATGTTGAAATGGGGACCAACTTAGAATTTCTTTCATTCAGGACAAGAAAATGAAAATTTTGTGTGTAACATACTGGAAAGTTATCTACCCTTAATGCTGTTATTGCATTATATGTATACATGCACCTTTTCATGTTATTTGGGTCTTACATTTAGATCTAAACTTCTAATTAAAGAAACCAGGGGCAAGGGACTGAGTTGCTCAACTGGTTTGTAAGGGCCTCTTTTGTAGTTAATTATAATTTAGAAGTTTAAAAACTGTTCCAATTGTTAAGTTTGATGTGCATTAGAAAATTGTCGATTCTGCTAAATCTTGCATCTTTCCATGCCCTGGTTTTGTATAGATTCCTGAATTTTGAACTCCCAAATCTCATGAATTTTGAACTCCCAAATCTCATGTTGCAGCTATAAGACTGTTTTTTAAGTTGTTTTTCTACATAATTCATGAAGGGAACCAAAGGAAAACTTACATGGAATTATATGGTGATTGATCAACAGGGGAAAGAATATCATTGTATCCGCCAGGTCTTTGAGGGGTCTCGCCATATTGCACGACCTGATAGTACATCAACCAGCTCTTGTATCTCTTTGCTGTCTCTCTTATTGCTTCACCAGGCTTACCCTCATCGGAATTCATGAGAGAGACTGACCTAAAGCTTCTTCCACCCACATTTTGCCTCTCTGAGATAGAGTGTGTAAGAAAGAGATTCTCGCAAAGTCCAGGTGCAAATTCTGTCTGGATTAGCCTTGGAGAAACCATCAAAGCTTGGAGAAAATGCAGTGCCACCTGCCACTCATCTCTTTGGAGTTTTCTAACAATAGAGAGGTAAAAGTAGGAGCAACAAACTATGTATTGGTTTGAGATTCCTCCTGTGGTTCCTTGCTCATCAAGCAATGCTGGGACTTGAAGCATTTGTTCTGAATTCTTTAGCCGGGAGGTTTTCTCCTCAGGCCATTTAGCCCGAATTGCTGCTTCAACACTCTCAATGCCCCAGTAAAGATTTGATATAACCGAGTGCTCTGAGAACTCAAAGAACTCCTGCTTTTGAATCCTGAGCTTTAAGCTGCATCTCAATTTTAAAGACTTCCTGGTCTCATTGTTGGCCAAGAATTCATGTATGTGGTGATTGACTGAAACAACGAGTGCCCTTATGGATTGAAGGTCCAGCCTCTCATGATCATGAGTTGAAGCCAAGGAAGAGAAAGAAGAAGAGATGGAAGCCATGCTAGTTGGAGAACTGTTGGTTTCATGAGAAAGAGAGTACCATTTTGAGGATAAGAGTCATGGGCAAGTGTTGCTGAACATTGGAGGAATGGAACATTTGCTCGTGACTGTTTCAGCCAAATTCCAAACTTCACTGGTCCCTCTCTTCTTCATTTTGCGCCTACAGACAAACTACCAGCCATTGCCTTCATCAATGGAGGGAGAAGATATGAAAGATAACAAACATTCTCGTGCTTTTATCTCAAAAGTTATCAATGTGAGCTACCAAAATGCACTTCCTTTATATTTTTTGCCCCCTGTTTATTATTCTTCTTTTATGTTTATATCCTTTAGAGAACTCTTCATGACAGAGATCAAGATTATGGTAACACAGTTAACAACATCCCCCTATATTGAGTTCTATGATTTGTATATTTGTGCATATAAGTCTTAAGAAGTGTGCATATTGACTTGTCAGAGATGTATGGATTGCCATTTTTTTTTTCATCTTGGTCAGTTCACCATAGCAAAGTCCTTAAAATGTAATCAACGAACTCTACAGGCTCAATTTCCAACCTCAGGTTAAGATTTCTTATGTAGCCTCACAAATCGTGGGTCCCTGCCCCGGTTGAATCAACATGCTGCTGCATTTTGTTTGTTCTGATCAGGGCCAATTATGCTGGCCTTCTTGTGGCTGTCATTAAAGGGACTCGACCCATAGCAGCAGAACCCTATGCTACAGAGTAGTCTCTCTTTTTGTCAATGAAGTCAACCCAAATCATTGTATTGGTTAAACCAGTAGAATCAACCTGGACACTGTAAAAATTCCATTCCACCCTCTAGCCCCCAACACCCCCTTGCCAAACAAAATATATAAATAAATAAATAAATAAAGATACAGCCATTGTTTTTTCCTCAGCATAAATGACTGAATGGTCAAGATTGGCATCTCCAGTAGGTCCTTGGAACAGATGGGGTTGGACCCACTGTCTGTCACGAGCACAAAACTCCACAAACTGTAGGTGTTGTACGCATTAGATCAAAATCACATGTTGCCACACCAGTAGCACCCACTGAAAGAGACACCCATCTTCTCTACAAGCCTAACAAAATGGCCCAAGTCCATCTTTTCTGAAAATCATTCCATTAGGCACACACTAGTACCAAATGGCATTGGGAAAGAGCTGGTGATGGCCCTCCACGAAGCATCCTAGATTTGTAGTTTTGCTTGCATGTGCTTGTAATTAAGCAAGAAGTGAGCACTTTTTAACTGTGTTTTGTTTGAACTTTGCTAGATGAAGCTGACTTTCTTGCCTGCTTGGGTGTTGTATTACATCAAATCACTGAATCAGATTGCCTAGTTTACTGTTTTTGTGAAGCTAGGCCTGCTCTTGAATAGGCATCAGAAGACAAAACAGCGCTATCGATGATGGACAATGATTAATGGAGCTTGAGCTTCACAAAAGTTTGAGATGTCCAAACAGTTGGATTCTCACTTAAGCTTGGCATGTGAGACAATAGAACTTTCGCCAGAAAATGAGGTCCGTGAGAACCAATGGGGGTTGCTCAAGCTTTTCAAAGTACACATCTGCGATGGGTTCATTTCCTTCTTATTCAAGTTCTATATCCCACCAACTATTTGAGCTTTGGTTGTTGGACCCTTCATGATATTGGAAAGAAGCTGTCTTGTAAGAAATTTTTTGTGTTCCGTTTCAAGGATGGTTTCGTTGTTACCATTTTGAAGTTTATAACAAAGGATTTCAAAATTTATTTATTTATGTCCCATTTAAGATGTTTTCTTTAACACCTCATGGGGATGATTGATAGAAAAGAAAAGAACTAATTTGAATAATAATAATAATAATTAATTATTATTATGCACCATTAAACATATTATTTTGGGTTTATTACACTTTACCCTCAATTTATATCGTATTTTGCACATTGTCTTATCGAGTTCAAAGTCGAGCAATGTACCTTTCAAGCTTTGAAATTGCATACAATGTACATTTTTGGAGTTATGACGTTACATTTTTTGACGGAATAACGAGGACAAAATGATCATTTTTTTTAATGAGGGTAAAAGTGACATTTCATGTTAAAACACCAAAACTGTAACCTAACCCTCCTTCATTCCTTCCTTTTCCATAAACCACATTTTCTCAACAACCAAATAAGCTTGATCAAAATACTTTCCCAAAAAACCTTTCACAATCCATAACCTGGCCCTTAACCAAAAAGAAAAAAAAAGAAAAATCATTGGAATGTATGTCCAAAAATTATGTCAAACACAAGCACAAATCCAAATGAAACCGAGAGAAATCAAATTGTAATAGATTGTGGAAGCAATGAATGAAAAATAAGGATGTCCAACAAAAACAAAGGGAAAAAGAAATGCCATAACAAACAAGTTTTCCCAAATTTCCCTCACATTTTCCCTAACTTTTTTGAAACATCAAAATGAAATCTTATTCTAAAACAACAAATTGAAGCATTACATTAAGATTTTCATCTATCTTCTTCGCCGAGTTTTAAAAAAAATTTCCAATTTTTCTTCAAATTTTCTAAAACATCAAAATGAAACTCTAACCCTAACCCTTTTTGTTAAGATTTTTCTAGCCAAGACAAAAAAAATATAGTTGAACTTTGTCTTCTCTTCAATGCTTGCATGAGATTTTAGGGTTTCAATTGTAATTTGAAGATTTAGCAAGAGGAATGACAAGAAGAGGAGAATGAACTACGAGGAAGAGGAGAGGGCAGGAGGGGTTTTGTTTTGGTTTCAAAATTACCCTTTTGCCCTCATTTAAACCGGTCATGTGAGGAGCACATGCGTCTTCTGTAAAAAAATGTAATATCATCACTCCAAAAATTCAAATTGCATGCAATTATAAAGCTTAGAGGGTATATTGTTTGATTTTAAACTTGAGTGGGCAATATGCAAAACACGCTATAGGTTAGGGATAAAGTGTAATAAACCTTATTATTATTATTACAAATATTTTATTAAAATGAGAAAATCTAAACAATTAATATTTTCCGATTTCATGTTAAACACTTTTTCAAGTGAAATACTATTCTAATGAAATAAAGAAAAAACTGGTAAATTTTTAGAAGGAAGTTCAAATAGGACCTTAAAATATCAATATTTTATTTTAGTACAAATTATGTAACTCCCGCTCCTATTATTGATTAAAGTCAAAAAAGAAAACCCCTAAATAACAATGCCAAGGCGGAGTAAGCTGGATTGGGCATACGCTTCACAGTTCTCTGAAGCCCATCTCGGACCCTAAAAAGAGCAAGCCTATACCATCTCATCTTCGTGAGCGGCCCATTTACTAAGCAAGCCCAATATGCTGTCTGGCCGTCAAAACGTTCGTCTTCGATGCGGAGGTGTGAGTGAGCCCTAGAGAGAAGAGAGAAGAGAGGAGAGAGGAGAGAGATGGCATCAGGTTGGGGGATTACAGGGAGCAAAGGGAGGTGCTATGATTTCTGGACTGATTTCAGCGAATGTATGTCTCGTTGCAGAGAGCCCAAGGACTGCTCTCTTCTCCGCGAAGACTATCTCGAGTGCCTTCACCATTCCAAAGAGGTTTCTTTTCTCTATATTTACTTCAATTCTATTCATTTCTATGATAATTGTGACAGTTCTGTTTTATTTCTTCGAAACCCTAAATCAAGGTCCTCCCGATGTTTGTTCGATGAAAGATATAGGTTTAATTGTTTGATTCATGGATAGATTTAAGGAAATTGGGGCATCCCATCCCACTCAATCCTATCCAATTAGAGATTGTAGTAAATTTAAGACTGTTGACGAATTTGAATTTGCACTCTGAGTTCGAGTATCAGTTAATCTAATGAATGTGTTCCCGATCTTGTTGGTTAGCGATCCCTCTTGAGTTTTTCAGTAGCTTTAGAATTTGTCCTTTTTCAGAAAAGGATAATTAAGGTTATTCAGTACCTTAGGCGCTTATTAATACATCAGCTTGTTGTCTATGAAAAAAAAAGTACCTTAGGGTTTAAGAGAACATCACACACACCAGTCGCCTACCTGCAAGCGCAGAGGTAAAAGATAGCAGTTGTAATTATCTCACAATTTTGGAACAGAATGAGTGTTTTTGAAATGGCTTGGTTGAGTACTGATGATTCTTCCAGAAAGGATTTGTAATTGGTTGAGGCTAGTGTATCTGATCCTGCTTTGTACTTTAGCATTTTATTCCTTCTGCATATATGAATGTAGATGGCAGTAAGGTTGCATTGGCTTCCAATGCATGTATCCCGTTGGATTCTATATGTGTAAATGTAGAATTGGATTCTCTTGACTTGTTGTGGTCTTGAATCCTTCCAAGCTCAAAAACCTGCTTGTCTTGATTGCTGATCAAAAAGCAAAAAATATAAAATAATTGTAATGTGTTTCTTCAACCATAAAAACTACGAAATCTGCAAGATATTTATTTGTTTTTAATTTTTTCCCTTCCCATTTAAAGTAGAAATATTCCAGCTTTCACTGTTGCAAACTTTTTCTGAATTATTTCACATTTTGGCACCCTTTGTATATGCCATGTGTACTTTGATGGCCTCCTTTGCTAGGTGTTTTTACTATATGTTATATGTTTGCCTATCAAAACAAAAACATTTTTTTCTGAATTATATGTTGTGCAGATCATTCTTTAAGAATGCCCCATGTTTGTAACACATTTGATATGAATTTGGAATTCTAATGACAGTTCCAACGAAGAAACCGAATATATAAAGAGGAGCAGCGTCAAATAAGAGCAGCTGCACGCAAGGCCAAAGGGGAAGGTGAAGATGGTGTTCAGAACAGTCATCATTAGTGTCCAGACATGAGCATTAGTTTCTGGACTTCTTTTGAATAATGATTTGACTTTCCCAGTTTCATTTTGATGGAAATCTGGTATGGAAGAATTTTAAATTCTGAATCATCATTGTGTTGCTTTTAAAATGAGTGGATATTTGCAGTCTGCACAAATTGGCAGGGAGGGCCAGTGTGTACTCTGTGGAAATCAATGCTCAGCGTGTTAATTAAACCTTTATTTTACTTTCTTCACTGATTCCTGTTACTATTGATTGCCAATGCTGCATTCTTCTAGACAAATTTAGGGAAATAATTGGCAGTTTTGCTTTACATTGTGTCATCCAGGATTGATTACTAATCTCAACCAGAGAGTGATTGCCATGATACTTGAGCTGTGGTCACACTTCATTGAGTTTTAAGAAATGCCATGGTTCCAAACTTTGGGGTGTAACAATGGCTGTGAATTTTTTATATTCAATAGTCTTCTTCCATTTAATCGGGAATCTGGTGCCTTTGTATATTCTGATTCTACTATCCATTTCACTATTTTGCTCAGGAGATAGATTGAGAGTCAAGTACAAATACAGAAAATAGAGAAGAAACAGTGGAGCTTTATCTATGAAGAGGCATTGGTTTAGACTCTCAAAAACTCTTTCCTATACTCTATCTAGCTTTGAGCAAGAAAGTCTTTATATGATTCCTCTGTGTCCATTCTAGATTTTGTTGATTGGTTGGAGTCTTCTTGATAAAGAGAGGTGTTTTTTTGTTAATCTTTCCATCTAATCACATTTTTTCGCACCTTTGTATGCTCTTGTGTACTTTAATGCACCATTTTGGATTAGGTGTCGATAATAATACTTTTTTTTTGCCTACAAAAAAAAAAAAGGAAAAAAGTGGAGCTTTGCCTTCTTTCTTTAGGTTGAAGTCGTTCAGATTGGTTCCCTTATCCTGGTGCTTATTTCTATTATTAATTATCTTATTTGATGATTCTGATAAGAAAATGGCTTAAGAGAGTCTGATATGTAGTGAATTGAAACAAGGGTTCAAATAAAAAGAGAGAAAAAAGAATCAGAATGCTAATACATGCAATGCACTGTAGGGTGCCAGGAGCTTGGTTTGATGATCGAATAAGTAAATAGGTTAGAGAGGCTTATATGTACTAAAGTGAACAAAAGGTTCAATGAGAAAAAAAGGGAAGAGAGATGCGCTGCAGGGTCTAGGAAAATACAATGTGCTACAGTGTCTTCTGTACTTTAAACCATCTGGTTTGAAGAAAAGCTTAATGAAAGAACTTGTTGGTTGGGCATGAGTTTGAACGTTTGAACACTGTCACATCAGATCGCATGTCTACAGCACTCCACATTTAAAAACATTGAGCAAGTTTGCCCTCCCATATCACTAATGTCTATAGTTCCGCAGAGAAAAAGTGGCTCGCACTGTTTGACTACGCTAATCATTCATTATTTCAATCTAGAAGAAATACTCAAACCGAGCAGGTTCTTCCCATGCTTCTTGACATAATATATTTATATTAATGTTGGAATAGAGGATGAGAAATCAGTTCCATTCCCATTTATTAATGTGTTTGGATTGGTTTTTTATAATGACAATGAAAATAAAAATTCATTATTATGGAAACCAAATCTTACTCTAGTTAGGATTTTGATTTTTCTCTTCTATATGGGATTATAATTCACTTTCATTCTCATCTAATATTCGGTCATGTTTGGTTGGTCGGATATGATATGAAATTATATATTTAGTTGGTCGGATACATCATGAGATTATATGTTTAGTTGGTCGGATACATCATGAGATTATATGTTTGATTGGTGATGAGATATGATAAGTTATATAATCACTTATCATATTCTATGTTCAACCAAATATGAGATAGGATAAGTGGTGGGACATATCATCCGACATCTTGTTTTTATTCCTTTTACATGGGATATGTTAATCTCATGTTAAAATATGAGATATGCATATCCCATGTATCATAATTTTATTTTATTTTATTTTATTTATCAATTTTTTTTTTATATATTCATTTTTCAAAATATTTTTTATTATAAATTAAATTTATGATTAATAACGAAAAAAATTATAAACTAATATTAATATATAAATTATTTTTATATATTGAATAATATAATATAAAATTTTTTTATTAATAAAGTTTAAATATTTTAATCATGAATATTGTTAAATATAAGAGAAATTTCAATTTTTTAAATAGAAAACATTGAAATATGATATAATTTTTATTTTAAACATTAAAAATAATATATATTTCATATTATTATTTTTATTTATTTTAAAAATTAAATATAAATATAATATAATATAATAGAACATAATATATTCCATTGGACATGTTATCTTAAAATATCATGTTCATAGGATATATATATCAAATGATATTATATCCCATTAAAAATCATATTATAAGATATGTATTTCTTATTCAATGAAATATGATATCCTATTCCATTCTATCATGCCAATCAAACTTAGAATAAGATAAGATAAGTGGTGAGATATGTAATTTACCATCTTATTTATACCCCTTATATATAGGATATGTTAATCATAAATTAAGACGTAGGATGTACTAAGAAAATAAATGTTAATCTTAAATGAGAAAAACAACCAAGAAGGGGGTGAATTGGGTTATTCAAAAACTTTTTCAACATAACAAATTCAAGCACAATAGAACCAAATATAAAGGAATAGAGTTAGAGAATTCAAACTCAGATTTTATTGTGGTTCGACAGTTCCTTGCCCACGTCCACTCTCCTCAATCTCCTAACTGAGTGAGGGTTCCACTATTTTGAAGCTTCAACCAAGTTTCTGATCTCCTTTACACTTGGATTCCGAATCCTATGGGCTTTTACACAACCTCTTCAAGATTCAACTTACTTGAAGGCTCTAACACTCAATTTGCAAGAATGATTTTCTTTCAACCTAGCTCAATAATGGCTCAAATACAAATCAAAGTTAAGATGACTCATAAGGGTGCACTAAAAGATATGCAAGTGAAGATTTAATGCACCAAGAAAGAAATGAGAACTTTTAAGGCAAGAACAAATGAGTAGACAATTAAATGCAAGTGTTCTCTATATCATAAATGAAGTGGAACTCTCAATTTATAGGTTTCTAACCTCGGGAGCCAAGAAAAACAAAAAACAGCTTCAACCGGTCGAGCTGGGGGTCGACCGGTTCACTAGCCGTTGGAACATTTAATGCTTTAGCAGGTTACCGTTGCTTCAACCGGATCTCGACCAGAGGTCAATCGAGAAGGAGGATACCTTAATTAGGAAGGGAAAACTACTGGATGAGAGAGAGTGTTTTTAGCACTTCTCAATTAGACCTCGATTGAACAAAGGGAACCGGTCAATCGGTACCCTGGCCGGTTGAGCTGGTTGGCTAGTGCCTCGATCGGTTAAGCCTTTTGGCCCCGAAAACCTATATTTTTATGTTCTTTTCTTTTCTAACACTTAGACAAGGTCTTTAGGTAAATAAATATGTCAATTTTGAAACGTTTTGCCTAAGGTACATTTGATAAAACTCGGGTTTTAATGAAATTGTAAATTTAAAGAATAAACCAAGTTTTCAAAGATGCATGAAATGATATGTAAATCCTAAGTGCACCCATGCATTCATCTTACATTTGTTTCCTATGATTAAAGGTTTTCCAAATGTCTTGATCTTGTATCCATTAGGTCATTTGATTAATTTCCAAATTAATATATGAGATTCTTTGTAATTCAAACCAATTAGTAACTTAACCATGGTTTGTTATCATCAAAACCTGATTAGGAGAACCCTTGAGCTAACAATTTTCTTATTTTTTATGATGACAAACCTTGGTTATCTAGGAGAAGAAAAATCTCCCCCTCAAACCAATCATGGATTAATTAAACAAAATTTATGAAGTTAAAACAAAGATAATTAAGACATGCGAATTTTCAATAGGAAACAGTGTAAGTCATGAAACATATAGCATATCATATATAAGTAAAAAATACACGAAAACATATAAGCCTATCATATATATGATCCAAACAAAAGATATGACAATGATATGCATGTAAGTCTCCTAGATCCTAAATATCTCTCCCACTTTTGATAACATAAAAAAGAAACGAAGGGGGTCTCTATGAAATCAAGGCTGAGCAGGTGAAGGTGGAAACACGGAGTATAGGTAAGCCATCATCTCCTCATGCTGACTCTGTTGGCGACTCTCAATGCGCTCAATCCTCTACTGGAGATGCTCAAGCGCAGTCTATTGCTGATCCATGCGATCCTCTGTACACTCAAATCTCTATTATAGATACTCAAACTGAGAGGTGAAGCCAGTCTGATACTGATCCATGCGATCCTCCATGGAGTAGAATCGAGTATCACTGACTACTGCAAGCTCCTCCATGCGAGTGCCGAGAGAGCTAATCTGAGCAGATAGATTCATCCAAGGCGCATGATCAGGAACGTGAGATGCTTGATGAGATGGTATCTTTGTGTGAGGAGGCTTAGTGAATGATGGTTGAGAATATGGTCCCACTGTGTAAGTCGACTCATACATCATCGGCTCAGAAAATGTGGCCTCAAACTGAACATTCTTTGACTGGAGTGGAGAAATGTCAAGCTCGGGCTCTCTCTCTGCTAAAAGCCTCTTTGAGGGTCTTCTTTACCCTCTATCTCTCGTATCTCGGCCTCCTCCTATACTCCGGGATGCACTTGTCTCTATCCTTGGGCCTATGCTGGTGGTCTCTCTGCTATCATAATCCAGGAACCATTAGGGGCCTTCTCAAATTTCATCTGCCCAAAAGACTGCTCATCATATGTATCATATATGCTGGGGGCCTCAAAATCTGTCTCTTTGCTCAAATCGACGTTAACATCCTTGAACACTCTAGTGAGGAAGCGACCATAGGGGAGTACGTGGGTCGTGCTCTTGCAACATGAGATCATGTGCATCGTCATCAAATACCCCAAGTGAATCCGTCTCCCTGTTAGAATAGAGTCCACAAGGAATGCCTTATAATAGGAGACCTCATCTCGGTGTCCTCCTCGTGGTAGTAGGATAGAGCAAGTCATGTGGTGTAGTACTCTACTGATCATGGTCAAGCTGTGGGCCGATGGTTTGCCCATCCCTTGGGCGTCTACAAGTCCGCACATCCTTTGAATAGCCTTTCTAGGCTCGAAACCTGACATAGTGGACCAAATCTTGGACTCATACACCCTGAGTCCAATTGGAGCAATATCGAAAATGCGGAAAATGCTCTTCGAGTCCACCTGAATCTCGATTCCTCTAACGGTGGAAATAATCAGGCCACCAATGCCATAAGTCGCCCTTGAATAGAATGTTCGCACCAATGTTAGAAAAATAGGCTCTGAAATCATCACTACGGGCAACCAACCCATCCGACTGAAAAGACCCTCAAACCCGAAATGATGGAGTTGGGAGAAATTGATACTTCTCCTTGGAACTACTTTCCTTTGAGCAAATTTATGCTTGTATCTCTGATAATCCTCCACGGAACTAAATAGGGCGGTGTCAAACCTCGCATTTTGGTGAGCCTTCGTTGAAGCAGGCTGAGACGACTCAGTTGGGCACTTGCCTTGTGCCCTAGAGACAACCGACTCTCTCCTAGGAGCCATGAGAAAGACAGAGACAAAGGAGACGGAGCTGGTAGAGAGAGAAACACTCACAACCGAAACCCTAGGTGTGTGGGAATGGTGTTGAAACTGACTATAATGAGTGGAAGGAGGAGAAGTTGACCCACATCCAAAACCCTAGCCTCTAAAAATCAATCCAAAGCCCTCAATATGTTGCAATGTCCTAAAAAATCACTCCTTGATAGCTGAATGGGTAGAACTCTTGAAGAACTAGAGGAAACAGGTGAGAAAACGAAGCGCGAGAGTCTCTTTAAATCCCCAGTCTCGACGAATCGGTCGATCGCCTGGTCAACGCGGTCAACGGATTTGAATTTTCACCATTTGTGTATTTTCTCGTTTTCTGATCCTCCCGCTGCCCTTTTCAGTTGAAATCTCTAATTTTTTATGCCCAATGCCAAGGGAATTTTGATTTTTGGTCAATATTTGACCATTTATCTAAGTATATGTCTATATGATGCATATGATATGAAATTCATGCAATCGGAAGGTATATTCATCAAGAATTCATTAAACAATCATTAAACCCCTAGTTGTTTTCTAATATCAACAAACTGTTCTTCACTTAAAGGTTTTGTAAATATATTGACAAGTTGATCTCTTGTGCTTACAAATTCAAGTGTTATGTCACCCTTTTGTGCATGGTCTCTAAGAAAATGATGTCTAATCTCTATATGCTTAATCCTAGAGTGTTGCACATGATTTTTTGATATATTTATGTCACTAGTATTATCACATTTAATAGGAACATGCTCAAAAGATAAATCAAAATCACTAAGTGTTTGTTTCATTCAAAGAATTTGTGCACAACATAAACTGGCTGCTATGTATTCGACTTTCACCATGCCATGAAACAAGTGAGTGTCTTAGGAAATGACAAGTATCACTAGTGCTTTTTCTTTCAACCCTACAACCGGCAAAATCGACATCCGAAAATCTAATTAATTCAAAGTTATCACTCTTAGGATACCATAAGCCTATGTCCATTGTCCCTTTCTAATATCTAAGAATTCGTTTTACGACACTTAAGTAGGATTCTTTAGGACAAGATTGAAATCTAGTACACAAGCATACACTATACATAATGTTGGGTCTACTAGCGGTCAAATATAGCAAAGAACCTATCATGCCTCTATACATAGTTGATTCAATGGATTTACCTTTCTCATCCTTATCAAGCTTGCTGGATGAGCTCATTGGAGTCTTCATTGTTTTGGCTTCTTCTATGTTAAACCTTTTGAGAAGATCTCTTATATACTTTTCTTGATTGATGAAAGTTCATTTCTTTAGTTGCTTGATTTGAAGTCTAAGAAAGAAGTTAAGTTCTCCCATCATACTCATTTCAAACTCACTATGCACGCACTTAGAAAATTCTTCACAAAGAGAGACATTAGTAGCTCCAAAAATAATATCATCAACATATATTTGAACTAAGAACATATCATTTTCTTTGGTCTTTATGAAAAGAGTTGTGTAAATTTTTTCCATTTTAAAACCCTTTTTCAAAAGAAATTTACTCAATCTTTCATATCATGCTCTAGGTGCTTGTTTCAAACCATAAAATACCTTTTTAAGTTTAAAAACATGGTTAGGAAAGTTAAAACTTTGAAAACTGGGTGGTTGTTCAACATATACTTCTTCATTTATAAATCCATTCAAAAAAGAACTTTTCATATCAATTGATATAAAACAAAATCTTTAAAACATACAAAGACAAGTAGCATCCTAATGACTTCCAACCTAGTTACGGGGGCAAAGGTTTCTTTATAATCTATCCATTCTTCTTGATTAAAACCTTGGGCTACCAATCTTATTTTATTTCTAGCAATTATGCCATTTTCATCCATTTTATTTCTAAAGACCCATCTAGTTCCAATAACACTTTGATTTGAAGGTCATGACACTAATTCCCATACTTCACTTTTTTCGAATTGATTTAACTCTTCTTGCATAGCAATCATCCAATTTTCATCAACTAAAGCATCATTTATATTTTTAGGCTCAATTTGAGAGATAAAAGCTAGATTATTACAAATATTTCTAAGAGATGATCTAGTTCTTACCCCACTAGATGGATTACATATAATTTGATCTTATGGGTGGTTGATGACAAACTTTCAATCTTTAGGAAGGTCTTGACTTGATTCACCTTCCACTTGTTGAGGAGGGGGTAGTGTCAATTGTGATTCTTCTTTCTTGAGATCCTCTCCAATTTCTTCTTGTTGCATTCTATCTTCAATTTGCAATTTTCCCATGAAGGTCTCCAAACCTAAATCATCATCAAAACTCTCTATTTTTTTGGAGAGAATTGTTAGATTCATAAAAAATAACATGGATGGACTCCTCTACAATCATGGTTCTTTTGTTAAAAGCTCTAAAAGCTTTACTTGAAGTTGAGTAACCAAGGAAAATTCCAACATTCGATTATGCATCAAATTTTCTAAGATTGTTTTTGGTGTTTAATATAAAACATTTGTACCCAAAGATTTTGAAATAACTAATGTTGGGTTTCTTATTTTTCCAAAGCTTATAGGGAGTTTTCTTAAGAATGTGCCTCAATAATATTCTACTTAAAACATAACAAGAAGTGTTAATTATTTCGGCTAAAAAATATTTTGGTATATTGTTTTCATTTAGCATGATTCTAGCCATTTCTTAAAGAGTTCTATTTTTTCCTTTCAACTACCCCATTTTATTGAGGAGTTCTAAGGGTCGAAAAATTGTGGTTAATTCCATGCTCATTGCAATATTATTTAAAATTAATATTTTCAAATTTTCTCCCATGATCACTTCTTATACAAGTAATTGTAAAACCTTTTTCATTTTGAACCTTATTGCAAAACTTTGAAAACTCATAAAATGCTTCATTCTTTTGACTTAAAAATAAGACTCATGTGTATCTAGAGAAGTCATCCACAATAACATATGCATAAGACTTTCTTCCAAGGCTTGGTGTCCTAGAGGGACCAAATAAATCTATATGCAACAATTCAAGTGGCCTAGATGTGGAAATGAAGTTTTTGTTTTTGAAAGAGTTTTTGATTTGCTTTCCCACTTGACAAACTTGACAAACTTTGTCTTTTTGAAAATTTATTTTGGGAAGACCTCTAACAAGTTCATCTTTGTTGAGTTGGGAAATGAGGTTCATGTTAGTATGTCCCAACCTCCTATGCCACAACTAACTTTGATCATGCATGCTTGAAAAACATCTATTATGGTCATCATATTTTGAAATATTTATAGTGTAAACATTATCACATCTATGACCCATGAAGATGGTTTTATCATTTTGAATATCCTTGATGATACAATGAGATGCTTCAAAAATCACTTTAAAACCTTTGTCACAAAGTTGACTAATGCTTAAAAGGTTATGTTTTAAACCATCTACTAATAAAACACTTTCAATAAGAGAGAATGTGTCATTACCAATGTTGTCTTGACCAATGATTCTTCCTTTTGCATTGTCTCCAAAGGTAACATATCCTCAATTTTTCTTTGTAAGGAAAGCAAACTTGGATTTATCCCCGGTCATGTGTCTTGAGCATCCACTATCCAAGAACCACTTATCCTTCTTTGAACCTTACAAAATAAAGCTCAAGTTGATTTAGGTACCCATATCTTTTTGGGTCCTTAAGGGTTAGTGATCTTGGATTTTTCAATCCAAACATTTTTAGCTTTTGCATTTGAATTCTTTTGAGAACCATTTCTTAAGGGACATGTATTACTAATGTGCTCTCCTGTTTCACAAAAGTTGCAAGTAGTAGAAGGACTTGCACTTGAGGATTCTTTTACAAAATAATTTTTAAAATACTTTTGATTTTTTGAAGATTTGAAACCTAGCATTTGTTTGTCAAAAACACATTTTTGGCTAACTAGAATCATTTCAAAAGATTTTTATCCACAAGAAAATAGTGAAAGAGAGGAGGTCAACCATTCATTTTTCTTTCTCAAAATCTCATTTTCTTTTTCAAGATGAGTTTTAGAAATTTCAACAATTGAAAATTTTTCTTTTACTTCTTCAAGTTGTTGAATTTTCTTTTTAAGATAAATATTTTTTAAATTAAGTTTTTCAAAATCCTCATACAATTCTTCAAAAACATCATGCATATCTTCATCACTAAAGTTAGAGTTTACCTCATCATGTTCATCTATTGCCATGAAGCACATGTTTGCCACTTCTTTCTCATTTTCTTATGTGGAGGATTCTTCACTTTCATTCCAAGTGACCATCATTGCCTTCTTCATTCTTCTCTTGACTTCACTTTTGTAGAGAGGACAATCATATTTAATGTGTCCCAATTTTTTGCATTTGAAACACACCAAATCTCTTTTCTCTTCCCATTTCTCCTTGTCACCATGAGATGAAGATTCCTTTTTAGAAAAGTTTCTTCTAGAGGTGAACCTTCTTCTTCTAAACATTTCACATCTCATGTATTTGTTGAACTTTCTTGTGATGAGGCCTAGATCATCATCCTCTTCACTTTGTTTTTTTTCTTCAACTTCTTCTTCTTCCTTAGTTGTAGCTTTGAGAGCTATGCTCTTCTTTTTCTTTTTCTTCACCTTCTTGTAGCTTCTTTGCCAAATTGATCTCATATGCCATTAATGACCCTATGAGCTCCTCCATAGGTAGCTTAGTCAAGTCTTTTGCTTCTTGAATTGCGGTGACCTTTGTATGCCACTTTGATGGGAGTGACCTCAATATCTTCATCACCTTTTCGGATTCTTTGTAGGTATTTCCCAATACTTCAAGACCATTGACAATGTCGGTGAACCTAGTGATCATCTCAACAATAGTCTCATTTTCTTTCATAAAAAACAATTCATAGCTATGAACAAGTAAATTGATTTTTGACTCTTTCACTTGATTTGTTCTTTCATGAGTTATTTCAAGCAATCTCCAAATTTCTTTAGCTGATTTGCATTGACATATTCTATTATATTCATTTCTATCCATAACACATTGCAAAGTGAAAACAACCTTAGTATTTATTGAAAATTTCTTTTATCAAGCTCATTCCATTTTTGCTTGGGTTTTGGAACCATGACTCCATCAACTAGTTTTGTAGGAAAAGTTGGGCCATCTTCAATGACATCTCATATGTCTAAATCAGTTGATTGTAAATACCAAGTCATTTTAGTTTTCCAATAAGGATAGCCGGTTTCATTAAAAAATGGAGCTCTATTTTTTGCAAAACTTTCAATTTGAGATGAACTTGATGGAATAGTCATTTCCTCTTAGACTATTAAGTCTTAAACAAGAAGTCTAACTCTGATACCAATTGAGAAAATAAAGGCTAATCTTAAATGAGAAAAACACCCAAGAGGGGGGTGAATTAAGTTTTTCAAAAACTTTTTCAGCACAACAAATTCAAGCACAATAGAAGCAAATATAAAGGAATAGAGTTAGAGAATTCAAACTCAGATTTTATAGTGGTTCGACATTTCCTTGCCTACGTCCACTCTCCTCAATCTCTTAACCGAGTGAGAGTTCCATTATCTTGAAGCTTCAACCAAGCTTCTAATCTTCTTTACACTTGGATTTCGGCTCCAATGGACTCTTACACAATCTTTTCAAGATTCAACCCACTTAAAGGCTTTAACACTCAATTTGCAAGAATGATTTTCTCTCAACCTAGCTCAATAATGGCTCAAATACAAATCAAAGCTAGGATGACTCATAAGGGTGCACTAAAAGATATGCAAGTGAAGATTTAATGCACCAAGAAATAAATGAGAGTTTTTAAGGAAAGAACAAGTGGGTAGACAATTAAATGCAAGCGTTCTCTATATCATAAATGAAGTGGAACTCTCAATTTATAGGTTTCTAACCTCGGGAGCCAAGAAAAACAAAAAGTAGCTTCACCCGGTCAAGTTGGGGGTCGACCGAACTGTTGGAGCATTTAATGTTTTAGTAGGTTACCGTTGCTTCAACTGGACCTCTACCGGAGGTCCATCGGGAATGAGGATACCTCAACCAGGAAATGAAGACTATTGGATGAGAGAGAGTGTTTTTAGTACTCCTCAACCGGACCTTGACCGGACAAGGGGAACCGATCGACTGGTACCCTAGCAGGTTGAGCCAATTGGCTAGTGCCTCGATCGGTTAAGCCTTTTGGCCCCGAAAACCTATCTTTTTCCGTTGTTTTCTTTTCTAACACTTAGGCAAGGTCTTTAGGTAAATAAATATGCCAATTTTGAAACATTTTGCCTAAGGTACATTTGATAAAACTCGGGTTTTAATGAAATTGCAATTTTAAAGAATAAACCAAGTTTTCAAAGATGCATGAAATGATATGTAAAACCTAAGTGCACTCATGCATTCATCTTACATTTGTTTCCTATGATTAAAGGTCTTTCAAATGTTTTGATCTTGTATCTATTATGTGATTTGATGAATTTCCAAATTAATACCTGAAGTTCTTTATAATTCAAACTAATTAGTAACTTAACCATGATTTGTTATCATTAAAACCTGATTAGGAGAGCCCTTGGGCTAACATGTACATGTATCACAAGTTCATTTATTTTTATCAAATTTTTATTTTTTCATACTACTTATTTTACAAAATAAAAAATTATAAAATTAAATTTATGATTAAAAAAATAAAAATTAAAAAATATTTATAAAATGTATTATTTTATAATATTAATATATGATATATAAATTATTTTTATATATTGAATAACATAATATAAAAAAATATTTACAAAGTTTAAATATTTTAATTATGAATATTGTTAAACATAAGAAATTTTTCATTTTTAAATATAAAATATTAGAATGTGATATAATTTTTATTTTAAATATTAAAAAATAATTTATATTCCATATTTTTATTATTCATTTCATAAATTAAATATAAATATAATATAACATAACATATTTAATTGGATATGTTACCTTAGGATGCCATGTTCATTTAGAAGATGTATTTTATATTCAATAGGATATGATATCTTAAGATATACATATTCTATCTTATCTTACCCCGTCAACTAAACGTAGTATTAATTATTATTACTGCATTCACGTGAGCAAATTTGGGAAACTGATCCTACTATTTTCTTAAATTCTGACTTCTATGATTGATTATTAATCTCGACTGCACAGCGCATGATGCAAGTTACAACCCTGTAATCAATTTCAGTATTGTGCTTAGGTGATAGCAAGGTTGAAGATAAAGAACAAACACGAATAAGAAAGAAAAAACAGTGAAGTTTTACTTACCATTAGTATTGGAAGACGGAAGAAATTCCTTAGTGCTAACAAACGAGCCTAGTCTCACCCTGTCTTCTTCATTTCTCTAGGTTGATGTCTTTGTGATTGAATACGTGCCTCTTGGTTCTTGCTTGGATTACTAGTCATCTCATTTAACTGCCCTATACCATGATTCAATTGAGAAAACAGGTTGAGGAGCTGATATGTAGTAAACTGAACTGAGGGTTCAAAGAGAGCAGATTAAAGAATCACATTTCTAGTACACATTTAATACAATGTAGGGTCTAGAGTAAATACTGCACTGGAGGATCCTCTCTACACTCAACTGGTCTGGTTTGAGTGAAAACTTGATGAAAATCTTCTTTTGGTGGGAGTGAGTTTGATCATTTGCAGCGTGCCTTCACTTCGTATCACTTGTTTCTACAGCCTTATGTGTTTAACCATTTAGTAACTGTGGTCGCCCTATCACTCATTTTTACAGCCTTCTTACAACAAAAAGTAGTTACCTTCTGTATGAGTCAGTCGCTATATTATGCTTATAATAATCTTAAATTTAAGAGTTCAGTAGCACAAAAAATGATTAGCTAGAAGATTCTCATTGACCAACAGCAAATATTTATTTGATCAGTCATATTCATGGATGCATCATCCATCTACCAAGTTAATAGTTTGATACTTGTTAAGTTGATTCTCCATGTAATGTGGGTGCCTTAATGGTACATGTTTGAATAACCTTACCAGGTGAAATAAATATGGATAAAACATAGGCTGCCTTCTCTGATTGCCCTAATCTAGGAAGGGTCCTCTACATACAATACAACATCACCTATGTCAAGTTTGCTCTGTGAATTTCCATGCATTCTGCATACCTCCATTCTGGAAATGTTTGTAATTTTTCTGTCTAGTGCTACTTTTAATCATTATCGGCTCTTCATCCTCGTTCTCTTGATTGGTACTTCCCATGGGGTTGTTGCTGTGCGCGAAATTGGTTTGCGGCACTCTAACACTCCAACCCACTTGAACTTTTTCCATTCTGCTTTACGTGGGAGACATAGGTTCTTGTGGTGTGCCAATGATCCCGTTGTGTGCTTGGATCGGAAGAAGAATCCTTGGGGAGGAAGCACCTGTTGTTTTCAACAGCTTTGCAAGGATACCATGAGCGATGCAAACCACTGTGGGGCATGTGGGCGGGTGTGTGGTCATGGACTGGTATGTTGTGATGGAAAGTGTGTTGATACACAAAATGATCCTCACAACTGTGGTTCTTGTTTTCAAGAGTGTCCTGGACAAAATGGATGCTCCTATGCAATGTGCGATTATAGTGGGTGATTGATTTCTACCTATCAAAAAAAAAAAAAAAAAAAAAAAAATGGTGGGTGATTGATTTCTTTTCAAGTCCTTAAATGCCATATTTCCTTTCAATATTTGCCTTTTGATTCTCGATTCTTCATTCTGGTATACATATTGAGTTGATTTCTAGCAGCTCACTGCTTGTATTTTAGATCTCTATGATGACCTAGCTTAATTCTACGAGCACGAGCGGGTCTTCAATGTCTTTTCCCTTAAAAGAGTTATGGTCAACCACCGACTCCCAAAGGCAACCTTGTAATCCACTATTTGTACTTTCATGCGTTGTCTTCTGTTAGAAGGTTGTATGCTCAAGTTCCTAATCCCTTTTATCTTGCTCTATATTGGCAGTGATTTTGATCGAGACTCGGAGAAAGTTACTAATTTTTTTATTCAAGTGGTTGTGTTGTCTAACAATGAAAAAGGATTTCGAGTTTGAACCTTTCGGTTATTTAAGTAGTGTCAAGTGGTCTAGGATAGAGAGGGGGGTTAATATCAATCGGGTTTGTTTCGTGGACTGCAATTGGGATAAATGTTTTGCCATCAGGCCACTGTTGAATTTTTTACTATTTTTTTTTTATTTTTTTTTTCATTTAGGACAAGATAGGCAAGGTCTCTTGATGCGTGTTCAAGCATCTCTAACCTAACTATTATCTACTCAGACAATGACAACGTAACCACACCATGATGGTCAAGATTCATTTCTAGCTTGGGTTATGCCTAATGGATGAAAACGGGATAATTTATAATCCCAATTCATGTAATAGCATCATTTTGAATTCACTCAATTTGAATTGGTTATAATTAGTCATTTTCATTTTAAGTGTTGCTGGTATTGTAGCAATGGATTGAGGGGATAATCAAAGTTAAAATAGGGCATTAAAATTTTATAAATACATTCATGATTGAGGTCCAAAACCGTCAGTGTCAGAGTGGGTCTTAAGCCAAATATGTTTCTAATGATAGAGGTTTCACGACCTTTCATACAGAGTTATCAATGAGTGGTGCATGACATCTGATGCCTCTTGGTGGGATCCATTGAAAATGCCCACATTGCTCTTAAATTTTAAAATATGTTTTCCAAATTCCTAATTTTTTTAAAATTATTTTCTTTACCTTCAAGTTTTATATATATATATATATATATATATATATATATATATTGTGGGAGTGGAGAGGATTCTTTATTAGTCAAAAAAAGGGGACACTGCTCCCTCCCTTTGCCTTGCCTGCCTTGAAATTTTCGTCACGCTCTGCCCCCTTCACATGCTCTTTCTTTAATCCTTATACTTGAAAGAGTTAAGAAAGGCGCAGTCTGTCCTTATAATGGGTCATTTCAAAGCCCACTATGCTCCGAAGTGGGGCTGGTCCTGGTTCAACGCCCATTTAGCCCATTAGGATTAGGAAGGTACAATTGTAATTTCCTCCGTCTCCGGTAAAGCACGTGGGACCGGCGGCGAACGCGGCTGTGACAGCGAAAGGGCCCAGAAATCGATCATCATGTTCTTTGCTGCTACCACGAAATTGAAGGGAGAGACCTCTCTACGAGTAAAGTACGACCTTTCTCGCGGTTTCAAAATATGGATATAGAAAGATGAATAAAGTTGTAAGAAAATTACTGTAATTGCGTGTATTTGAAAATGGGACGGAAGGGTCTCAATTTTAAGAAAAAAAATATTAGTTCGAATCTGGATCTAACTCTGGAGTACTCTACGTGTAAAACCCTAACCATCCTTAAATATATCAATAAATCATAGATAATCTTTCCTTACTTTTTCTTTTTACTCTTTAATAAATCGCATATTTCCACACAAAGCGCGTCTAAAGCAACTATTTCAACCTGTATCCACTCTCCTAGGTCCTAATTCCCAACACAGCGAACACACCATTTTTCTACATAGACTTGGGAAGAAGAAGAGAGAAACTCAGAGAAACAGAAGCACCCACAATGATAGAGGAAGGCAGAGCTGCGCCACCACACGCCATCCTCCTAGCGGTGGTGGTGTGCACAGTGGTGGCGGCTCCGCTCATTCTGGGCGACCAAGGCGAAGCCATAACCGAAGCCATCTCCGAGCTCCTCAGCCCCTTTGGTCTCCTCCTCTTGCCAATCATCCTCCTTCTAGTCATCCAGTTCCTCTCCTCCGATCGTGGCTCATTCATATCCAGCATCTTCTCTACCGGCGAACCCGACTCCATTCACAGAGCCAGCGGCTCACCCTTTGGGGTAGCGCTGTTTCTGGTGCTCATCTTGTTTCTCTTGTACAACAAGATCTCCATCTTTGGTGGAGACGATGATTCTGGTGATTAGGGTTTCTGAATTCTGATATGCATACGTATAGTATAGCTAGTAGGGAGTACGTAGGGTTGTAAACTTGTAACTTACCGATGATGGTAGAGGGTACTGTGGTCACTAATGTTGAATTTTAACTTGATAATACTGAGATGTCCTTGATGGTTGCTTTGAATTAATTGTGTTTCATAATGGATTAATAGAGGGTATTATGGCGTTTTTAGATTGGATCTTCAGATCTGGATGATAGTGGTGGCGGTTGTTGAACTTGAGATTCCGTCGGTGCACGGTGGCAGAACCGGAACGGTGTTTGTCTCTTTTTGGCGTTTTGTGTGGGGTTCTTTTTGTTGCTTTTCTTGACTAAAAATCTTAGATGTCATCACGCTTGCACGTGCTTGTCATTATTGTTTCATCTTTTTTTTTTCCTCGAATGAAGAGCGCAAGACTCGATTGAATAATTAAATTTAAATCTCATTTGAATGTAGAGCAAAAGACTTAATTCAATAATTAAATTTAAGTACCATTTGAACGAAGCGCACAAGGATTGATTAAATGATTGAAGAATGGAGAGACGGTGGAACGATTCACCAGACCTTGTGTATGGTGTATACACCATTTGTAAGAAGTGATTGCCTCTCGTATGGATTTATCTGTTGTGTCCAATAAAAAATATATTTATATGGTTAGAAGGAATTTCACACATATATGATATAAAAAAACTTTATCCTATAGTTTTTATCTCCATTCGATATGAACTAGCTCTAGCATTTTTGCTTCTTCCTCGATTCAATATGCACTATCTATCTCTAGTGTTGTTGGTGGTATGCATAGAAAGTGAACAAACACACCCTCCATCCGAGATCAAGATTCGTGCCATGTGATGAGAGAGTGTAGAGAACCAGAAAATTTGAAAAAGTGAAAATAAAGGAGGCTCTGACCCCCTATTTTGGTTGGGGTCCCATTGTTGTCTTTGTCACCATATATGAGCAAGGCATGCAAGCATTCTATGAATGAGTATGGGGCTGGTAAGTAACTAGGCGATTATGTTTACTTAACCTACCTTCCTCTTTTAACTTTAATTAGCACCACATATGGTTAGAGATAGCTTACTTTCAACAAGTTCAATCCAAGAATGCTGGAAGAAGCAGTGGCCCGGAAAGTAGGATCCAAACGTGCATATGCACTTAATGGGTTGAAACATGCATGCGAAGCATAACAAGTAGGATCCATAAACTGATGGTACAACAACAGTGTTTCATGAAACATACCAATATAATGTTGTTCTTCAGCTTCACATCATACCTACTGAATCTACTCAATCTCATCTCCAACCACTTTATGTCCACTTCCAAGCTTTAATCCTAGGTCATTCCAAGTGACAACACCATTTGTGTTGGATTAAGGGTATGGAAACAAAGGACTATCCCAAAAGACACAAACAAAGAACAAAATGAATAGTAAGAAAAACTTATTAGTTGAGGCGTAACAAGTACTGTCCTTGAAATAGATTCACCCTACTCGAAGACGAATTCGGTGCACTAGGGTACCAGTGGTCTACCTCCAGGATTCAACAGCCAGATCTCGCTTTGGGTGCACTGTGTAAGCGATATGTGTACAACTTAGGTTTTGAAAAATTCCTCCAGAAAGATGTATGAAAAACTCTTTGAAAAATTGGTATTCGTATTTAGAGAGTGAGAGGTGACCTTTTTTTATAGACCACTAACACAGTCCCAATGTGACTCTACTTGTAATCAGAACATGACTCAAAGTGGAAAGGGATTCTACTTATAAGTGGAACGGAACTCCACTAGCACAATCCCAATAAGACTCTTCCCAAAAATATAAGACTAATAGAATAAAATAAAATAAAATAAAATAAAAATAAAAATAAAATTATTTACACTATTTCTACAATCCCTCACAAAGTGTAAACGTTTTTTTTTTTTGTTGGAGGAAAAAAGAATCCAATGCATCAGTTCTGGTGCCCAAAGGCTATGAACTAGTCTTAGGACAAATAAGTATTGAATCATAAAACACGATGAAAATAAATTTTTATGAACCAATGTTTCTTGATGTAATTCAAGGGACTTTTATCCACATTGGTTTTTTCAACTTCACTATGAGCTGTACAAAATGGGTTGGCACAAATAGGTCATACGCCTTACCTGGATATTCATGAGAGCTCTAGAGAATCTACCTAAGTTCTCATAGGAAGCGGCCCCACCTCCACTCTAATATAGGTGAATCCATCAAGTATGTTTTGCATTAAACATACCATCTATAAAGAATATGGTATTCATTAAGAGTAAACACTCAACCTTAGTCAATGCAGAATACGCTCTATCTACACCATAGGGATAAACTCTCATACAATTAGAGTTGATAGAGTACCTCAAGTCAACAAGTGATTTGTTATTACCCATATGAACCTACTTCATCGAATTTCCATTCTAATAGGTTGGGTTACCACCACTCTTGACTTTTGTAATAGGCATAAGTCTCATCTCCCTCGATGTTTCTTTCACTAGTTTCTTATTTAGTGGTTTGGTCAAAGGATTGGCCAAATTCAACTCTGACCTCATAAATTCTAGGGATATAACCCTTATTTCAAGCAGCTATCGCACAATATTGTGCCTTAGGCGTATATGCCTGTTATTCCCATTAAATATTTTACTCTTAACCTTAGCAATTGTAGCTTGGCTATCACAACACATAGACACAGACGAGGCTGGTCTCATCCATAAAGGGATATCTACTAAGAGGTTTCTAAGTCACTCAGCCTCAGAACTTGCATTTTCTAAGACAATAAACTCAGCCTTCATAGTAGACTGAGTAATGCAAGTTTGCTTGGTAGACTTCCAAGAAATTGCATTTCCACCAAGGATGAAATCCACTAGTGGATTTCATCTCATTTGAATTTGAGATCCAATTTGCATTACTAAATCCTTCAAGGACACTTGGAAATCCACTAAAGCATAAACCATAGTTAATGTTGCCTCTCAAATACTTAAGGACTCTATGAACAACAACCCAATGGTCCTGATTAGGACTTTGGGTGTACCGACTCAATCTACCTACTGCATAAGCAATGTTAGGTTTGGTACAGTTCTTTAAGTACATTAGGCTCCTTATGATCCGAGCATACTCAATTTGGGCAACACTATGTTCTCTATTTTTCTTCAGTTGTGAGCTGGGATCATAAGGAGTCGACACTGGTTTACAGTCAAAATGTTCAAACTTCCTTAAGATCTTTTCAACATAGTGCTCTTGAGAAAGTTTAAGCCCATTAGGTGTTCTAGTTATTTTAATTCCTAGAATCACCTTTGCCTCTCCTAGGTCTTTCATATCAAACTTAGAACTTAGGAATTTCTTGGTCTCGCACACAACCTCTAGGCTAGTTCCAAATATCAGCATGTCATCAACATAAAGGCAGATGACTACACATGTGTTATCCTCATACTTGCTATAGATACACTTATCATCATTATTAATGGAATATCCATTAGTTACTAACACATGATCAAACTTGTTGTGCCCCTGTTTGGGAGCTTGTTTTAATCCATATAGTGATTTAACCAACTTACACACCTTTTTCTCCTTCCCTGAAACTACACAACCCTCAAGTTGTTCCATACAAATTTCCTCTTCCAAATCCTCATTCAAGAATGCAGTCTTGACATCTATTTGGTGTATCACCAAATTATGAATGGAAGCTAGAGCGATCAATACTCTAATTGATGTTATTCTAGTCATAGGGGCAAAAGTGTCAAAGTAATCTACATTCTTCCTTTGTTTAAAGCCTTTGGTAACTAAACGAGCTTTATACTTTTCTATGGACCCATCTTGTTTTAACTTTCTTTTAAAGATCCACTTACAACCAAAAGGCTTTGCACTAGGAGGTAAATCTACTAACTCCCATGTATGGTTATACATTATTGATTCGATTTCACTGTTAATGGTCTCCTTCCAGAATGGTGCATCAGGAGAAGTTATAGCTTCTTTGTAGGATCCAGGGTCCTCATCTATTAGGAAGGTGTAGAAACCATCTCCAAGGTTTGTTTATTTCCTATCTCTTTTACTCCTTCTAGGTTCAAATTCAGAATGATCAATAGACTTGTCTTTACTTGTTTTCTGAACTTGTTGTTCACAATTTAGTTTCATAGGAAATATGTTTTCAAAGAAATCTGCATTCTTTGTTTCTATTATAGTATTGACATCGACAAGATTGTTTTCTAACTTAGTAATAAGAAACCTATATGCTGCACTATTCTTTGCATAGCTAATGAACATTGCATCAAAGATTTTAGGACCTAGTTTTCGTTTATTAGGTTCAGGGAAAAAAACTTTAGCTAAACACCCCCACACTTTCAGGTATGCTATATTAGGTGCATAACCCTTCCACAACTCATAAAAAGTTTTACCAATTTTCTTGTAAGGTATTCTATTTTGAATATGACATGCAGATAGGATAGCTTCCTCCCACAAGTTAAAGGGTACTCCTGAACTTACCAACATTGCATTCATCATTTCTTTTAAGGCCCTATTTTTTCTTTCTGCTACTCCATTAGACTCAGGAGAATAAGGAGGAGTAGTTTCGTGAATAATCCCATGATTTTGACAAAAAGAATTAAAGGGGTTGGACTCATACTCTCCTCCCCCATCAGTTCTAAGTTTTTTAATTTTCTTACTTAGTTGATTTTCCACTTCATTTTTGTACTTGATGAAAACATTTTTGCTTCATCTTTGTTTCTCAAAAGATATACCCTTGTATACCTTGAGTAGTCATCTATGAAAGTTATGTAGAATCGTTTACTATCTCTAGTCATTGTATTTTTTAGGTCTCCTAAGTCACTGTGTATTAAACTTAATAGATCTCAATCTCTTTCAACTGATTTGCAAGATTTCTTTGTGGTTTTAGATTCTACACAAGAATCACATTTTCCATGGTTTTTTAAGGACAATTTAGGGATTAAACTCAATTCAACGATTTTCTTCATATATGAAAAGTTCACATGTCCTAGTCTACCATGCCAAATATCACAAGAATCAACTATGTAAGCAGAAGAAGAAGATGCATTATTATTGATAATATCAGAAATATTCAACATAAATAAACCCTGATTACAATAGCCTTTTCCCACAAATGCATCATTTTTGGTTAAAACTATTTTATCAGAGTCAAACAAGATACTCATTTCTGTTTTCCCAAGCAGAGATACTGATACCAAGTTCTAGCAGATATTATGTTTCATGTTATTTTTGTAGTCTTTCCAAGACTCTGGAAGAGTCTTTACTAAATAAAAGATTCGGGTAATTTAATGTCTTCAATAGCTAAGTCATCAATCAACAAGTGGTAGTTATGGATTTAAGATGATACATCTCTATCCTCGGTCATTTAGAAATTTCTAAAATTCCCTATAACATATTTCTGAGTTCCTGCATCTTTCAAAATATATTTTTTATTCATTACATCCCAAATTTCTTTTGCAACTTTAAATTGACAATAAACATCAAAAAGTTCATTAGAAAGGGTACTAAGAATAACATGCCTAAC
The DNA here is from genome assembly GCF_004353265.1 of Vitis riparia. NCBI lineage: Eukaryota > Viridiplantae > Streptophyta > Magnoliopsida > Vitales > Vitaceae > Vitis > Vitis riparia. The sequence continues at coordinate 26,357 of NC_048435.1, read as the reverse complement.
TTGTTTATTTCCAGTTTCCCAGGTTGGTAACAAATGAGAACCATCTTCTGGTTTTGGGTCAGTTAAAATGTGTCCCAAGTTCACTACATCAATTGCAGAGAAAACCTTTTCCTGCCATCTCTTAAAGAATGTCCCATTGAAGGGATCAAATTTAGAGGTGTTAAGATGAGTGTGAACTAGAGAAGCTTTCATTTGGATATATTTCAAGATTGTTGGATTAAGGGTATGGAAACAAAGGACTAACCCAAAAGACACAAACAAAGAACATAATAAATAGTAAGAAAAACTTATCGGTTGAGGTGTGACAAACATTGTCCTTGAAATAAATCCACCTTCTTCGAAGACGAACTCGGTGCACTAAGGTACTAGTGGTCTATCTCCAGGATTCAACAACAAGATCTCGCTTTGGGTGCACTCTATAAGTGAGATGTGTACAACTCAGGTCCTGAAAAATTCCTTCAGAAAGATGTATGAAAGAATCTTTGAAAAAATTCTCTGAAAAATTGGTATTCGTATTTAGAGAGTGAGAGATAACCTTCTTTTATAGGCCACTAACACAGTCTCAATGAGACTCTACTTATAATCAGAACATGACTCAAAGTGGAAAAGGATTCTACTTATAAGTGGAATGAGACTTCACTAGCACAATCCTAATAGGACTCTTCCAAAAAATATAACACTAATAGAATAAAATAAAATAAAAATAAAAATTATTTACACTCTTCCTACAATTTGTTGGTGCGCAAACTCCAATATCTCTACTTGTTATTGGTGAGCTCCAATAATGAGTAATGATGATCTCCGGACTCACGCAAAGGACCTTGGATACCTACAGCAAGACGTAGTTGGAAGGAAACACGACTACGCCCCTTTGACAAGCAAGTTAGAACCAGTAGAAGTCAAGAGTGAGTAATGGAAAAAAAAATGCTAAAAGGATAACCTGAGGTTTCATGGAAGTAAGGGGAAAGTGTTCAATTTATGCTCGAATTGATCCCTTTTTTAGGAGGGAAAGACCGATCTTTGTACATTTTTTGTTTGTTGGATTGGATTCTCATTGGTTGGCCTGTTGATCAACTTCTTCCTCCTGTAGAAGTGAATTAGGTGGTCCGACTTGGTGCATTGTGGCAATTTTCTCATTGGTTGGCCAAATTTGTGTCACGCGGGGCTTGACGGGTGATTAGAAATATAGTGTATCGATGGGGTGTATCCTTGGGCAGAATCTTGGTTAATTGAATCTCCCTATTATTTCGTTCCTTATATGAGCCTCTTCAAATAGGGCTTATTGCTATTGATTCAATGATCCCTATAGGGTGTGGTCAACAAGAATTAATTATTAGGGATAGACAAATTGGTAAAACAACAGTAGCCACAAATACTATTCTCAATCAACAAGGGTAAAATGTAATATGTGTTAATGTAGCTATTGATAAAAAAAACATCCTTTGTAGTTCAGGTAGTGACTACCTTTCGAGAAAGAGGAGTAATGGAATATACTATTATGATAAGCTAAGATGACAGACTCGCTTGCTACATTACAATACTTTGCCCACCGGAAGCTTATTACCATTCAATTTATAGCCAGAGACGCCTTCCTGGGGTATTATCGGGCAAAACCCGTGTGGTGATTGTCTATTGATACGCGAAATCCATTAAGGCCCTGAAGACTTATATTCGGGCTCAATGAACGTGGATAGATCAAACTCGCCTTCCTTTGGTTCGCATGTCCATGGGGCTCAAGGCTGAGTGCAATTGACCAGGTGGTGACCTCTTGGGTGATGGTGTTCAGCTTGCCGGAGGGGATTCGTGATACATGACTTAGGGTTAGGTCAGGTTGAGCCCACTTGAACCTGGATTTCCAAACAGGTATATCCAACTACCTCCACCGTTCACATCCGTCAACAAGAAAGTATCATTTTGATTTATTCTTTTTATTCACCTTCCCTTTCACTTCAAATAAAAAAGATGTGAAATTTTAGAACACTAGAGGCATAAATGTATTTATCCAAAAACTTATGTGATGTAAGTAAAATTAACCCATATTATTAAAAGCCTATTTCACCAAGAGCAACAACAATTTTAGAAACTACTTTAGAATAACTTGTATCATGAAAAAAAAAAAGGGAATGTCCTTGACCTTATGCAACTTGTATCATGAACAAAAGGGGAATGTCCTACACCTTATGCAACCATTAATTCTTTGCATTTCATATGAAGGCTTACCTACCATAATAATCCCCAAACCTTGGCTATATCTTATAGTTGAAAATTTGATGGAAAATGTGAGAAAAAGAAAATAAAGAGAAAAAATTTGAAAAAATGAAAAAATGAAAAAAATAAAAAATAAATTTTAAATTAATAAATTATTTTTATATTCTACTTTAAACTTAGTTTAACTTTTATATAAAGATTAAATAATTTAAAAATATAAGTTTTTAAATTATTTTGTTTTATATTTTCTATAGTAACAGGTAACAACTAAGCGTCAAAACTTATTTATTTATTTTTTCGGTTTTCCTTAGTACTTGTGAAGAATCAAACATAACCTTACCGGAATGGCAACAAACCCTGATGAGGCAAGTATTCCTTGAGCACTTTAACAAAAATGTGCTTCTATATTTGGATCACTATGGAACGGAAGAACATCGAATTAGGGGCAGAGCCAGGCTATGCCCATGGGGCCTCAATTTTATTTTATTTTATTTATTTATTTTTTAAAGTAATGGGTTTGATCCAGGTTCAGGGTATGCAAAATATACGTGGTTACTAGTAGGTTATAAGAACACACTTTTGTCTCATTTTTCCCCCTTGAACTAAAGTTCATGTGTTGGCCCCTCTCAACTCTTTCTCTGGCCCCGCCACTGCATAGGATCACATTATCTTGCAAGGTGGCCACATGGATATGACAAAAACAATTAGGAGTGAGAAATGGAAGACAACAATTTTTGACAAGTTGAATTTAAGCCCACAGGTACTAGACTGAATGCTACTGTCACATCTCCAATGCTCAACAGTAAGAAAACAACTCAATCTCATGAAACCAATCTAGGTAAATTCATTTATCATAGCCAATAGTTAGATTTCCATTTGCTATGTTCATAACTGTACTCAGCCTGCTAGGCATTCAATACATAAGCTATTTGGAAAAATTACACACTGTATAGTTTTATCACATTACCGAAAGCAAAGTGCAGTGGCATGATTTGGGTGTTGAAAATCCCATCTACCACTTCTCTGGGCCAAATTGGCAGACACAGGAGCATGACCAAAACGTCTTACTTGGAGTCGGGATGTAAATGTTGGGGCCACAGCTCTGTGCAACTCAAGCCCACTATTTTTCTCATCCACTGGACAATGTTTCGACTCCAGGCTCATCATAATGCAGAGCCACTTAAGCTATATCCTATATTCAATCCACAGGCCCTGCTCAATCCAGAAAACAAGCATGTGCTCTATTAGTAAAAGGAAAATTGTAGTAACACACTCAACACGTAAGCGGAGGTTGTAATTACATAGCAAACACACATAAATAGAGAGTTAGCTGAGGTTGTACTTGTAATTGGTAAAAGGAAAACAAGCATGTGCTTTATTGGAACCTTAAGTTTGTTAGGGAGTTAGCTGAGTCAGCAAAAGTAGTTAGGGCTGTTAGAAACTCAGCTAACTTGACAAACTTCTCTATTCTGAATGTATGAACTCCCCTGTTCAAGTAACACATAAATAGAGAAGTAGAAGCTCTCAGTTCAATCATTGAAGAGCCATTACAGTCACTCTCTTCTCTTTCTTTAGTTTTGCTCTTTCATTATGATATTCGAACTTGGTACCGGAGCCATCAAGAGTTACATCAATGGCATCTAGCTCCAATACTACAAATTCCCCTGAGATTCAATTGAAATCTCAGATTTTGCAATTACCTTTCTCAAATAAATTGAATTCTTTGACAAAAAAGCTTGATAGAAACAATTATGGCTTCTAGAAAACTCATGTGCTGCTAGCATTCAGAGCTCACAAATTAGAAGGATATCTTCTTGAATCGAAAATTTGACCATTGCAATACATTGAAACTTGAAATGGAGAAAATTAGAGCGAAGTAATGATTCAATTGAATCTAGAATTTGAACTCTAGACAATAATTGATCAGTCTATTATAAGCTGGCTTTTGACTTCCATTCTTGAATTGGTGTATGGCTATGTGGTGAGATGTCAAAATTCCTTTTAAGTTGGGAAAACACAACATTATTGATGAAGAGATGATGATGAATATATTGGGAGGCTTAGAAGGTGAGTATGAAGCTTTTGTTATTAATCTCACTTCAAGAATTTCAGAAATTACTTTTGAGAAAGCTCAATTTCTTCTTCAAAGCTGGACATGTTGTTGCTAACTGCTATCATTGTTTTGACATAAGCGTCATAGGCACCACAAATCAGCAGCAACAGAATGGAGGTAAAAGACATCAAGTTTACATTGCCTCTCCAGGTGATAGCACAAATAACTCCTTCCGGTAAATGGAGTGGGGCAACAAATCACATTACTGCAGACATTAATAACCTTGCTATTAAGTCTGGTTACAAAGGAAAGGATTGAATCACATTAGGCAATAGCCAAACTCTTAAAATCTCTCGTGTAGGTTCTGCTGGCATTAATTCACACACTACTTCACATCCTTTAACACTGAAAAATATCCTTCTTTTTCCTAAAATCACCGAAAACCTGTTTAGTATTTCCATGTTTACCAGTGACAATAATGCCGTTGTTGAATTTTTCCCTGGCCATTGTTTTGTTAAGGACAAGAATTAGAAGTTCATCAAAGATGGACGTGAAGCACTGTGAAGTGGAGAATAAGGTGTTCGAGGTTAGGTTTGAAGGCATCCATGGGGGTCCTTGGATTTCATTTACAGAGAGGGTTCCAGGACATGCATTTTTGGTGGTTTTTGAAGAGGAGGAAGTTGCATCAATTTTGGAACAGTTGAAGAAAGGTATGAAGGTGGTGGGATCTTTGGGTTTTATCTGAAAGTATGGAGGCGGATAGAGGATGCATTTGGTGGAAATTTGCTTCAATAGTAGAGGAAGATTTATAGGAATTACAGAGTTTGTTACAAACAGAAAAGCTACTTCTCTGATTGTTCCAGAATGTGTCAAAGGTAGAGGACGGGAAGCCCTAAGGAAGATGATCTCTTTAATTTTGGAGTGTCCTTTTCTCACTGTCACTGGAACAAAGGAAGCGGATGCGAAGGTGGAAAACACGGTGGGTTTGGTTTGGAGGTCTGGGGATCAGTCTTGTGCTAGAGTTGATGAGGGTTGCCCAAGGAAATGAGCTCTCTTACCTGTTGGAAAGTGGGCTAGGGCGGTGATTAGTGAAGGCCAAGTTTTAGTTCAAGATTGGGGTGTCGTTGTTAAGGCTTTAGTGAGAATGATGGGGGTGAAGGGCATGATTTCCATAAACTCTTTTACAGCATCCAAAGGCGTTTTCTTTGTGGATTCCATTGAAAGAGTGGAATGGCTTTAGGCACAAGGAAGGTTGGTGTTGAGAGGAGTGGTTTTGAGCTCGTAGCAATGGTTGCCAAGAAAAAATACAGTGGTTCTTGGAAAATTCAGGAGGGGGTGGATGGAGCTGCAGGGGCTTCCATTCTATCTGTGGAATGAAAACCAGTTAGGGTTTATTATGAAGAATTGGGGGAAGGTGACAAAGGTGGATAAGGATTCTTTAAAGCTAGTAGATTTAACAAAGGCCAAATTGAAGGTGGAAATGAACCCAAATGTGGTATTGCCAGTGTTGTTGGAGGTGATAGATGGTGCCTGGGTTTTTACAGTTGCAGTCTAAGTCATCGAAGGGGAAGAAGAAGGAAAACAGAGGAAGATTGAGTTAACACACTGCAGAAGTGAGTTGGCTTCAACAGGTGTTGGCATGTAGCAGGGCCCTGCATAGTTTTTGAGAACATGTGGCGGGGCTAGGATGAGTGTGGGGAGCAGCTGCCACCCACTATCTTTGGTCTCAAATATCATTTCAAATTCAAATAGGTTTGCAAAGTGGGCTGCCATTTTAAAGGGGAAGGTGGCCTGTGTAGAAGGAGATTTAGGGCCAATTGAGAAGGAAGGCACAACCATTTCCAAAGCCCACTTGAATAATGATCTTCAATTAATAGAAGGCAGGCCGAGTAAGGGTAAGGCCTGCTCTAGAGGAGGCCCAACAGGCACTGGGCCAAAATCCTTTTTTGATAAGAAAACCCATTTGGTTGGCCCTAGAGAGAGAAACTCGTGCTGCAACACATACAATTTGCTCGAGGTTATAGGGGGTGATGGCGAAACTCTCCCAAAGAACCTCAATTCCTCTCTTTATGCGTCGATGCCCTTCTCAGCCCAAGTAGGAAGTTGGGTAGCTGTCATGCGAGAAGTTTGCCTCTGCCCTCCTCTTTTGAGAAAGTGCTAAATTACTTGGCTGGGAGTGATATAGAGAACAAAGAAGTTGGCCTTCAAGGGAGGATACTTTCCTTGAAGACTGAGGCTTTTCTAGTGAGAGAGAACCAGAGTGTCAACCTTTTGTTTTGAGGAGGTAGAGGGAATTTTGACCCCAATTTTGTCAAGTTCGGGGGGTGGTCCAGGAGGGGTTGAGGTCAGAGATGGTTTTCAACGCTCTGGGAGTCAACTCCAAGTATAGACTTCTACTCCCCTTTCCATGGTTAAAGGTTGGGTTTTGGAGGGGGCTATTGATCTACCTTCTTCCTTTTCCCCTCGTTGTTTCTCTAAGGTCCCCTGGTCTTTCTATGTCTCTTTCAATCCCTTTTGTTAAATCAAATTGTTGTCATTTTTCTTTATCGATTGGTCCTTCAAGGGTTAACAAGTTCCCTTCCGGCTCATTTGGGGTTGTATCTTATCCCATAGGTGTGGTGTCCCCAGTAGTCAAGCCTAGCCAAGAGCTAGAGGGTGACTCTTTTCTCATGTTATCACAAAATAGACCTGATAAATCTTCTTTCCCAGAGAAGATAAAGTGCCATTTTAGGAGGTTATTGTCCAAGCCTTAAGGTGGTTCATGGAGGATTGAAGGTTTCGATTGGTCTCCTATTTCAGCAAAGAATGTCAAGTAGCTGGATCACCTTTTTTAAGAAGAGGAGATTATAATGTTGTGTTGCATTTAAATAAGGAAAAGACCCCTGGTCCAAATGGTTTCACAATGAGTTTTTATCAAGAGTGTTGGGGGATGATTAAGGATTATCTTTTAAGAGTGTTCTTATAGTTTCACAATAATGGGATAATTAATCAAAACACGAGTACCAAAAAAGAGTCAAACAAACAGGATCTTAGATTATAGACCCATCAGTTTGGTCACCGGTTTGTACAAAATCATAGCCAAGGTGCTCTCAAGGCATTTACGTAGTTCTCCAAGACACCATCTTTTCTACTCAAGGTGCTTTTGTTGAGGGGAGGCAAATTTTGGATGTCGTCTTGATTGCTAATGAGAAGAGGAGATCAAGGGAGGAAGGGGTAACCTTCAAAATTGATTTAGAAAAGGCCTATGGTCCCGTTGATTGGGATTTTTTTGGATCATGTACTTGAAAAGAGTTTAGTTTAAGATGGAGGACTTGGATGAGAGAATGTTTATCTTCAACGACTTTTGCAATCTTAGTGAATGGTAATGCTAAGGGTTGGGTTAAGACATATAGAGGCCTAAGATACGGAGATCCCCTTTCCCCTTTTCTATTCATCATTATGGCTGGTATTTTAAATGGATTGATAGTGAGAGTGGTGGGGAGAGGTGTGTTCGAGGGGTTTTTGGTGGGCAGAGAGAGAACTAGGGTGTTTCATTTACAATTTGTGAAAAACAACATTTTTTTTTCCCTAGAGCATCCTTGGAAGAGTTGTAATCTCTTAAGCTAATTTTGTTGGTGTTTGGGCGTTTGTTAGGGTTAAGGATTAATCTAAATAAGAGCACTCTTTCTTGAATCAACATTAGCCAAGCTTAGTACTAGGTTAACTTCTCTGCTTGATTGTGCAATCTCTTAATAGCCTTTTAAAGTATTTGTGTCTTCCTTTAAAGGAAACCCAAAATCAATTTCCTTCTAGGACCCCATGCTGGATAGAGTCTCTAAGAGGTTGGATGGATAGAAAAAACTTTCTTGTCCTTTGGTGGTAGAACCACCCTAATTCAATCTTGTTTATCAAACATCTTGAGCTACTTTCTATTTCTTTTCAAGATTCCAACATCAATAGCATAGAGGATTGAGAAATACAAAGAGATTTTTTTTGGTCGGGTTCTGAGGAGGGTAAAAGGGATCATTTGGTTAGTTAGGACTTAGTTTGCAAGCCTAAGGAGTTTGGTGGATTAGGGTTTGGGAAAATTTATCTTAGGAACCCAGCTTTATTAGGGAAGTGGCTTTGGAGGTACGCTAAGGAAAGTTCTGCCATTTGGCATAAAGTTATCTTAAGTATTTATGGGACCCATCCTAATGGATGGGACACCAACAATAGAGTTAGATGGTCACATCATTGCCTCTAGAAGGCCATTGCACATGTGCTCCAAGTTTTTTTTTTACACACTCGCTTTGTGGTGGGTGATGAGACCAAAATTCATTTTTAGGAAGATTTGTGGTAGAGGGACCAACCTTTTTGCTTACGATTTTCAAGCTTGTTTAGAGTCACCACAACTAAAAACTTTCCTATTTTAGCTATCCTGAGTAACAAGACTTCTTTGTCTTGGGATCTCACTTTTCACCGTAATGTAACTAATACAGAGACTGTGGATCGTGAAAGACTAATGTCCTTACTTTCCAAATGCGAAAACTTGCATTTTGTCCTCTTCATGAGCTTCCTCAGTAAAATTGTTTTTTTCAACCTTATCCGAATTTTCAAATTTTGCTTCTTTCTACTCAACTAATTTTATGTGGAAATCAAGTCATTTCTAAGATCAGGGCCTTTGCATAGTTAGTGGCACATAAAAAGGTAAATACTAATGACATGATACAGTTTTTTTTTTTTTTGATAAATGAGCAATCATATATAATAGAAAAGGCTAAAAAGCCACATGTATACAGGGAGTATACTGACCAACCCCAATCAAGGCTGGAAAAACAAAAAAATCTGACCAACCTCACCCACCCTCAAGTGGTCCCAAGCCATTCCAAAAAGCCTAACAGAGTGTGAGTTTCCTCACCAATGTACACCCTAGCCCAACTCCACAAGTTACATACAAAAGAATTCTTAAATTTCTGAATATCTAAGGACCCTCCCCTGAATACTATCCTATTCCTTTCTTTCCAAACCGTCCAAAATATGCACAACGGGATGGAATTCCATATCTTTTTTCTTTTTTTCCCCACAAAAGAACCCCCCCAACTACGTAACACCTCTATAACTGACTCTGGGAATACCCATTGAACTCCAAAAATGGCAAGGGAGATTTCCCAAATAGTTTTAACCACTATACAATGTAATAAAATATGATTTGCATTCTCCTCTTCGCATCCGCATAGGTAGCACCGATTAGGGAGCTGCCATCCCCTTCTTTGAAGCTTGTCCAAGGTGAGGATCTTCCCCCATGATGCCTCCCAAGCAAAAAAAGACACCTTTGTTGGAACTTTATCCAACCAAATGCGTCTATTTGGAAAAGCACCGGCTGAGGGGCCACTCAAACTTATGTAGGCCCCTTTGCCCCAAACACACCATTGCCTTCCCGCTTCCAACTCACAGAGTCCTCCTCAGGAGCTATCCTGAAATCCTTCAGAAGATACAACAAGCCACCTATCTGCTCCATCTCCCAATCATTGAGATCTCTAACCAATCTGAGATTCCAACCTCCTTGACCCATACTAGAATCCCACACTTCACAGACTTTAGCATTCTTATGGCCCGCCAAGGTAATAACTGAGGATAGGTTTGAGAAAACGCCTCATTGCCACACCACTTGTCCGTCCAAAACAAAACTCTAGTCCCATTCCCCACCTTAAAAGCCATGCTCTCCCAACACCAGTCCGCCTCCTTCATGATCTCCCTCCATAACCCCATCCCATAAGGCCCACTAACTTCCTTAGTCCTCCACCCACATTCCTCTTGACCATATTTCATCCCTATCACCATTTTCCAAAGGTTATCCTTTTCATAGGCATATCTCCAAACCCATTTACCCAAAAGAGTTTTGTTCCATACATCTATCTTTCGGATGCCTAAACCCCCCTCCTCCTTAGGCCTACACACCACCTTCCAATTAATCAAGTGAGCTTTTCCCTCTAATCTTCCTCCCCCCCACAAAAAATCTCTTTGAATCTTTTCAATCCTTCTTGCCACAGCCTTAGGAATACGAATAAGGGAAAGGAGGTAGATGGGTATGTTGGCCAAAGTGCTCTTTATGAGAGTAATTCTTCCCCCCTTCGATATATATTGCCTTTTCCACTGAGTTAGTCGTCTTCTCATTCTCTCCTCCACCCCATCCCAAGAAGAGGAATTTTGTGACGGGCTCCAAGGGGCAGCCCTAGGTACACAGTGGGAAGAGCCCCCAAACTGCAGCCTAGCTCAGCCGCCAGCTCCTCCGCCTCATCCACTTCCCCCACCGGAAAAACAGCACTCTTAGCTAGGTTAATTTTAAGGCCAGATGCAGCCTCAAACCAAGCTAAAATCCAACTCAAATAGGTCAATTGTTCTCTTTCAGCTTTGCAAAAAATGAGAGTGTCGTCAGCAAAGAGAAGATGACTAACAGACAGCTCTTCCCCCCCTCTCCCCCTCATCTTACATCCTGAAATAAAACCCCCCTCACCAGCCCGTCTAATTATATTACTAAGCACTTCCATTCCCAATACGAAAAGGTAAGGAGAGAGGGGGTCTCCTTGCCTCAACCCCTTTGAGTTTGAAAAAAACCCAGCTGGAACCCCGTTGATTAAAATAGAGAATTTAGCAGTAGAAATACACCACCACATCCATTCCATCCAACGAGCCCCAAACCCCATCTTCCGAAGAACCTTCATAAGAAATTTCCAATTGACGCTATCATAGGCTTTTTCGATGTCCAACTTGCATAACAAGCCTTTCTCTTTTCTTTTATACCAATAATCAATCACCTCATTAGCTACTAGGGAAGCATCCAAAATCTGCCTCCCTCTCACAAAAGCATTTTGGTCGACTGAAACCACCTTATCCAGCACTTTTTTAGCCTATTAGCTAGGACTTTGGCTAAAAGTTTATACAAACCCCAAGCAAGCTGATTGGCCTAAAATCCCCCAGGTCTTCAGCTCCACCTTTCTTAGGGATGAGGACCAAAAAGGTTGTGTTGAGAGACTTGGCAAACGACCCATACTCAAAGAATTCCTTAAACATATCCACCACCTCCTCCTTCACAAAATCCCAGCAGTCTTGCCAGAAGGCCACGGTAAAACCATCCGGGCCTGGGGCTTTGTCACCCCTCATCTCCATCAGAGCAGATTTGATTTCCTCCTCAGAGAAAGGCACCTCCAAACCATCAGCTTCCCGGGAATTCAATTGATTAAACTGCAGTCCCTCAATATCCGCTCTCCACCCCGGCTCTTCTGAGAGCAAGTTCTGGAAGGCATTCACTATCCCATCCCTCACCTCTTGGTCCTCAGACAGCAGCTCCCCATTGATTACAATTCTGTCCAGCGAATTGTTCCTACGGTGGGCATTGGCCATACGGTGAAAATAACCGGTGTTCCTATCCCCCTCCTTGAGCCATAACTCCCTTGACTTCTGCCTCCAATGCACTTCTTCCATTAACACCCATTTATAGAAGGCATCCTTTGCTTCTTTTTTCTGCTCGGTTTCAGCTATAGTCAGGCTTCTCTCACTTTCCACTCCATCCCAGTATTCCAGCTGCTGAAGGGCGGAGTTTTTATTAACCTCCAACCTGCCAAACACCTCCTTATTCCAAATTTTAATATTATGCTTCAAAACCTTCAACTTGTAGGCCAATCTGAAGCTAGCCCTTCCTCCCACCTCAATTCCTTGCCACCACCCCCGGAGAAGACCCTTAAAGTCGTCCACTTTCAGCCACATATTCTCGAATCTGAACGGAATAGGGCCCCTCCTTATTCCCCCGCCCATCAGCAATATGGGGAAATGATCGGATATGGGTCTTTGCAATCTGCATTGGGTTACCCCACTGAACATGTCTAGCCACTGCTGAGTCACCAAGAATCTGTCAAGCCTCGCCCAGGATTGGTTATTCCTTCCCCCACTCCAAGTGGCATTACCCCCTTGCATAGGCAGATCAGTGAGTTCTAAATCCTCTACAGTTTGGGCAAAACTTCTCATGGCCCCAGATAACCTTCCCTGACTACTTCTTTCTTGCTGGGACAAGATGACATTGAAGTCCCCCCCTAAGCACCATGGATCTTCCCACAAGCCTCTAATTGCCCCTAGTTCTTCCCACAAACACACTCTATCTTCTCTGGAGAAAGGTCCATACACCCCAGTAAAAATCCAGGTCATCCCATTTTCCACATTCCTAATCCTACAGGAAACAGAAAATTTTCCAGCCTCCGTCTCCATCACCTCCAGAGACCTTCTATCCCAACACACCAAAATCCCTCCCGCAGTGCCCAAAGCGTCCAAAGCCACCCAATTAGACCACCTACCCGAGCCCAGACTTCTCACCAGTCCCTCCGACAAAGCCTGGATTTTGGTCTCCTGGAGACAAAAAAGATCCACCCTCTGACTTCTGATCATTGCCTTAATAACCCTTCTTTTGGCGCTGTCATTGGCCCCCCGAACATTCCAGCTTAAGATTCTTAGCTTCATTTAAACTCCGTAATTTGGCACCCCCTTATTTGTCCTCCATCAGTTTGCTTTTTCCCCCCTTCATAGTTAATAGAGCACTCCAATCTTTTTAATTCTCTCTCAAATTTGGATTTCTCCAGACTGTTCTTACTGTGAACCCTTTCCCTTCTCTTGCGAATTTTGATCAGGAATTCCATGATGTCCTTCTCCAGACCTTCTGTCGAAAAACCCAAGAACGCACTAAATCTGGCGAAGTCACTTTTCTCCCAATTAAGCTCCCCCCCTGCCTTATTTACTCGAGGTACTATTTGATCAGAACCCAACTCCTTACCATTATCATCATTTCTACTTTTGTTGACCTCCACCAGATCCCAACATTCAACAGTCTCTGACACAGGGGTTTCCAATCCCATGATCACTTGGAGCGGATGATCGTCCTCGCCCCTCTGCTTTTCTGACCCAGAAAGGTCGCAAAACTCCCCCACTGGAGTCCGACCAAAACAAAGAGAAGGGGAAGAAGGAAACACCGGGACCAAGGAATCGGACTGTACATACCTCGTCGCTTCCTCAATAAGGGCGTTATCAGTCTTCGATCGCCCTATGAGGAGGAGTTCTGCCTCACTCTGCCTGTGCAGTCCATCCTTCTCTCCAAATAGAGAGAAATCAGAGAATGGGCTTCCCGATTTTGCTTCGCACCTCTGGGCTTCAGCAGGCTGGCCACATGGTTTCCTTACTGGACTCTGACCAGCGCCTACTAGGCCCACATCCGCCACGGGCTTACGGGCCATGGTCCAACTTTCTCTTTGACCAACAGTCTCCTTAGCGTAGGAGGATGAACTGCTGCCCTCAGCCCCACTGGGCTTCATCAAAAGGCCCAACACAGCTGGCCCATTTTGTTTCAGCCCCACTCCCTTGGGCCTTAGCTGTAGCTCCCCAGGCCCACGAGCCCCCTCTGTGGATCGCCCTGACCCAACAGACAGCTCTCGCGTCCCATCCGCAGTCTGTCGCTGCTCCTCGAGTTTCGAGCCCCCTTCAGCCTCCCTCACGCGCTTGCCCTCGCGTGACTGGACCTCTCCCTCTACCTCTCCGTCTTTTGCTATTTGTTTTTCCTCCTCGCCGGACGGCACCACTCGCAGCGTCGGCCTCGTCTCCCACCACAGAGTGAGGGAGTAGCATGTATTTTCGGCCCAGATTTCCAACATGTTAGGATTTTTCCCCTCTTTTCTCCTTACCCGGATTCTAGCCCACTGTAGTTCTTCCTTCCTCTCCGTCTTGACGTCTATCTCTAACAGACCCCCACATCCGTCTCCTATCTTGCACAGAATGTCCCGATTCCAGTACGAAATGGGAAGACCCACTATCCTTACCCAGGCCTCTCTTTCTTTCTCTTCCTCCATCAAGCATCCCGTCCTTTGGCTCCATTTTTCCAAACGCAAGACGAGGCCATCGACCTCTATTTCCCCACCGATTAGGGCTTTTTCGGCTTCATTTATCAACTCAAACTCCAAAAGTGCCTTGCCGTCCTCCAATTTGGCCAATCCTAAATTGCCCTTAAGCCCCCACCATTTCGACATTTGGGTCCCCCATCTTCTTAAATCTTCCCCCCCATCTTGTGTTAGATTCCAACAACCAACAAGGCAGTGGTCCAGCTTCTCCAAGTTCACATTTACATCTCTGTTATTCACTGTCACCCTCACCACCCCTTCGTCGGTGCTGCACTTCTGCTTTACCACCTCCGCGAAAGATTTTCCCAACAAGGGTGTCCAAGATTTGTCCCTGTTCGCTTGTCTCAAATACCCCTCTGGACTGGATTCTATCCCTCGCAGCGCCTCCACCAAGAGGATCCAGCCCCCTTTTGCTCCTCTGCCTCTGGGAACGAAGATACTAAATCTCTTCTTCTCCCGATCTGCGACCCCCAGGCGAAGGAAGCAACCCCCCTTGTTTTCCCCTCGCACTAAAGAAAAAAATCTCCCATTCTCTTGCCATCGTTTCTCCCAATGACCCGTCCTCGTGTCCTTTGAGCAATAAACCAAACCTTCAATGAGTGGCCCTAAGCTTGCCGGCCCCAACTTAATCCAAGAAGAAACCCCTCCTTTTTTCTCCACTATAAAGACTTGCATCCTCCCCTTTTTCTTTTCTACCTCAACCTCGAAAGTTTTGGACTCAATCCCAAAACTCCTTTTCCGACCCTCTGAGTTGAGATTTCCCTCTGGGACCTCTCTCACACCTTGGGGCCTGTACTCTTCCCCGTCTCTCCCACTCACTCTCTCTCTATTTCTTTCTCTCTCCTCCATGCTATCTTTTACTTTCACAATTTTCTAATGACATGATACAGTTGAAAATGCATTTCAAAGCCCTTAGCCTGATTGGTGAATCCTCTATAGGAGTAGTGAGATGATTGATCATCTCTTCTTGCATTGTTTGATTACTTTGGGATTGTGGCATAAGATATTTTCACAGGCTAGGATGGTGTGGGTTTGGCCTAACAGTATTCGCAATATGATGATGATTTCCTTTAAGTGTTTTGAGAGTTTTATTAGAGGAAGCACTCTTTGGAGGATGGCGTGTCTTTTTTTGTTGAGGACTGTGTGGAGAGAGAGGAACACTAGGATTTTCAAGGACACTTAGAGGACATCGAAGTTGTTGTACGATTCTTTTTGGGCTTACTGTACAAATATTTTTAAACCCTACCCTTTGAGTGTAATTCAACTTAGTTGGATTTCAATATGTATGCCCTAGGGTTGGGTCAACATGGTCTGGAATTGTTATACTTGTATAAGCCTTTTGTCCTTTTTGTACAATCTTCCTTGTTTAGTGGAGGTTTACTCAATTCTTTTGATAAGGTTTGTACATCATGGGGAGGACTTCTCATTCTTCTCATGGTTTTTCTCAATTAATACATTTGTTTGTTTCTAATAAAAAAAAAGAAAAAGAAAAAAAGAAAAAAGAAATAGAAGATTGTGCTAGAGCAAGGTACACTTAAAAATGGACTTATTAATCATATGAAAGTTGAGTGTGAGACCTTATCTCTCCTCTAGAAGTTTCAATTTGCCTTCAGTTTATCTTACTAAATCTGCATTTGATTGTAATTACTTTCTTCTTTTGGTAGAAGTTCAAATAAAGCTAATATATGGCATGAACATTTAGGCCACCCTCAATCTCTATGTTGAATCATGTTCTGAAAGATCTCATTGTGGTTTCTAATTCCACTTCTCTAAATTTTTTTACTCCTTGTCAATATGGTAAATCCAGTCAAATGTCATTAAAATCTTCAAAAAATAAACTAGGTTTCCTTTAATATTGTTCATTCTAATCCATGAGGACCCGTTCTCGTTGTTTCTGTGGATGGTTATAAATATTATATTCACTTTATTGATGATTTTTCTAAATACACTAGGATATATCATCTTAAAACTAAATTTGAAGCCAAAGAAGTCTTCATTCAATTCAAAACTTCTGTTGAAAAACAATTTAATATGAAAATTAAGTGTTTAAAATAGGTTTAGGAGGAGAATATAAATGCTTACTTCCATTCCAAAATCAAGTTAGTGTGTTCTTTAGGCATCCTTGCCATTATACACATCAACATAATTGAAGATCAAAAAGGAAACATAGACACATTGTTGAAATGGATTTGACTTCACTTCCTCAAGCTCAAATTCCTTTCAAATATTGGTGGGAAGCTTTCTCAACTTTTGTCTTTCTCTTTAATAGGTTACCCTTTATAACTCTTGATCATTTGTCACCTTTTCAAATGTTATTCAAATCCAAACCAAATTTTTTTTTTTTTTTGATCAATAAGTATAATATTGTATTGCAAAGAGGCGCTAAAGCAGCGACCCGCCAAATTACAGTATGAAGGGACTTACCCCCTTACAAAAGGGCCCAAACATCAAAGGACAAGGTAGAACAAAAAAACCTCTCCCTTAACGCATACACACCCAATCTATATAATCTATTAAGGTCGAAGGACCATCTTTTATCCACACTTTGGATTTCGACTACAAAAAATACACAAAAGATGCTTTCAGCTTTTGAATGGACAACTCACAATCCTCAAAAGCAATTGAATTTCTAGCCTTCCAAATAACCCAAAACAAGCATAACGGTCCCAATTGCCACGCCACCTTCCTTTTCTTTCCCACGAAAGACCCCCTCCACCCTAAAAGGGTTTCCTTGACCGACCGGGGGAAAACCCACGAAACACCAAAAAATGAAAGGAACACCATCCATACTTCCCTCGTTTTTTCACAATGGATGAGAAGGTGATCAATTGTCTCCTCACTCTTATGGCAAAGAAAACATCTATTTGCCATAACCCAACCTCTCTTTTGCAAGCAATCCAAGGTTAGAACTCTCCCCCAAGAAGCCTCCCACGCAAAAAAGCTCAACTTGGGCTGCACACAAGAATTCCATATAATTTTTGAAGGGAAACAAGCAAGAGACCCCGGCTGCATAGTCCTATACAAAGATTTCACCGAGAAGTCCCCATTCTTTGATGCCATCCACTTCACCTTATCCTCCTCCTCCCCCCTAACCTTCTTCCCCTCCAAGCAACAAAATAGCCTTTCCACTTCTTCCAACTCCCAATCGTTATCAAAGTTTGAATCACACACTTTCCAACATTCATCCAATGCAAATTAAATCAAAATCTGGATTTTTTAACCCAAAGCATACACCTCATCAGCCACCAAACAAGTGTGTGATTCAAACACAATAGAACCAATTGATGTTGTTGAGGCCTTAGTAGGTCCCACTTGAAAAGTGCTATGGTTAATGAGTATACCGCTTTGATGAAAAATGAAGCTTGGAGTTTGGTACCTTTTTCTTTATGGGTAAAAATAATTATATTGAATAAGAAGAAAGTACACCCAAAGTGCAACCTGAACAATACTGGAAATATATAACTATCACCAAACAGAAGAATCTATAAAAAGATGGGTAACAAAAAAACCACCCGCCTTCATTTAGAGCCCAACCAATCAAAAAAATTGATTAAAGGAAGAGACCTTTTATCTATACACAACTTAATCCAAGCCTAAAGTACAAACAAAGGAGTTTTTCAGCCTTTGAACCGACAACTCCTTGTTATTAAAGGCAATCATATTTCTTTCTTTTTAAACTATCCAAAAATTACAAATAGGGGCTGCCTTCCAAGCCTTATTGCGTTTTTTTTTGGATAGGCGCAAATAAGAGTATGTATATTAATAACTATAAAAAGGATGTCAAACTAAAGTTGCAAATACAGTATACTGGAAGTATACAAGTGAAACAAAAACCAACTATAGTAGCTACAAACCCACTTTAAAAAGAAGAGTTTGTCTATTCTATAAAATCTAATAAAAAGGTTGGCCCTTCCTACCCATCTCCTAGAAGGAACCCTCAAGACCACATATATAGACTAGTTATGAGGGAATCCTTAAGGGCTTGGATAATGCGTTGTTCCCCTTCAAAAGTTCTTTAATTTTGCTTCTTCCAAATTATCCATAAAAGACAAAGAGGGGCTATTCTCCCAATCTTCCTTCTTTTCCTACCCACAAAGTTACCGTGTTATCCCTCCAACAAATCCTTAATAGAAAAGGGAACAACCCACGAAACGCCAAAGAATGAGAAGAGAAAGTGTCATAACTCTCTAACTACCCCACAATGGATGAGAAGATGTTCAACTAATTCATCCACATCTTTATACATATAACAAAAACCTGCCAAAACCCATTCTCTCCTCTTGAGTTGGTCCATAATTAGGATCCGGCCCCAAGTCACTTCCCAAACAAAAAACCTCACTTCGGTAGGAGACCTAGAATCCCAAATTTTCTTTGAAGGGAAAGTCACTTCACCCCTATCTTTCAATGCATTGTAGAAAGACTATAAAGAACACCCCATTCTTGCTAGCTTTCCAAACCATTTTATCCTCCTCTTCTCTAAATCTACCAAACTCACTAAGTTTTAGAAAAAAATTATTTACAACACCCAACTCGCAATCATGAAAGTTTCTTGAACAACAAGGGTTCTAAGTGATCATTCCTCCTTCTGCCTCTCGAATATCATCCACCCATGCCTCCTTAGCAATAGCAAAAGCGAATAAAGAAGGAAAAGAATCCTTCAAAGGCATATCATCGCACCACACATCATGCCAAAATTTGACTCTTCTTCCATTGCCCATCTCAAATCTTATTTTGGCTTTAAAAGTTCCTCATACTTTTCTAATCGACTTCCGCAATCTAACTTCATGGCCTTCTCTCCCTTTCCGAAGGCACCAACCTCCCAGTTATTCATCAAATTTCCCCAAAAATTGTTCTCCAAATTTATCCATTTCCAAGGTAAATCTCCAACACCATTTCCCCCAAAAAGCTTTGTTGATAGTGGATAAATCTTTAATACCAAGGCCCTGTCTTTTTTTATCTTTGCAAATCACTGACTAGTTCACAAGATGAGGTTTTTTATCCAAAGAACCTCCTCCCCAAAGGAAATCCCTTAGGATTTTCTCTAATCTATTAGCCACCGACTTAGGAGTAATGAAAAGGGATAAGAAGTAAATTGGGAGGTTGCACAAAGTACTGTTCAGCAACGTGACTCTTCCTCCTTTTGATAGATATTGCCTCTTCCAAAGAACCTTTCCTCCACCACATCCTAAACAGATTTGGCCTTAAAAGGGAGCACCAAGGTGTAGGCCCAAATGTGTAGCAAACAATTTTCCTATACCACAACCCATTACCGTAGCTAGCTCCTCCACATTGGGGACATCCCCTATTGGAATAAGCTCAATCTTGCTCATGTTAATCTTTAGACTTGAAGAAGCCTCAAACCGAAGCAAAACCCATGCTAAATAAGTGAGCTGGTCTGGACAAGGATCAGAGAACAAAACAGTGGCACCTACAAATAAGAGGTTAGAAATTAGAACTCTACCTCTCCCTCTAACCCTAAAGCTTGAGATAAAGCCACCCTCCACCGCCCTTCTCAAAAGAGAACTTAAAACCTCCATAACCAACACAAAGAGGTAACCACAAAAGAACCATGCCACCCAAAAAGAGTCTCTAACCGTCAAGGGTAGAACTTAGGACACCTCAAAGAGAGCAAAAAGTAACTACCATAGCACCCTAGCCCTAGCACAGTGAAGTAAAATGTGGTTAATGGTCTCTTCTTCAATGTGGTAAATGAAACATCCATTTGCTAGAGACCACACCCTTCTTTTTACTTGATCCAAAGTTAAGGCCTTGCCTCATGCCACTTCCTAAGCGACAAAAGCCTGCCTTGGGGGGATTGCACCGGATCCAAATGATACTCCTCGGAAAAGGGACTGCAACACCTGACTCCAAAGCATTCATAGAAAGACTTAATAAAAAACAACACCGCTCTTTGTCAGTGTCCAAAGCACCCTATCTTCCAAGTCACAAAACACCATTTTCTGTTGGATTCTTTAAAGAAACCTCTCCACTATATCCAACTCCCAATCATTGAAAGACCTAGAGAACATTGGATTCCATCCGCCATCCTCAATCATGGAGTCCCATTCATCTACCACCCGCGCCTTCTTTGGAAAGGCAAGAGCAAAAAGAGAAGAAAAAGAAACACACAAGGCCTTGTTACCATACCATTTGTCATTCCAAAAACTCACCCTTCTGCCATTACCCACTTTGGAAGCAATCTTGTCACTCAATAGATTCTATTCTTTTTCTATAGCTTTCGAAAGACACACCCTATACCCCTCTCTCACTTCACGGGAGCACCACCCCTTTTTTTCTACATCATACTTCCCACTAATAAC
This sequence comes from Vitis riparia, assembly GCF_004353265.1. Taxonomy (NCBI): domain Eukaryota; kingdom Viridiplantae; phylum Streptophyta; class Magnoliopsida; order Vitales; family Vitaceae; genus Vitis; species Vitis riparia. The sequence continues at coordinate 5,883 of NC_048435.1, read as the reverse complement.
TTGTTTCCATAGAGCCCCCCCTTTCATCCACAAAGCGCTAACACCATTTACAAAGAAGAGCCTTGTTGAGCAAAGAGAGACGTTTAACACCCAAACCACCCTTCCTCTTATATGAGCAAACAATCCCCCGGTTTACTAAGTGATGTTTTTGCACAAAAGCCCCTCACCCCAAAGGAAGTCTTTCTAAATCTGCTCTAATCTCAATCTGATTGACCTTGGCATGGTCAATAAGGACATAACATAAATCGACGTACTAGTGAGAGTGCTCTCAATCAGACTCATTCTCCCTTCTTTAGTTTTTTCCACATAGCTAACCTTTTGTGAAACCTCTCCTTCACCCCATCCCAACCTGTCATGGATTTGGATAGAGCACCCAAAGGAAGACCCAAGTAAGAAGAAAGAAGCACTACCACCTTACACCCAAGATCTAAGGCCAGAACCTTTAAATTCTCTACCCTTAGAACTGGTAATAACTCATTTTTATCCAAATTGATTCTCAACTTTGAAATAGCCTCAAACCACATTCATAACCAACTTAAGAAAACCAAATTGTCTTGTGAATCCTCGCAACATACAAGAATATCATTCACAAACAACAAATGAGAGATTGGGACCCCTTTGCCACCCCTCCTTGTCACCCCACAACCAAATAAAAAACCCTCATTCACCACTCTCTTGATAAGGCAACTAAGATCCTCCATACCAATCACAAACAAATAGGGCAAAAGAGGATCCCTCTGCCTTAACCTCCTGGAGGTGGGAAAGAAGCAAAACAAGGTACCATTGACAAGGATGGAAAATCTAGCTGTGGAAATGCACCACTTTATCCAACTAATCCATATGTTCCCAAAGCCATTTTTTAGAGCACAAGAAGCAAGAAATTCCAATTTACATGATCATAGCTTTCTCTATATCCAACTTACTTTTTTCTTTTCAACAAAAAACCTATAGCCTCATTAGCAATTTTTTTTTTTTTTTTGATAGGTAAGATCAAAAAGTATATATAACTAACCTCATTAGCAATTAAGACCACATCCAGAATTTGCCCCCCCCCCCCCCCCCCCCCCTCTACGAAAGCATTTTGGGCCAAAGAAACCACTTTGATCACCACCTTCTTTAGCCTATTGGCTAACACTTTAGCCAACAATTTATACAAGTCTCCCACCAAACTAATAGGCCTAAAGTCTCTAAGATCTTCAACACCCTTTTTTTGGGACTAACACTAAAAAAAGTAGCATTTAGGCATTTTATAAATCTGCCTTGCTCATGGAATTCTCTAAAAAACCCATCACCTCCTTCACAAAATTCCAACTAAATTGCCAAAACACCATGGAGAACCCATCAAGACTAGACACTTTATCCCCACTCAACTATGATTGGGCGTAAGAAACCTCTTGAACAGTGAACTGCTCCTCCAGCCTTACAACATCCTTCCCCTCCAACCCATCAAAAGTCATCCCACTCAAACTAGGATGCCAATCCCCTGAACCTGAAATGCCCAAGCCACCCCCTCTTGAATTTCATTTTCCTTTGAAAACCAAGTATCATTTGTTTTGATTTTGACCAAACAATTCCTTTTTCTATGAGCATTAGTCATCCACCCTCCTTCAACCACACTTCTCTTGATTTTTGTCTTTAGGAGATTTCCTCCAAGAGGACCCATTTTTGAACTCCTCCCTCGCCTCTAACTTCCACCTCTTCCGCTGATAAGGATCTCATCTTCTCCTACTCATCTCAAAAGGACACTTGGTGAAGAGCCAAACTCTTTTTGACCTCAACTTTGCCAAACACTTCTTTGTTCCATATTTCCAAATTAGCCTTTAAACCTTTCAACTTTGTTGCTACAATAAAACTAAAAGTCATTGAAATTAAACCCTTGACACCAATTTTTTAGTAGTTCTTTAAAACCCTCTTTCTTTAACCACATATTCTCAAAGTGGAAAGGAGCAAACCCTCTTCTCACCTTTCCTCCATCCAACAAGATGGGAAAATGATTTGACACCGGTCTAGGTAAGACACTCTGCACCACCCCGCTAAAGTGATACTCCTTGTCTTTAGAAACCAAAAAAGCAGTCCAATCTTGATTTGGACAAACTATTCAAACCACCACTCCAAGTGAAAAGGCCCCTCATGTAAGGAAAGGTCTCTTAGATCAATCATCGGTTATCTTTGAGAATCTCTTCATGGCCATGGATATCCTCCCTTCTTTGTTGCATTCACTAGGGAATCTAGTCATGCTAAAGTCTCCTCCAATGTACCAAGGGTCATTCCACAAACCCTGAATAGCCCTAAGCTCTCCCCAAAAAGTTTCTCTATCCCTCCTCATAGTAGGGTCATAAACCCCTATAAACATCCACATAAAACCGTCCTCACAATTTTAAATCGACAAATTATCAAAAACTAGCCCACTTCCATCCTAACCAACTCTAGCACTCTATTGTCCCAAAACACTAGCATCCCTACTGTTGCTCCCCTCGCATTTACCGCTCCCCAATCTAAGCATCTCCCCACACCTAAACTTTGCACCACACCCACAAACATTTCCTGAACTTTGGTTTACTACAGACACACCAAGTCCACCTGTGTGATCTAATTAGGGATTTGATCACCTTGCTTTTATCATTGTGATTAGCCCCTCTCATGTTCCAAGACAAAATTTTTAATCTCATTTAGAACTCAAGATTGTAGCCTCTCCTACTGTGCCAATCCCTTTCACCTTGGTTGTGCCACTGTAATTAATGAGCACTCTAGTTTCTTCAATTCCCTTTCAAACCTTGTAGAAGCCGAAAAATTCCTCTTCCTGTCCTACTCTATCCTTTTTTGCATCCTCTTTAACATACTCAAGATTTCCCCCTCAAACCCCTCTATCGAGAAGGCCAGAAACTTGCTAAAATTAGCCAAGATGCTATTGTCCCAACCATTTAGATGGCTACCTTAGCCCTGAGAAAACCGATCATCCATGTCTCTTTCCTCTATGGCAGGAGTTTGGTACCTTACACTTACGATATCAATGTTGTTGAAAACAAATGGGTTTTCAAGGTTGAATATAATTTTGATGGCTCGATTCAAAGTTATAAGGTTTCAACAAACTCTTATTTTGGACTATTTTGAAACCTTTAGTTATGTTATAAAATCATCAACTATCAGAGCGATTCTTAAATTTGCTACTACTTATGGTTGTGACAATCAACAAATTGATATAAGCATTAACTTTCTAAATGGTGATCTTTAAGAAGTGGTATTCATAGCATAGCCTAAGGGATTTGTAGATCCTATTAAACCAACACATGTTTGTCGATTGCATAAAGCGTTGCATAGCCTTAAACAAGCACCTCGAGCATGGTTTAACAAATGAAAAGGTGCTTTAATCAATTGGGGATTCAGCAATTCTATTTTTGATGCCAGTCTTTGCACAGGTTATGAAGGACTTGAACAAACAATTTGCATTGAAGACTGTGGGCTCTCTCAACTATTTTATTGGTTTTTAAGCATTTCGGGACAAATCAAGAATTTACTTGTCTCAACACAAGTATATCCTAAACTTGTTGAAAAAGAGAAACACAACTGGTGCAAAGAGTTGCCCCACACCTATGTTTGTTGATTCCCAAATTGTCATTAAACAAAGGAAATCCATTTGAAGATTCATTACTTTATAGGAGTACTATAGAAGCTTTACAATACTTAATAGACAAGGCTAAGGCCAGAAAGTCAGTTCTTGCATGCACCTATAATTGACTATTGACAAACTTGTAAAAGGATTCTTAGATACCTAACGTGTACACTGGTTACGGTCTACACTTGAAACCAGCAACTCAAGGATTGTTTTTGGAATGATTTTGTGATGAAGCTGAATACCAATCCTTGGCCCAAGCTACAATAGAGGTTACTTGGTTTTAGTCCTTGTTGAAAAAGTTAGGGACTAAAAATAATGATACTTCAATTTTGTGGTGTGAAAATTCTAGGGCACCAATGTTTCATGACAAAACCAAGCATATCCAAACTCCAAAATAAAAATAAAAATGACAAAACTTGAATTGCTAAGGCAAGAAGAGGACAAGAGTTTTACTTTGAAAGGAGAAGGAAAATAATTCATGATGCATATATGTTAACAAAATATCCACAATCAACTACACATGACAACATTCCATGCATTTTAAAAGATAAAATCAAGAAACACAATCCTCGGTTAATAAGTAAAGAGAAAGCTTAGCTAACCTTCATGCTATTCCAAGGTTCTGCAACTTATCACAGTGTGGAATTGGTAAATTTCTATTCCACTGACGCCTCTGGAGTTCTATATGACAATAGCGCCCAAGCATGTGCTTGTAATCTCTTATTACATTGCCCTCAATTTTAGCTCGATCAACACTACCTAGCGGATACTTCTCGTCAAATTCTGCAGATTTAACATAGAATTCCACTCCATGCTTCTCAGTTGTCTGGGAAAACTGGTAAGTATAGTTCCTCTGCAAGGAATACTCTGGCTCTGAAAAGGGCAGATAAGCTAGCAGGAAAATTAACAAGAAGGGCAATATCTGAAGAAGAACCATAATATTAGGTCCACCACCATGAAAATTCTCTCTCTGTTGGCCACCCATGTCTCTAGTCCTATAAACATAGTTTGCGCGGAACATCTCTGTCTGACCAAAGAATGACCTGAATATCTCATCAGGATCAAAATCATCATCAAAGAAGTCATGCCCAGTCCTCCTCCTCCGCCGCCTAACATTGTGCTGCTGATTGTACTCAAATTCTTCAACCAGACCCGTTTGATCATACTGCCTCCTTGATTCCTCTTCACTCAAGCACTTGAAAGCCTTGCACACTTTCTTAAAAGCTTCTTCAGAACCTGGGGCCTTGTTCTTATCAGGATGAACTTTTAACGACAATTTCCTATAAGCCTTTCTAATCTCCTCCACCGAACAACTCTTCTCTACACCAAGAATCCCATAATAGTCCTTATTCCTCCTAATCTTCCTTATCAATTCCACATGTTCCTCTGTATAATTCCGCTCCCCATTCGAAACCTCGCCAACCTTACTCCGAACAGACTCATTCCTATTCTGATCAACACCATTCCCATCCACAGCCGGTGGCGGGGGCGCCGCAGCCGCATCAAGCCTCTCACATGCAGCCAAAAGATCACCGACCGAAAGATTATGGTTGAGCCTCTGCGCAATTCCAATGAATTTAAGCGCGCGCTGCTTGTTTCCAGAAACAATTGCTTCCTCGGCAATACGAACGCATCTCAATGCTTCGTCCTTATTACTATCCATTAATCAACACGCAATTCAAAATCCAAAAAAAATTGCAATGTTAACCGAGTCATGCGCCAAACCAGCGCATCAGTGGGGAAAACGAAGATCTAGGGTTTCATGTGGCAAATCAAAATTTCGAAGAACCTAGTTGAAGAGCAACGAAAATTAGGGCTCACATGGGTTCAAGATAGTGAAATCTGAGAAAATTGAAGGATTTCGGGATAGATAATTGAAGTGAATTTAGGGTTTGATCACGTACCTGATACAAAGATGAGATCCGAAAGGAATGACCCGAAGCAAACCATGGTTCTGGGTCCCTTTTTTATATCGTCGCAGCCGATGATGCGGTGTAACTGGAACCCATCAAGCAGCCAATGGGATTTTGCCACGTCATGATTGGGTGAATCTTACACTTGGACAGGCAATCATGCTCCACCTAACTAAGAAAGCACCTCATGCATGCTCAAGTGTTTCAAGATCTCACTCAAAAAGTGTTTTAAATCAACGTAATTTATTTTAAAAAATTAATCACAAAATTGATTCCCCTCCAAATTAATTTTTCAAAGAGTGTTTCTAATCCATGTGAGTACCCACCTGACATGACATTTGTTTTAAATATTTTTTT